>NC_043704.1:40321470-40497015 GCF_006229205.1 Suricata suricatta
GGTGGGGCCGCGGAGCGGGGGGCGCGGGGCGGCGGCGGGAGGGCTTGGCAGCCCTGTCCGCCACTTCTGTGGGGGCGAACGAGCCGCGCGGGAATTCGAGAAGTGCCCTTCCGCGCTCTGCCCGCAGCCTCTGCTCCCGGGGGGCGAAGTTGCGGGGAGCAGGAGTGGTCCTGGGCGGAGCAGGTGCTCCGGGCCGGGAGCGAAGGAGGGGCCCCACCCGGGCCCGAGGGCGAGGGGTCCGACCCCCCACTGCGGGTGCAGGCTCCCGGCGCCCCTACCTGGAGGAAGCGCGGGGGTGGAGAGAGAGACCGGGCACCGGCCGGAATCCAGCACCGGAGGGACCGCAGAGTCTTGGAATCCACCCCCCGGCGGGATGCTTCTGGGGGAAACGGTTAGAGAAATGTGAGGAGCCTGGAGAAGGAGTAGATCGGGAAAAAGGTTGCAGTTTTCTAACTTGGTTTCCCGCGGGTACGAAGCACTGAGGTTACGGGCAGGAGAGAGCTTCCACCTCGCGGCCGCCAGGGGCCTGGGGGCCTGCAGGTCCTGCCCGACTAAGGAAGCCGCCTTCCCAATCAGGGGGGCGGTCCCCACAGGGGCTGGGGGAGCCGCATCTGTGGGCCCAGAAAGTTAAGGGAGGAGATGGACGAGATGAGGAGAGAATACATACGGAGAGGAGTATTTGGGGTGCCGCAGATGCTGGATTGAGGTTTGGGGTTATTTCCACTTGCGCGACAGAGGCTGCCTTTGATAGCGCCCTGGGTGAGAACTAAGGGTGCGCTTCCATGCACTTGGAAGAAACCTTGAGGAGACTTCGTTTTCTGCATATAAAGTATTTCCCAGGCACCTTGTCGACTGTCATGTCGTTAACCTGATTTGTTCAGGGAGCATGTAAGATGACATAAGCAGGGCAAGTCACCAGCCTCTCACATCAGTTTTTCTGAAATATCTATGTAATCATTGCAGTTTGACTGAATTTTAGTGGATGTGCTCTACCCCAAACCAGGAAGGTGAAACAGATTCAGGTCGGGTTTCACTCTGGTTCCATTTATATACAAATTTGCAAAATGTGATTTGGTGAACAAAAGTCTAAGTCAAGTTTGAGTGGCCCCCTTTGTCCACGTATTTGTTGAAGAAGGAGGGCTGGCCCCTGAGCTGGTTCTCACTGGTTTTCACTGGGGACTGGGAATGTCACGGAGCCAGCTGCAAACGGGAGGAAGAATCTCAGACCCTCTGGTCTCACAATTGCTGTTTCTCCTTGTCTTTCCCTTTCTCCCTCTCCAAACTCAGAAGCGGTTTTGAGAATCATCGCTGTGTATCTTCTCCAAGGAAAGTATGTAGTTCTCGCTTTCACACCTGTGTGTCAATGTTGGTCTTGATAAGGAAAGTGGTTATTCACTGTTTCCAATCAGAAGTGTTTCTCTTTGCTGCAGGAAGCTTGTTTGTTAAACCCACATGTTTCTAGACCAAATGTTATACTTGCCTGGTATCAGCTTCCGAGTTTCCAGATGACAACTTATTTTTGTCCAAGAAATTTTAATGTATTTTCCTACACCTTCCTCTGTCCGTATGAATCATTTGTCAAGCTTGGTCCACTGAGACATTACAGAGCTAATGAACTTAGTTACATCAAGGGGTTGTTCCCTTTCAACACTTTAAGAAGAGGAGCTCCGATGGAATGAAGATTTAAAGAACAGTGCAATTTTTGACACTGTAACTCAGACAAGTTTTATAGATGCCTGGGATTGAGCAAGAGCACATTTGTAAAGGCAGCTTTTTCGGTTTTAAATTCTTAACTGGAAATGAGAGGAGTAATAGTTTGGATTCTCTTATCTAGTAAGTGTGGTCCCTTTTAAATGTGATTAACTATTACCGAAATCACTTCAAAGATATTTAAAGTGATAAATATCTAATGTATTGGTAATAAATGCTAGTGTAAAACAATATGAATGTCATATTTGAAAGGCTATGGCAAGATTCTCTTTTTTCAATAGGAATTTAACAAGTGGGAAGGATACTGATTGAGGCAGAGTAAACAGGAAGTGTTGCTTCCTGATTGCTATGAACTGAAAGCACTAATAATCCTTAGGTGATAGGGTCCCAGGACCCGCAGGGAAGCATCTGTAGTGATCTGATAGAGAACCACAGCTCCTGGGCTCCACAGCGAGACACCTGGCTTTCCATTCCCTCAGCCCCAAATTAGACAAGCAAGACATACTCACTTCTGCTCTAAAAGTGACAAAATCTTGAAATGCAGTAGGGAAACTCAGCATTGGCATCTGTAATAGAAATTATTACTTCCACTTGAAAAGGCACAAAAAGAAATGTCAGAGCCTAGGACCAAACATAAATAAGCAAAAATTGTATCAATGAGTACATGTAAGTATTAAAGAGAGAAGACTGTATTGATCTGATAATTTCTCGGTGAAGTTTCCTTCTCTCAGAAGTAGCAGGTGGCCTTTTTACCCATGGTATGCAGTTTCTGTTGTCTTCTATGTACAATAAGAAGCGATTAAAGCATTTCTATTGGAGGACAGTTTTACCAGGATCCTCCTGATATTGTGTCGATTTAATGTAGGAGGAGTGTAGGGAGGCTGTTAGCAAGCTACTAGTTTCCTAGCCTAAACTTTGATCAGAGTGATAGCCGTGGATATGCCAAATCCTGGATGTACTGGAAATAAAGGTGACAAGACGTCATGATGTATTAGACGTGGTTACTGACAGAAGGAAAGGAACCAAGGTTCATGCCTAGATATATGATCAGAGCAGCTGAAAGAATGCAATTGTCACCAAATGATACGGGAAGAGTCAGGAGAAGTAGTTAAGTTTTGAGCAGCCTATTAGATCTTCAGATGCAGGCATCGCAAGAGTAGCTGGGACAGAACTCAGGGGGAAAGTGAGAATTGGGGATAAAAATGTGTAAGTCCTACTATCTAAGTACTATTTAGAACAATGGGGCTTTATGAAATGATTTAAGGAGAGAGTGTATTTAAAGCATCAGACTGAGAAAAGAACTCTAGAACAACCCAAAATACAGACACTGAAAAGAGTAGGCACCAGAAAAGGAAACTGAGAAGAAGCAGTAAGTTAAATAGGGGAAATCTAGAAGGGTGTAATATCATGGAGGCCAGAAGAAGAAAAGTATTTTGAGGAGGAAGAAGTGAGGATCAGCTGTGTCCAATGCTGTTGAGGAGTTAAATTGTATGAAGACAAAGAACTACCTTGAAATTTTATTTGGCCTTGATAAGGGCTATCTCAGTTGAAATAGTGGTGATAAAAGATTGACCGATAGGTATTGAACAAAGACTTGTGACCTTGTGATTTCAGTCCTAGGAATTTATCTTACAGGCACTTAGGAAAAATAATGTATGTTCCAAGTTACTCCCTGCAGGTTTTTTTATACAGATAAACAACTGAAAGCAATAAATGCTTATCAATAGAAACAAACAAAATAAACTACGTACAACTATTCAATGGAATACTATCCAGTTGTTAAAATTATTAAGGCACCTTTTTATGTACTAACATGAAAAGGTTTTCAAAGTATATGAAAGAGAAAAAGTTGCAATGCAGTATGCATGGTATATTATCATTTATTAAAGGACAAAGGAAAATGAACCTATGTATGAAAGAGTATATTTAAAAACTGGGTAATAGCGGTTGCCTACAGGGAGGAAAACTGGGTGGTGAGGTTCAATAATGGGAGGATGGTAAAGTCGTGTGTATATTTGCTTAGTCTTATATATACTTTAATATCTTTGAGTTATAGTTATTGAAAATGCTGAATAAAATTTTATATACAAATTACAAAAAAATTATAGTTTAAAATAATAATGAGGAAAAAAGAATGGAAGATTAGGAAGCAAAAACTCTGCATAAAAAAAGCTTTTTCAGGAAAAAAGATTAAAAGTGGCTAAATCAGGCCATGGAGATTTGTTTTTAAAATGGGAGCTGTAATGTTGGAATTAGACCAATGAGAATGAACCAAGCAGAAACAAGAGTTGATTTAAAAAAATAGAGAGAGAACAATTGTGGGACAAAGTCATTTAATAATTGGTACAGGATGGAATTCCAGAACCTAATGGGTGAGAGAACTAGCAACAGCAGGAATAGGGACAGTGCATTTTCCTACAAAACCCCAGACTTGTGTCAGTCCTTTGATCTGCCTCCTATATTCCTAAAGCTAAGTGCGGCCTGGCACATTTGCAGAAACTCTTCTAATTGACTCCACTATAAAGTCTTAGTTCTAATGTCATTTGGATACTTAGCCTCTCATCAAATCTTTTTTTTACCGTTGTTTGGCATTCTCTCCAGTTCTCCAAAGCTGTCTGAGCACAGGTTGCCACCCTCCTCAAAACTGATCCTGTCTCTGCCCCTGCCCCCGTTACTCTCAGGACGAGTCTTCTTTTCTGGGGATTCAGACACTCCCAGAAGTGAGGGAGCCTCCACTCTTCTGACTCCTGTATACTTAGTTGCTCACCTACTCTCCTTCCCTCCTATACCGGAGTCAAGCTGACTTCCTCTCCATTCTGGATCCTACAACTGCCCCATTCCAATCTGAGCCTTGCTTCATAAACCATTCTGTTTATCACCTGCAACTTTAACTTCCTTGTTTAATGACTCCATTGTTTAAGTTTCTTAAAATCATATCACACTCATCCTTAAAACAAGCAAACAGAAAAGCTTTTCATGATCCTGAACAATCCCTACATTTAGTCCTATTCACTCCTTTTCTCAGTCAGCTTCCAAAAAAAGCTAATTTTTATTTCTTACCACCATCTCGTCCCCTCCCATTAACTCCTTTCCCACCGTCACTTGGCTTCCACCCCTACCACCCCATGAAACTCATGTGGCAACTGTCATTGTATTTTTTATGTTTATTTATCTAAAAAAATTAAATTTATTTGCTCATTTTGAGAGAGAGAGAGAGAGAGAGAGAGAGAGAGAGAAAGAAAGCATAAGCAGGTGAGGGACAGAGAGAGAGGAGAGAGCGAGAATCCCAAGCAGGCTCTGCACCACCAGCATGGAGCCCAGACGGCTCCATGAACCAAAAGATCATGACCCGAGACAAAGTTGGACTCTAAACTGACAGAGCCACCCAGGCATCCCATGTCATCATCTTTTTAAACAACAAGCTACTAATCACTGAAACCTTAGTTTGTTAAACTATGTAGGAGCATTTGGCAAAGTTAACCACTAACCATCAGGCTTCCATTAGACTCAAAGGTAACTTTCTTGCTTTTGAAGAAAGTTAGTGGCAGCACTTTGTTTGTTCAGTTTCTTTGTCTTTGAATTTCACTTGTCCATTCATTTAGTGATCCTCTTCCACTATCTATCCTTAGCTCTCTTCTTCATTCACTTTTTTTCTTATACTCCTTTGGTCAAAGAACCCTTTGAGAAACTATAAACACAAAGGAACAGACAATGATCGTATTTTCTCCCTAAGAAAATAATGTGCATTAAGTACAAATATTTGCAGATAATTTTTGTCAATTAACAGACTCACCGAAATGCATGTATGGGAATTAGGAACCTTCCTACATCTTATAAAATAATATCATTAGCTACTGTAGTTTCAGTTACCTCCAAATCGGTCATAGTTATTTCAAATGAGGACAACTCTCAATTCTAACATTACCCATTAATGGTTCTCTGTCTCCGTACCCAAGTCTAACACATACTACCTCCATGAGTTTGTCCATACCTTCACACTACATTATTTCTTCTTTATATAATTTAATTTGAATTGCATTTTAAAATATAAATAAATAAGAATAACTTTCTTATCACTGGTTAGTTAAAAATCAACATTACTGCCACAAATAGTAGGCAATGATAAAAAGCAGTAATATAACAACAAAAATAATGATCTTATTAAATTTTAATCAGGTAAAATTATTGCCAGCTAAAAGTCTTGACCCTGAGGCCAACTTGCCCTCGGCTTGTAAGGGAGATAACAAAAGTTAAAAACAAATCTTCAACAAACTGTAGCATTCTCAAAGGGAAAGAAAATTGAAAAGGGAATAAATTCCTCACTTGTTATACAGTGTTGTTTAATGCCATGACCTATGCAAGTCAAGTCATGTCATGTAGTACCAATGGGACTTGGACTTGGGAAAATTTCCCTGTCTGTTGCAAACCTTCTCATTAAACTACAGACCCTGGAGATTGCCACATGGACAGATAATGACCTCTAGGCCCAGTCAACAGGCTCACAGTTAAACTCATCTTCTTTCTCCCCTAAATGTATAAGTTTTTTATATTCCATATCCCATCAGAAAAACTCCCGATTTCTTTTTAAAAATTTTTCTCCATATCCAGCCAAATTTAGTCAGTCTGATGGGTCTTTTGAATCTAATTTCCTGATCATCCATTACTGTACTTTAACTCAATATGCCTGGCCTGGACCCTTTTAAGTACCTTTAACGTCATCTCCGTGGACCACACCTTGTCCCCATAAGTCATTTATCCCATACTGATACCAAGTTAATTTTAGAGATTAGTTCTGTCTCATGTTTAAAATCCTTTGATGGCTTCCCATTTCCTTCCGGGAGCAAGCCAAGCTACTTAGCTCACTCTCGTGGCCCTCCTTTCTCTGAATTTCTGCTCTACCCTCCTTCCTACCGCTCCATCTCGCCCGTCTGCCAGTTTTGCTTCAACAATAGGAAATCTTCTCTGTTCTTCCTTTAGCTCTGAATATCCTTCCTCTACCTGGGAAATTCTCAGTCATTTGTCAAAATTCAGATATTATTTGTTTTCCTTTCAAGACCCTTCCTATAACCAGAAACAATTCACTCCTGATCACTGGTGTGAACATTTGCAAGTTTCCATGCTGTACTCACCAGCGATACGTATTTTTAAAAATTTATTTACTAATGTCTTCTGTCCAATTACACCAGTGTGTCCTTGGATGCCAGATTGTGTCCTATTCATCTCTGTCTCCCCTGACTGAATGAACCGTCATGTTTGGCACAAAGGACGTCATTCACCTGCAGTGAAAATGCCTATAAACCAACCAGGACACTGAACACTTCATAGAAACCCTTAGGTGAGAGAGTGATTTTATAAAAATCATTGCAAAAATGTCTCTTTCTCTATTCAGTGGTGTCTCTCTCAATGGCATTTCACTGTTTCAAACTATTTCACAAAATTAAAAGGCCAGGAAACTCAGAGAAGCTTCCTAACATAATCTGCTGTTCCCATCATCTCCAAGCCAGATGGCTGTTTTTCTTATATAATAAAACCTAAAGAGAAGAATATTATATAACTTCACTCAATAACCCACTTTAGTGTTCAAGTGTACCTTTACTTTTTTTATACAGTATAAATGGACATTGCTGTAGTTCTATTTTTCGAAGTGGACAGTATATGGTTACATTTTCCTGATACCAGTTTTTCAGCTATTTCAAAACAATGTTAACTAATAATGAAGAAAACTATCTCAATTAAATCAAGATTTATTGATACTCATCTTTGGCAAATGTCTGCCTGTCAGCTATTCAAGATATAGAGATCATTGGCTCCAGTTCAACTTGAATCTTTCCTCTCTTTTTGTGTTATTTCTCCATCTTGTAATTAGTATATATCAATGTATTTACAGATACAGTTCAACTTGAATATTTCCTCTCTCTTTGCATTATTTCTCAGTCTTGTAATTAGAATATATCAATGTATTCACACACTCATGGGGAGAACTAATGGAATAAAATCTTTGAGATACAGGTTTTTATATAAATAGAAACCTGTATACACACTAAGACAGTCAAAGTTATGTGCAAATACCTAGCCATCAAAAGCCCTAAATTTATAATTATGTTTTTTTAATCTCACAATACTTCACTTTTTGAGGCATCTGTCATATCTTAAAAAGTTTGTTAAGTATGATTTTGTTTTTGGAATGTTATAGCAAGCAAGATTGCTGATTACTGCCTTGAGAGCTAGCTAAGGTGATTTCAGGAAAAGACTGCTTCGGCTCATGCTTACAAACAAGGATGGTTTGGTTATTTGGTACAAGTAATAATGAATTGGTTAGTTGCATATTTTCCTAACTTATTAAATAATGTGTGAAATAATGAGTTCCAGATTTGGAAAGTGGTCATTTCAACATTCTGCCTGCGAATTAGCCAGTTTAGTCACTGCAACACTGCACAAACAATTCAAGGCGTCTTTTAGCTGTTCTTTGGCTTCTGGGCAGCTGCACTTGACAAAGCAAGGACCTGTCAATCTTTAGAATTCGCATTGAGATAAAAGCAATGGTGCTCTCTATTCATACCTTGCACAACTAAGTCTAGACTGTGTGATTTTTGATCCTTTTGTTTTGAGAAACATAGCTTGAATTTCAGATGCTCTAAGAACCATTTTCTCTCAAATTCATCTGTGGATCCCACTTTCCCCCTCTTTCCTTATTAAGCTCAATTAGCCACCATTAGCCCATAACACAGAAGAGAGAAGCTCATATTCTTCCCTTCATAAGGCATAATCCTGGAAAGGGCTTTCAAATGAAAGAGTTAAAGTTCTGAGAAACTTCATTTTTGTCCTAAAGAAGGACCAAGATTTACCTAAAATCTATGGAAGTTTCCTTTCTGTGCTTATCCTCTCAGTGGACTCTGTCACCAAAAACACCTGGACCTTTTATTAAATATCCTTGTTACCTTAGGACCTAAGTGGAGAAAATCTATCAAGATGGTTTCACTTTTTAAAAAGTATATAAGTGTTTCACACAATTGCAAAACTAGAGATAGAAAATAATTCTGCACTGGCTAAAAAAAGTTACCTTCAAACCAGTATCACACATTGGAGCATTAGATTTTTTGAAAGAACAGCTAATTTAATGTCAGATACAAATATGTAGAATTCATAGTGAAACAGCAGGGAAGTGGTTTCTGAGTGAATAAATGTATGATTGTCTATAGCATACAAAAGTGGTGTTGGACCTCCCAAAATGTAAATAAGAGATAGAAGGAATGGGAATGTTCCTGCCCTGGACACAAATTCATTGAGTAGAAGAAAAATTGACAAAATTAGAACTCCACATACTTCCATGAGCACAAGCAGAATGGCTTGAGAATTAATTGTTTGATGATTTTTATTGTTGCTATCCAATGTATCATTATATTTTGTCTTCACATCCCGACAGAAACGATTATCCTCATTTTATGGAAGAGGGCAGTGATACCCAGAGACTTAAATGGTTTGTTTTAAATGGCGGGAGGAGGGCACAAATCTGCATTCCAGCTTGGCCCAATCATCTTCCAAGTATAGAATATGTTGCCCTTTGACCCTAAAGTCTCTGAGAAAATACTGCTTCCTCCTCTGGATTCTTTTTTAAGGTAGATTTTTATCATTTTCATTGTTAGGTTTAAATCAGAAATGAATTGCAATATTTAAACTTAAATTTCTTTAACATTTATTTATTTTTGAGAGACAGAGACAGAGTGCAAGCAAGGAAGGGACAGAGAGAGGGAGACACAGAATCAGAAGCAAGCTCCAGGCTCCAAGCTATCAGCACAGAGCCCAGTGCAGGACTTGAACCCACAAACCATGAGATCATGGCATGAGCCACCCAGGCACCTCACAAAATTTACACTTAAAACGGAAAAGCATTTTTTCTCATGTTACTTACTTTTACAATTGCTTCCAATATACAAAAATGTGATTTTATTCTAATAACATTTTCCTCACTATTGAAAACATGAATACATAAAAGCATTTAAAGAGAGGCACTGGGTGGCTGTTAGTTAAGCGTCTAACTTCAACTCATGTCATGATCTCATAGCTCATGGGTTCAAGCCCTGCGTTGGACTCCGTGCTGACAGCTCAGACCCTGGGGCCTGCTTCAGATTTTGTGTCTCCCTTTCTCTCTGCCCCTCTCCTACTCATGCTCTGTTTCTGTCTCAAAAATAAACAAACATTAAAAAAAATAAAGCCATTTAAAGAAAATAATAAAAGTCTCCTTAATTCTATCACAACCTTCTCACAAGAGTTTGGTATCATATTTTAGTTTTTAACAAACTTTTGCTGAATTGATAGCCAAAATTATATATCTCAACTCTTGTTGATACTGGTGTGTTTTTCCTTTGATTACTTATAAGGTTGAAAGAATTTGTTTTATTTTTATGGTCATTTGAGTTTCTCCTTTTTGGATTATCAATGCTTATTTTTCCTCTAACTATGGACACGTTTATGTTTTCCAAAGCTTTGTCATATTCTGTACATTTCCCCCTTGGTTGACACCTTTGAACTTGTGTGGGGAGCTGCCAGAAGAGCTGCCAGAAGAAAAGACACGTGCCTTGACCTGCAAGATCAGCCACCCGCACACCTGAGCTGTGTTTTCACTCCCAGCACAGCAAGAGCTGCATTATCACCTTCAGCTGAGGCCTTCTTGTTTACCTCCCAAGCCTTTCTGTTAGCCTCTCGGTGGCGTGCTGACGCTGCAGTCCCCGCCCTTGTTTCCTAGCAACTGACTCACGTCAGCTGCCCGCCTTCTACCCTTTATAAGACTTGAGTGATCTCTCAATAAAGAGAGCGGCTCGATGGGAAACGTTGCCTGGCCTCCACTCTCTGTGCTTCCTGCCCTGCCCTACTCTCCCTCCCTCTCTCAGGACCCGCATCGACTGACCCCGCCGGCCAAAACAAACTTGTTCCATTATTGATAGCATTTAAGTTTAAATTTTATGTGCTTTATTTAACATTTCAGGTTTTTACTTTGGTTTGGTTTTAGTTTGTGAAATCAGAAGTAAGTTTACAACTTTCCACAGATCATTTGGATATTTATTCATGTTTTCCAATAGTTGTGATGTTATTTTTTATTTAGCTCTTTGGTCAAGCTACAATTCATTTTTATATGCACAATCTTTTTTCCTAAATATTTTCCCTGTTGTCTTACTACCATGTTTTGAAAGGTCATTCTATCTTCACTTTGTGTGAAATATTAAATTTATCATCTACTAGGTTCTCCTGTTTGTAGTGATGAGTTCTATTTAGCTGCTCTCTCTCAACTGTTGCCAGACTTTGTTATCCCTTGATGAGCATGGGTAAATTTCTGAGATATCAAAAAAGTTGAGATTTTTATTGAAATAATTGGTTTTTTTGTTTTGGGGGTTTCTTAATTTTTTAAATGTTTGTTTATTATTGAGAGAAAGTGTGAGCAGAGGAGGGTCAGAGAGAGAGGAGGACAGAGAATCCAAAGCAGGTTCTGTGCTATCAGAGCGAAGCTCAACAAGGGGCTCAAACCCATGAACTGTGAGATCATGACCTGAACAGAAGTCACTCAACCAACTGAGACACCCAGGTGTCCCTTTTTTTTTTTAATTTTTAAAACATCTGTTTATTTTTGAGAGACAGAGTGTGAGCGGGAGGGGGGGAGGCAGAGCAAGAGGGAGACATAGAATTGGAAGCAGGCTCCAGGCTCTGAGCTGTCAGCCCAGAGCCCAACTAGGGGCTCAGACTCACAAATCATGAGACCACGACCCAAGCCAAAGTCAGATGCTCAACCGATTGAGCCACCCAGGCACCCCCAGGTGTTCCTTGAATAAGCATTATTTCTAAATTTATTTACCTTGAGAGAGAGAGAGAGAGAGAGAGAGAGAGAGTGCATGCATGCAAGCTGGAGAGGGGCAGAGAGAGAGGGAAAGAGAATCCCAAGGAGGCTCTGCACTGTCAGTACAGAGCCCAATGCAGAGCTTGATCTCACGAACCATGAGATCATGACCCAAGCCAAAATCAAGAGTCAGACACTTAAGCAACTGAGCCACCCAGGCACCCTGGAATAAGCATTTTGAGTACATTTAATGTGAAAGTACTAACTGAATTTCCCATGGAGGAATATGATATCTCTCAATTTAATTAGGCCTTATTTCATATTGTGAATTAAGTTTTATAATTGACTTCTTGTGAGTTCTACACATTTCTTATTTGGATTTTCTTATTTTATATTATGGAATATTAATATGCCTTATAATTCTTCATCTTGTGCTAATAAGTCACTTATTTTTATTCATTTATCTTTAATCCATTTAATTTGCTAAAATCTTGACATAAAGTCACTTATTTTTATTCATTTATCTTTAATCCATTTAATTTGCTAAAATCTTGTTAATATAAATTTGTATTCTCTTACCTAATTAAAATAGACAATAATATATTCTGAATCCAAAAAGTTTATCTGCTTATTCTTTTAAGCAAAAACAATATATAATTATGTTTATAATGCTATTTCATTAGAATTACTATATATTATTCTCAATAGTATAAACCAAATAGTGTACTGTTGAATTCCAATGTTATTCTTTAATTTAATTTAAAAGTTATTTTGAAGAAGCTGTTATAAGTGACAAAGTTTTAAGTTTTTGGGTTTAAATGTTTTAGTGGTGCTTATTTTTATTATTTTGTGACCAGAAAATGTGAGCAGCATGATTATTCTCTGAGATGCTTTTGTAAGGTTTTCTTTTTGTTTTATATATGTTTAGTTGTGTGAAAGAAATATCACTGCACACTTGAAAGACAGTGAATTATGTTTTGAGTCTAACACTAAAAAGCATTATATTCACTTTTAAATTCTTGTCATTTTATACAATTGTTACTTATTTATAGAGATCTATTGAACTCTCCCTCTACAGCTGTTGTCTATTTCCCACAGGATATCCAGCTTATGGTTTTTTTGTACATTGTGGTGCTTGATTATTGGGCACTTAAAGATATATGATTGTCTAGTTTTTCTATACGAAATTTACTTCATCTTTTTTGTTAATGAATTCATCTTGTCTGATATTAGCCTTTTATCCTTTTTTTTTTTTTTTTTTAGGTTTGCCTCAAATTTGTTGGCCTGACTCATTTTATAGTTGAATTTTTCTTATAAGCAAACTATCATTAGCTTTTATCTTTATCTAATCTGGATACTTGATCTGGGTATTTTTTCCTTTTAATAGGTGAGCTCACCTATTAAATTTAATTCTTATTTAAAAGCCATTTATACCTGGAGCAAAACTTTTTCAGTGTTTTCTTATTTTTTTCTTTGGTCACTATCTTTAGACATTGATGGATAATTTCTGGATTTATTTTTTTGTTATAGCCAAGTAGAGTTGATGTGTGTTCTATTAGAAATTGATATAGGTCGTTGTTTAAATTTCTTATTATTTCCAAGATTGTGTAGCCTGATAGAAAGTGCAGGGAACAAATCATTTCAAAAGAAACTTCTCTCATCAAAATGTCATCATCCATTCCATTTGATGTGACTGCCCTTTAAACTTCAGCAGTGTCCAGTTCCTTGCTTGGCCAGATGACACATTTCTGGATTAGCAGGCCTTTCAAGGCTCCAAGGAAAGAGCAAGTATAGGAATAATCCCTTCCCTTCTACCCGAACTTTCTTTTGCTGCCATTCCTTTACCCACATCTATGGTATGTCAGATAGTCTGCTAGCATTCATGCTCTTTGCTTCATCCCAGATATACAGCTTTTCTAAAGGAGGGAAACTTTTGTTTCTCACTATGCCTTCCATCAAATTGATTCACACTATTTCAAGCAGAAGTTTTTGAAATTTTGGTCACGAAGATGTCACGTATCACTAATTTTTAATAGTAGCTCAATCATTTTCTTATTTACTGGTTTATAAATTGTTTTAATATGGGGTCCCTAGTGGCTCAGTCAGTTAAGCCTCTGACTTTGGCTCAGGGTTTCATCTCATGGTCCATGAGTTCAAGCCCCTTATCAGGCTCTGCCAGCTCAGAGCCTGGAGCCTGTTTCGGATTCTGTGTCTCCCTCTCTCTCTGCCTCTCCTCTGCTAATACTGTCTCTCTTTCAAAAATGAATAAGCGTTAAAGAATTAAAAAAAAAATGAACTCAATTGGGTGAAGAACTATATACAATCTTGTAAAGAAATTCCTCAAGTTGTAGCTTTTGACCCAGTTTATACATCATGTGAAGAAAGATAACTTATAACTTTGTATGGGTGTTATTAATTTTAAGAAGCATTTGGCCAGATGTGTATACATTGAATTCTTTATCTGAGATAGAACTTCTGACAGCTCTTAAAAGCTTAGAATGCTAGAACCTTCTTATTTCCCCCCAAAATAATGTAACTCTTTTTTTAATGTACCAATTGATCATACACTAGGTACTTATATATCATCCTGATTTCAGACAATTGATTAACTTATCTTTTCTCATAGTTCAAAAAGACTATTTACTTCATTCTTAAATTCTCACTTAGAATATATTTTCAGTTATATATGAACAGTGGTCATAAAATTAGGACTTACCCAATACTCTGGCTCACAGGCTTCTTTAAATGATTATTTTAAAATCTTCCCTTGTGGTTCAGTTAATTTTGGACATTCAATAGAGTTCTGTTGTGAAAAGACGCATTCCTACAGGCAAGTTCTCTAACTTAAATTCAATAGCTCTTCGCATAACTACACATTTAAATTGCAAGTTGAAAAAGGAGCAAGGAAGGTAGGGTTATGAGTAAATAAGGGGAAAAAAGGAAATTGATGGGTTTTGTTTTGTAATGGGAAGTCTTTGCAGCATGAAGGACATGACAATAGTGTCTCAAATGTCAACGGAGGAAAACTCAGCTCTGAAAGATATTACCAGGCTATGTAAGATCTAAGTGGTAAAAACAAAGGATATTTTGTACCTGGTGGTATGTACTTTCATATTTAACATAAGGAACAAGGTCATGTTATGCAATTCAAAGTGATCAAGACCATTAGGATCAGCACCATCGTTTAGTGTGTGATTTTAGCAAAATTACCTAATTTATCTAAGCCTTAATATAGTCATCTGTAAATTTCTGAATAATGAAAGCCATTTCACAGGCATCTTATGACTAAAAGATACAATAAATAAGAGTATAGCTCATATATAAGTAGGTAATAATTCATTTTTTCTCCATCTTCTGTACTACTCATTTCCTTCTTCCTGTCCTTTCTTATTAGAAAGTAGTAAAATGAGATCAGAATTGATATAATATGATTAGTAAGGATGGTTTGCACACCTATGTAGCAACCTGAAAAATTGCTTTCATATAGGAGGGGAAATTCTTGAGAAATGTAGTTACCACAGGAAGAGAAGAATTACTTACATTTGTTTTCCTTTCCATCTTTGAAGTGTCAAGATAAAATAAGCACAAAATTTTGAGGAAGCAACTGGGCAATGGCCCATGGATAATCTTTACAACTCGATGTTGTTGCTTATCGTTTTTCAGGCTCTATGATGAAGGAAAAAGAAGAGAAAAAAATGTAGAAAAGGTATTGAGTGGGTCAACCTGTGGTATTTGCCACAAAATACAAGTCTGCAAAATATAGAAATAGTATATCATGGGAATTCATGGAAGAAAATTTTTGGCTATCATAAACAGGAAAGACTTAAAAGCCTGACATTTGAAATGATAGTTGCAGGATTTTGATGAATAGAAATTGTCAGATTTGGGGTATTTTCAGTGACTCAAACAAAAAAAAAATTGACACAGGAATATGAGAGGCTTTTTTTAAATAAAAACTTATGACCTTTTTAACATTTTTAAATGTTTTATTTATTTTTGAAAAAGAGAGAGAGGGAGACACAGAATCCAAAGTAGGCTCCATACTCTGAGCTGTCAGCATAGAGCCGGATCTAGGGCTTGAACCCACAAACTATGAGATCATAACCTGAGCTAAAATCAGATAGTTAACCAACTGAGCCACCCAGGTGCCCCTGAAAGATTTTTTTTTTTTAACAGAAAAGTGAGTAACCTAATGTGTTTCAGTTGCAAGCTAGACCGAGGATAGGATCAGGAGATACACTGCAAAAGTGGCCTGGTACCTAATTAACAAATGAGCCTATGCGAGGTTTTCCATTTCCTATAAAATTAACATATTTGAAGATGCATGCACGATATTAGCTGTTTTACATATGTGTCTATTTAATTACCAAATTAATACTAAAAAAGGCATCTCATTTTATGGAAAAGGAAACTACTGCTGAATTAAACATGGATGATCTAGAATTATACAATTTATCAGCAGAGGGACATTGAAAAGTTTTGACTAGGGCGGTAATATGGGGAGTACAAATTCCTTTAGTTATTTGATATTTGCTAATTAAAATTCTTAACTGACTCTACACCAAATGTAAAATTAGAAGCTATTGATTACTGCAGACACAGAAGCATCATTCTTCATGTAGCAGATGATAATGTCTTAGTACTTTCCTTATGGAAGCAAGAGTGACAGACCTAGCATTTCACTTACTCCCTCTTTGCAACATATCATTGAAGATGCTTCTGTCCTTTCTGTATATTAAACAGAAGTTATTGAGGCAATTATTTCAGGATTTTTATCCAAGTTTTCATTGAGGATATGATTTCTCCTTCAATGACTTAGTTTGGATTACTTTTTCAGTTTCATTTGCAAAGAACCAAGCCTTGAGGAAATTTGAAACATGACAAGACAATGTGGTTAAGCAAAGGATACCATATGCAAATATATGATTCTAGTGGAGAGGAAGGACTTAGTTGAGTGGCTAGGAAGATATCATTCTTTTGTAATTGTTCTTCCTGAAATCATCAGTGGTCTTCAAATTGGTAAATTTAGAAACAACCTTCAACTTTCATCCTATCTTATCACTTGGCTATAATTTATTGAAGTCACTCTTTTTTTTCTTTAAAACCACTTTATTGAGGTATAATTCACATATAAAACTGCAAATATTAAATAATGTATAGAACTTGGTATGCTTAGACATAAGTATACATCTGTGAAACTGTCATCAGAATCCATACTATAAACATGTCCATCACTTCCAAAAGTTTTATCTTGCCCTCTTTATTATTTTTTGGTAATAAGAACGCTTAACATGAGTTTGACCCTCTTAGCAAATTTTAAAGTATATAATACTGTATTATTAATATAGGTGCCACACTGTTCAATACGTCTTTAGGATGCATTCATCTCCCGTAACTGAAACTTTGTACCCTTTGACTAATGCCTCTTCATTTGCCCCTCCCTCTAGGCCCTGGCAATCACCATTCTACTCTCTGTTTATAAGAGTTTGACTATCTTACATTCTCCATATAAAAAGGATCATGTAGTAGTTATCCTTTTGTGACTGGCTTTTTCCCTTAAGGTAATATCCTACCGGTCTATTCATGTTGTTGTGAATGGCAGATTTCCTTCTTAAGGCCGAATAAATAGTATTCCAGTGTGTGTGTGTATTTGTTATATATGTATGTGTATATATATAATCATACATTTATGATCATTTATGTTATATATATATAGTAAATCATATTCTTTATATATTTGGGTGGTTTTTGATATTGGTTTTGTTATGCATAGTGCTGCAATGAACATGGGCATGCAGATATCTTTTAAAGATTATAATTTTAGTTCCTTTGGATATATACCCAGAAATGAGATTGCTGAATTTTTGGTAGTTCTATTTTTAATTTTTTAGGTACTCTTCATACAGTTTCCATAGTGGCTACAACACGTTACTTTACGACTGCACTGCACTAGGGTTCGCCTTTCTCCACATCCTTGACAAATTTGTTTCCTGTTGTCTTACTGAGAATAGCCATTTTAACAGGTGAAATGGTATCATTCTGGTTTTAATTTGCATTTTCCTGAGGATACATAATGTTGAGTACTTTTCAATATACCTGTCGGCTCTTTGTATGACTTCTTTGGAGGAACAGCTGTTCAGTTCCTTTGCCCTTTATTTAGTCAGGTTTTTTCTTTGTTTTGTTTGCTTTTGCTATTGAGTTGTCAGAGTTCCCTGTATATTTTGGACATTAAACTTTTATCAGACATATGACTTGCAAATATTTTCTTCCATTTCATAGGTTGCCTTTTCATTCTCTTGATTGTTTTCTTTGCTATGAAAGCTTTTTAGTTTGATATAGTCCCACTTGTCTGTTTTTGCTTTTAATAGTATTAATGCTTCCAATCCATAACACAGAATATCTTCACAGTTATTTGTTTCTTTTTGTTCTTCACTCAGTATTTTATAGTTTTCAGTGTACATGTCCTCTACTTTCTTGGTTAAATTTATTTCTAAATATTTTAGGTTTTTAAAATTCTATTGTCAATGGGATTATTGTTAGAATTTCCTTTTCAAATAGTACATTGTTGATATATAGAAAAGTGTAATCTTTATATGCTGATTTTGTATACAGCAACTTTGCTGAATTCATTTTTTAGTTCTAATGAGGGTGTGTGTGTGTGTGTGTGGGTGTGTGTGTGTGTGTGTGTGTGTGTGTGTAATGCTTAGGATTTTCTACATATAAGACCATGTTATCTGCAAACAAATAATTTTACTTCTTTCTATCTGGTTTGGATTCCTTTTATTTATTTTTTTACCTGATTGTCTTGGCTAGGACTTCTAGTATTATGTTGAATAGAAATGCTAAGAACAGGCATGCTTGCCTTGTTCCAGATCTTGAAGGAAAAGTCTTCAATTTTTCATCATTGAATATGATGTTAGCTGTGGGCTTTTTGTATGTGGCCTTTATTGAGTTGAGGTAAGTTCCTTCTTTACCTAATTTGTTGAGAGTTTTTATCATGAAAGTGTGTTGAATTTGTGAAATGTTTTTTCTGCATCTGTTGAGATGATTATGTAATTTTTATCCTTCATTCTTCTAATACAGTATATCATGTTGGTTCATTGACATGCTGAACCATTCTTGCATCCCAGGGATAATCCCCACTTGGTCCATCTGTATGATCCTTGTAATGTACTGTTGATTTGGTTGGTTAATAATTTGTTGAAGAATTTTCCATCTATATTTATCAGAGAAATTGGCCTGTAGTTTTCTTTTCCTACTATATCTTTATTGGTCTTTGATATCAGGGTGATGCCGGCCTCATAAAAGGAGTTTGGAAGTGTTTCCTTTTCTATTTTTGGATGAGTTTAAGAAAGATCAGTATTAATTTTTTTTAATGTTTGGTGGAATTAACTTCTGAAGTCATTTGGTTCTGGACTTTTTCTTTGATAGGATATTTTTTATTCCAGATTCAGTTTCCTTACTTGTTATTCATCCATTCATACTATTGTTTCTTGATTCAGTTTTGTTCTGTTGTATGTAGGAATTTATCCATTTATTTCACACTTCCAATTTGTTGATATATAATTATTCATAATAATCTCTTATGATTCTTTTTGTGGCATCTTTTTTTCTTGATTAGTCTAACTAAACACTTGTCAATTTTGTTGATCTTTGTAAGAAAACTAATTCATTGGTTTATTGTTTTTTTTAATTATTTTTTTTCTTTTTACTAACTTTGGGCTTAGTTTGTTCTTCCCCTTTTAATTTCTTGAGAGTAAAATTAAGTTATTTAATTAAGATATTTCTTATTTTTTAATATAGACATTTACCAACATAAAATTTCCTCTTCATACTGCTTTCCTAGATTCTGTAACTTTGCATAAGTTGCATTTTTATTTTCATGTGTCTTAAGATAGTTTCTAAGTTCCCTTTTGATTTATTTTTTGACCCAATGGTTCTTCAAGACTGTGTTATTTAATTTCCATGCATTTGTGAGTTTTCTCATTTTCCTTTTGTTATTGTAGTTTTATTTCATTGTGATTGGAAAAGATACTTGGGATATAATCTGTCCTAGAGAAGGTTCTACATGCACTCGAGAAGAATGTGTGTTCTGCTGTTGAGTGAAACATCCTGTATGTGTCTATCAGTTCCATTCTAGTGTTGTTCAGATGAGCTTTTGCCCTATTGATTTTCTCCATTATTGGTAGTGGAGTAATAAAGTCCATTACTATCACATTGTTGTCTATTTCTCTCTTTTAATCAGTCAGCATTTGCTTCATGTACTAGGTGCTGCAATGTTGAGTGCATGTATATTTATTAATTGTTATATTTTTTGGTGAAATTTACTTATTTTGATGATATCTCTAAACATTTTGTCTTTTGAGACGATTTTTGACTAAAAATCTGTTTCGTGTGGTTTAAGTATAGCCAGCTGCTTCCATTTGGTTACCATTTGAATGGATTATGTTTGTCCATCCTTTCACTTGACTCTCTGTGTATCTTTAAATCTAAACTGAGTCTCTTGTGGACAGCATTCATTTGGAAAATTTTTTATACATTCAGCCACTTTACATCTTTTGATTGGTAAGTTTAAGCAGTTACGTTTAAAGTATTTATTTATAAAAAAAAATTTACCACTGCCATTGTGTTGTTTTCTGCCTGTTTTATAATTCTTTTGTTTTTCTCTCTTGCTGTCTTCCTTTGTGATTTGGTGGAGTTTTTTGGTAGTAATATACTTGATTCTTTTCTCTTCATCTTTTTTTAATCTACTGTAGGTTTTTTCTTCATGGTTGACATGAGGCATGCACAAAACTTCCTATAATTATAACGGTCTGTTACAAACTGATAACAGCCTAACTTCAATCACATAAAACAGCTTTCCACTTTTATCCCTTCACACTTTATGTTATTGGTGTCAGAATTTACTCCTTTTTATATTGGACATCTTTAATCAAATTTTTGTGGTTATAGTTATTCTTAATAGTTTTATCTTCAGAAACTACTTCTTAAAACTCTTTTAATTCGTTTCTACAGCAACACTGTCCTGATTTTCTGACTTACAAGTGTTTTTTATTTATTTTATATAATTTTTTGAGTTGTAAACAAGGTATTTTGGTTAGTACTTTGGAGGCAATAGGTATGGCGAAAGCAAGGGGGTAGCAGAGTGACAAAAATCAAGTACCTTTATCCTGGTGTAAAGATTCTTCACAGTCTGGCCTCTGTCTACATTTTCAACCTCATCTCTAACTCTAAGCCAGATTAACCTGCCATTCTGAATTTCTCAATGAAGAACCACTTAGCCATCATATCCTCAACAAAATCTTCATAGAGTCTCTCTAGAAGTTGTTCTTCAGCTTACTGGGCTCTCACAGCTGTTATCTGTATGTATTTATAGTTGAACTTATTATATTTATATGCCATTATGTACAAAAATCTCTCCCTACTCTCATCATATCATGAGCTTCTGAAAGTCAAGGAATATGTCTTTAGTTTTTGTGTACCCAGTAACTGCTGACAGAAGTAAGGCTTAAAAAAATCAGCAAATACATATTTAATAAACAAATGAAAGTTCAATTAATTTATACCCTCTGGGCCTTTTATTAGTACTATCATTTTGGTAAAGTCTCTAAACATCTTTGTGTTTCTGTTTATTTTCCACAGAAGAGCTATAATAATTCTTTGCCTCCTTAAAACTTCAAAATTGTTGTATCAAAATAAAATAAATTACAGACATTCTATAAACAAAAAGTATATGCACAAAGTACACCAATTCGAATGTTATGAATCCAGAGTTCTTCTGACGTTACAAATAGCCACACCTGTGCATCCCGGCACATGGACAGGCACAGGCAAATGAAACCGAGTGCTATTTCTTACATTTCCCAATGTACAGCAACTGAATACTATCAAAGAAGAGGTATTAACTTCATTCAACATAGCTTTTTTTTTTCCTTTTAATAAGATGGGTTTTGTTTTAATTTTAGAAAGGGAGAGAGAGCACATGAGCAGAGGTAGAGAGAGAGAGAGAGAGAGGGAGGGAGGGAGGGAATATCTTACACAGGCCCCATGCTTGAGATCATGACCTCAGCTGAAATCAAGAGCCGAAGAATGTTCAACCAACTGAGCCAGCCAGGTGCCTTCATTCAACATAGTTTTTTGAAGTGTCTTAGACTACATTCTTATGGTTTTCTTAGTTTTTTATGTTCCTGAAATATGAAAAGTGTATTTTTATATGATACATACTATATCATTATATACAGTCAATAAAAAATCCTCTTTCATGGTGATAATGATTTTCTGGATGGTTATAAATAGGATTGGAAGTAATAAAAAAAACTGATACATTTTAAGAAAAGTCACCAGTGGTCCTTACCATCCCCCATTACAAAATCTCTACACAGAATAGTGTGCATTTTAACTAGCAAAATATTATTTACTGGTCCTTGGATCTATACTGGTTGGGAGGGCTACACTTGAATTGCTGAGAGCTCTGGCTTCTTACTATTTTTCTGTATGTGAACTAACCCATGCTTTTGGCATCCTGCAAACTGCTAACATTTTATAAATGAGATGCACAGCTGGAATGTGACTTGACCTCCGCTTCTGGCAATCTTTCAGATGCCTCTACTCCAAGTGGCATAAAGGAAGTTTTTTTAAAGGAAGTTCTAATCTAAAAAGTTAAAGACAAGGGGTAAGATTACTAAGATATTTTAAAATATACGTCACAATTTTCCTCATTCATTGGTTTTGCAGGTGCCGCCTCAGTACTATTGCTCATGTTACTGATGAAGCCATGCTATATAAAGCACAGTTCTGTCAAATCTGAGAGAGTTAGTAGAAAGATATTCTTTGTCAGAGATGTAATTGACAAGTCATGTTCCGTGGAAACTGATAATCTCCAGAATGGCACTCTGCTCTTGTAGGATCCCAAAGAGACACCATTATCAGGAAGGAAAACAAGAGTTCTTGTGATTTATTTTTGGTTGCTCGAAAGAATTATACACATGCAGTAAAACTCTGGGAATTCTTCACATATTTATTGCTTCGTGTTTGAAGAGCTCTTGACAGAGAAACCTTAGCTTAGGTGTAAAAGAACCCTCCAAATGAATCAGAAATTTTAAAGAGCTATACTAAGTACAGGCATATGGAAGACACAAGTCTGATTTTTTTCCCCAAATATTGACAGTACTGATACCAATTGACACAGAGTCCAGAGAGCTTTAAAAATCATCGGTGTGGGGCGCCTGGGTGGCTCAGTCGGTTAAGCGTCCAGCTTCAGCTCGGGTCATGATCTCATGGTTCGTGGGTTCGAGCCCCGCATCGGGTTCTCTGCTGACAGCTCAGACCCTGGAGCCTGCTTCAAGTTTCTGTATCTCCCTCTCTCCCTGACCCTCCCCTGCTTGCTCTCTCAAAAATAAATAAAAAAGCATTAAAAATTTAAAAATCAGTGTACAAGGCAATGGGACTGAAGGCAGGGTGATAGTAAAGAGTCAAACCCTCTGTTTAGCGTAGCAAGGTTGCATGTTTCCTATGTGTGGAGAGAAAACTGGGAAGATTCTGTATTTGCGATGTTCTGCCACAACCACGCCATGAAGGCTGCTCACAGAATAAGGTAACTCCAGAAGCAAATGAATCTGCAGAACAGGAGGAATGGTGGAAGATGACAGGTTAGACCTAAATGTTATCCCAGACCTCCACTTGATGCACAGGAGACCTGCAACCCTCCGGTGGAAAATAGTGGCTTCTAGGCTCTTCCAAGGCCACCGCTCCTTCCGCCCCCTATTCCCTATCCGTGCCTCTCTCTAAGGATGCTTTCCCCTGTTTATGTATCACGCAAACATACCATCGAGTCTCTAGGCTAAAGTAATCCAATTAGGAAAGAAGTCTAGAGCAAAATATGTAAGTGGCCATTTACTCTCAGGGCTGTGTATGTACCTCAAAATTTGCTCCCTCAGAAGCTTACCTGTCCCAACTTAGTTCCAGATGTGAGGGGAGACTCTGCTGGGGTGTCTTGGTTCAGGATGCGATAACAAAGTACCGTAGACTGGATGGCTTACAAACAACAGACATTTATTTCTCACAGTCTGGAAGCTACGAAGTCTCAAATCAAAGTATTCACAGATGTGGTGTCTAGTGTGTTTGTTTCCTGGTTTACGGATGGCTGTCTTCTCTCTTCTGCTAATTCTCCCAGGGGAGAAAGGGAACAGGGAACTCTCTGGGCTCTCCTTTTTCAGGGAGTAGTGATGCCATTCGTGAGGCTTTTACGCTCATCACCTAGTGGCTTCCCAAAGGCCCACCTCCTAATAGTATCACATTGTGGATTAGGTTTCAATATAATGAATTTGGAGGAGACATAAATATTCAGTCTGTGGCACAAGGTAACTTTCGAATCCTCTCTGCATGCACTGCAGGAATTTGACTAGCTTCAACAACTTACTAAACCTTATAGAACCTTATTGCTAGATTCATAAACATATATATTGGTTCTTGTTGCCTTTCTTTCTTCAGCTTTGGGCTAAAATTCTAGGGGGCAAGAAAAATATTATTTAACCTCTTGTTAACCATACAACAACAAAGAGAGTTTACTTGGAGTTTTTTCCTGTTACAAATAGTTCAGTGAGCTGTCTCATATGCATACTATTTTACTTCATTTAAATTATTTCTGCATGATAAATATCTTATGCAATTGGCATAAAACGCTAAGATCTTATTCTCAACTCTTGAATATTTTTGTCTAGTTGTGTCAATTGTTTTATCTTTGGCTTATTTTTATAGGGCAGTTTTATTTTTCATCTAGTTTGTGAGTTTGGGTCTTTTAAATTCATAGAGGAATGCTAGTATTTTAGTAAATTACTTCATGTTAACTAGACTCTTCTTTACTACTTTTTCTCTTTTTTTTTTAAATTTACATCACCATTATAGAGCTCCATTATCTTCTGCTCTTTTTCCCCCCTATTTATGCTGGGTTTGTAAGTTGTATAAGGAAATAAAACTGGAAAATTAACTTATTTATTAATAAAAAAACTTTATAATTGCCAGTATCTCCATCATGCCAACATTGTAGATCATAAAGTTTTAATGATATAAGATAATAAAAGAATATTAGCTAATATGAAGTTAAATGTTTTTATTTTTTATAAATTCCCAAAACTGAGATTTAATATTAATTAGTATTTCAGTCAAAATCCATGCTTAATATTAACAAACTACAGACTGTAGTAAATTTAGGGAAAATTTAATATTGAATGTGAAAAATTTAACTCAAACTTATTGGACCTCTTTTCAAGGATTTTGCACTGATAATTATAATTGTGTGTGTGTGATAAGTTTAATTTTTAACTTTAATATTCTGCCTTTTTACATCTCTGTGTGGATATTTTAATTTCTTTTTGAGCAGTAGAAATACTTCGACCCAACTTTGGGAAGTAGTAATTATGAGCAAATCTACAGCTTAGAATCTGATAGACAAAAATGAAACAAATAGACATGAGTAAATATTTCAATAGCATTGATTTCCTAAAATTATGAACCATGTTACCATGATTTATACTTGTATGCAGAGAATGGGATGCATTGCTTACTGCCCATCTCTAAGAGAAATACACAATAAGATGGTCACATACCAGCAAAGATGCAATTAGATATTTGGGAATATAGTAATAGGTCGTTTTAGAATAATTAATAGCACTTCATAAAATGAGGGATTGTATTTTTTTCATTCTTTAAATTTAAGAGGTAAATTTTAAGTAATGAGTTTGAAAGTTAATACTGATCACTTGGTTAAAATCAATCTTATAAATTTGTTACTATTAATATTACTAGTTTTCTATTTTAAAGGCAATGGAACAATCCAAAAATGAAGTGGCTAAGTCCTACAGATTTGACCAGCAGTCAAATGTTTTGTAAGTTTTGCATGACCATGTGAATACTAACTCAGGTTAATCAAATTTTAAATTTATTTTGAATGATGCTAAATATGACCAAATCAAAATTCAATGTATTCATGGAACAGGTCAAGTAAAACAATTATTTTTTAACTGCAAGTTATGTCCATTGATTTCCTGACTGATTTAGATGAGCAGTAGAAAGATTGCCAATGAGTAAACCTAAGGCTTAAAATAAATTACATTTATACAACCCTTATATTTTCCAAAGTATGTACAAGTACATTGTTTTCTTTGATTCTCTTATCAACTCTATGAATTAGGAAAGACCAAAATTATTCATTTCTTTTTTTTTTCCATGAGAAGTTGACCCTAGCTGATGTAGCCTGCAATCTTATGGTATTCTACCTTTAATCCCACAAAGAATGAAATGTAGTATGCTACTAGCTTATTCTATATTAATTGTTAACAATTTGATGCCCCACACCTGCTAGAAAAGGACTTTCCCATAACCCTTCAAATCTCAAAATATTTCTGATTGTCTTTCATTTATGGATAAACACTAGTTCTTCTCCCCGTCTAGAATAAATATTGTCATAAATATCTTAGAATAAATATGTCGTATTGTCATATGACCATTCTCCCAAGTATCATAATTAAACTTGCTCCCAGTTCTCTAACTGATTCTCTAATTAATTGTCTGGTAGATATTGATAAATGTTAATTGCAAAAAGAACTAGCCAAATATCCTTAGTTAGTATGCTTTTCATAACACAGCTATTATAGTTTATATTCACACACACACACACACAAGTCCTTTCTTCTTCTTTGACTTCTAAAACTTGATGTTTCACTTAAAAGTGGCTATGGGGGGCACCTGGGTGGCTCAGTTGGTTGAGCCTCGGACTCTTGGTTTTGGCTCAAGTCATGATCTCATGCTTTGTGAAATTGAGCTCTGCATCAGACTCCCTGCTGATATTATGGGTCCTGCTTCGGATTCTCTCTCTCTCCCTCTCTCTCTCTCTGCCTCTCCCCTGCTTTCTCTCTCTCTCTCTAACTCTCTTTCATCTCTCTCTCAAAATAAATGAACTTGAAAAAAATGGCCATCAGTAGTAGAGGAAGAGAAAGAGCTACAGCTGCATCAGTACATCAGAGCCAGAATGTATTTTAGCTGAAAAAGTTTCAAGAGAATAAAAAAGAAATCATTTGCTTCATTCCTTTTTTTTTTTTAAGGACAAGCTAACAAGAGCCAGTGAGATTAAAGTGGACTGCGAGCCTTTCAGGGACTTCTCACAAGAACAGGAACTTGAGGAGGCAGAGAGGTGATGAAAACCGATAATTCTCTCTGTCACAATATGGTAAGCATTCTCGAATTTAAATGATAAAGAAAAATAACTTGTAAGTTAGGGAAAGTACGAAGAAAACAATGTGGCAAATCAAGGAATAAAAGCAGAAGTGGCAGTGGGGGGATGAAAGTCATGAGTACTGTTTTCAGGAAAAGCCACCACCATTGACTAACTGGTTCACTAGTAGCAGGCAGTGTTTAAAGGTGAGAGGAGAAGAGGTGTGAGAACCTGCTGGAAGAAGATAGGTTAGAAACTTAGAAATGTTGCGAACAGAACATTTGAATTAGTGAACATGAATCAAAGGAAAAGTGAATTAAGAGAAGTGCTTCTAGAAAATGAAAAATGGACATCAAATACTAAATTAGAAAGAAAACCTGCAGAATTTCAGATAATCATCAAGACTTGGAAAATCCAAGTTTTCATTTTTATCATTTGGAGGGATGATAATTATCTCTAATAGAATGACAAATCATTTTTAGCTCTTATCTCTTCATGTTTCTGAGACTATTTGACATAATAGTCAAAGCAAAGTATCATTTTGATCACAACCATTGCTTATCTTGTTCAGGCCGCTTACTGCCCAGTAGGAAGGGGCCTTTCATAAATTATCCGCACAGTGACAATCTGCACAACCCACATGATGCCTCTGATTCTAAGTGTAAACAAGAAATCAAACTACATAATAGATGGTGGGATTCTGGGAAGAACAATGGATTGAGCCATAACTTTGTTGTTCAAGTTATATATTCCTACCTGGATGACATTATCCAAATCAGCCAACCTCTCTGAATCACAGTGTGCTTATTAACAAAACCATGACAATAATATTTACCTTCCAAACCCTATACAGTTGTCTGAGTTACTCAAAGAATGTTTCATAAAAGATCAAGTTTTATAGAAATGCATATTATTATTTAGGATATTAATGTAACCATAAGATAACTCTGTTGCTGTGTATATGGATTTTAATAGTTACTAGGAGACAGCCTGGCAAACTGTATCATGTAAGCTACAATTCCAAAGCTAGAAGTATTTGTTTAATAAATGAACTGTGTATGAAATGGATAGCCAAAATGTTACCATCTATGGAAAAATACTTTTACATTTAATTTTTTTAAGTTTATTTATTTTTGAGAGAAAGACAGAGCATGAATGGGGAAGGGGCAGAGAGAAAGGAAGACACAGAATCTGAAGCAGGCTCCAGGCTCTGAGCTGCCAGCACAGAGCCTAATATGGGGCTCAAACTCACAAACCGTGGGATCATGACCTGAGCTGAAACCAGAGGCTTAACCAACTGAGCCACCCAGGCTCCCCATAAATACTTTAAGTTTATACTAATTTGTAATTTTGTATATTAGATCTAGAAATCCTGGTGGTCCCCATTCTCTTTGCTATTCTTTATAAAAGGCTTTTATTTTCCCAGTACAATGATTTACAGTTATGAGAGAGAGTATCAACAATTTATAAACTGTAGTGGATGGATTGCCAGTTTGAGTTTCAGAGAAGTAACGTAGAGAGCAGAGGTGTTCTATTTCAAAAGCCTCCTGCCATGCAGTCTACTTTGCTGATGATGGAATGGTCTAGGAATCTCAACCCTCTTCCCTTCTTTATCCACATTCATATTGTCTCAACTATTCCCATGGCTCAAAAAAATTTTCATATGCAGGAGTTTTCCAGAATTATAGTCCCAGTCCTGAATTTCCCATGACCTCTAAACCTAGCTATCACATGACCATCTTTTTATGTCCAACCTACATCTTCAGATCACTTCTCAGTGGTCTCATATGTTTCTCCCCAAATTTTCCTTATTTTTCTTATAGTGCCACTAAACCCTTGGTTGCTTAAGTCAAAAATATGGGTGTCCATCTTGACCCCTCCTTTTCCCCTCTCATCTCATCTAGTCCATCAGCAAAAGTCCTATTAATTCTACTGTAATGTATATCCTTTATCATGCACTGTAAAATGCTACATGATCAGATGCCTGGCCACTATTTTAAGCTCACTCATTTATGTAAAATAGGCCTTTTTACTTGTCACTCTTCATAGCACAAAACTCTCCTGGAAAATATATTTCTATTTATGTGTTTCTTATCTCTCCTCCCTATTAGGAAAGTATTTGTCCAGTTTTATTCACAGATCCATACCTACAATGCTGCCTGTCACAATAATACTTGTGACTGAATGAGTTCATAATCATAGTATGAATCCATCAGTAGAAGCAGGCTTGGAATCCATGGGAATCAGACTAACAGCTATACAAGATTATCAGTGTGCTAGATTTGCTTCTATAAATGCATTCTATGTTTACAAAATGCATTCTTGGCACTCCTTTCGAATACAGAGAACCAAAAATATCATACTGACTCAAAGAAGTAATTCTACCTATTTTCAACTCAAGTTAATTCTATAAGAATGGAAGCACTAAAAACTAAGAAAGGGAAAGTCATTTTTGTTTTTGTTTGAACTATTCATCTCTCAAACTTCCTTACATCCTGAACGTTTATACCTAGGAACATATTTTGTCTTTCCTCCCATAGTCAAACATGATGTTCAAGACTTGGTGATAGTGACCATAAGAAGTAATATTATACCAAATCCTTTCAAATTGTGCAATAGCTAAGGCACATAAAAATTACCGTTTTTATTACCGCGCCATGGTGATAAATCTGTTTTTCTACTCTTCAAATGTCTTATTTGCTCTAACAACTTTTTAGACAATAGCCTAAATAGATTAACTTTGCAGTGTGATTTACATATCTCTTACCAGAAAAGTAATGTCTGCTTCAGATCTTAAAATTGTATTTGATATCTTTAAATAAGTCCAAATAATAAACCTCAGAGTTGTCTGGACCTGACTGATAATGAATTTTATAGTCCACTATAGTATTCATTTACTTGGGCTTGCCATAAATTAACTACTAGGAAATGTATGAAATGTCTGTTTTAAAATCTCTGGTTTCTCTCTCCTGAATTTATTTGAATAATTACTGAAGCATGTCTTGTTGTTTTCAGGTCAAATTTAATCTACTAATCATGGAACTTGTACTTCCTTCCATATTCTATACATTGGTCAAGGGTACCTTCTTTTACCTACTCTCTCGAGCCAGAAGATTCATTCCTTAATGCCCAGATTTCCTTCATTTCATGCATCAGTTGGGTTACCATGTCCTCTCAGTTCTGCTTACAAAATCTCTCTAGCATCTATTCCCTTTTCTCTAGCACTGTGGCATCTTTGACAGATTGACCCATTCTAGCTTCACAGAGATGTATTGACCTGGTTTCTGACTGCACCACATCTTCCCCATAAAACCAAAGAGGAGTCAGCTTGGAATCATGTCCCACAGCCTTCTCCCTGCGAGGCAGTAAGATTTAGGAATGGTAGGTGGTAGAGATGCTACATTGAGGTAGGAGATTCTACAAAAAGAATTTTAAGAGGTGATATCAGGCTTCTGATCCTGTCTCTGCCTCTATCAGTGGTATCATCTTGGACAAGTTCACCTTTCTGGAACTTAACGTAACCATACTTGACTTTGAGATAGTAATGCACTCTTCATAGGGTTGTTGTGAAAATTACATAAGATAGTGTTACTGAAGGATATTTCCTGACATGTGTTGGAAGCTCACTGGATGCCAGTTCTCTCACTGCATTCTCCTACACTCTGGCCACGATGGTATGTTACCCAGAACACACTTGCTGGAACCCTGCATTCTTTCCTAGGGTTCTTGTACTGATCTCTTTTGAGTAGCAAGGATTTCCTTTTTTCTCAACAAGGTTAATGGAACTTGAATGAGGCCCTATTCTGTCTCAGGGAGCCTGTTTCATTCTATGCTTCTGAAAATCCTCATTCTAGAATAGATAGAAACTATTTCCCTCATGCTGTCTTCTTGTTTTAATACACATCAATGACTCTTTTTATATGAGAAATAAAACTACAGATTTTTTAGCCTTCTCTCTTATTCCCGCCATTTTTCCAAACTCAGTTCTGACACTCCCTCTTTTTCACTATTTGGCTTTCTCATAAAGTTCATCTTTTTTTATTCCTTTGTGCCCACATGACCAGTCTCTCCAATTAGAATGCCTGTCCCCACTTGCTGCTTATATGTCCAGTGAATGCCTGATAGTTTCAGATGAAGTCCTTTAGACAACTTTGTCAGCCTTGGCCTTGGCCTCACTGATGCAGTTTTTCTCAGCTTAGTACTCCCTTTGAACTTGCACAGATCTCTGTAGGTGTGTATCTTGCCGTATTGGTACTGTTGATGTACTCTTTGTCTTCCCCACTATCAAATAAACTGCCGGAATGGTTGGCAATACCACAGCACCCTACCATATGCTTGAAGGTCCGTAAATAATTCCTGGCTAATGGAAGGTGTTATTATCATTATTCCTATTGCCCTTACCTATTTAAATATTTCTTCCCAAGATTTTGTCAAACTATACTACCAATTTGTACTCTGTATCATAAATGAATATGATCTTTGTGTAAAGCTGTTTTCATGTAATCTTAAACATCAAGACTTAAAAGCCTAGATAAATACTCTAGTAAGAGTATTTGATTCTCATTTGTGTGAAAATAATGTTCTGTGATTGAGATTTTAAGTTGAAATATTTCAAAGCCTTTTTCAACAACATATCAAGCCCTTGGAAAAATTAATTCTATTTTAGTCAATTTACTAAATCAATAAATTTGAAAGCAATGGAGCATAATTTCATCAACCTTCAAAATAAGCACTCACCTTTTTCTTTCCAAATTTCTTTTATATTACAAAATGATGCCCCAAAATGTATTTACCACAATATCCCTGAGAGAAACTCCGTACTTGAAAAAGGATGAGGAGAGACAGGAGTAACCGGCATCTGGCTACGGTACACACTTAGTCTCGAGACAGCTGGGCCACAAGGGACCACACGCATCCAGAATCATGTCCTTCTCTCCTGGGATAACTTAATGAATGTCTCCGGTTCCCTGCGGGGCTCTTCATCCCTAAGGGGAAGGTCAGAGGGAGCAGAGCATTTGAACATCTAGCCAGGAAGCCTACTCTCTGGTAGATCTAGACGAGACCTAGGAGGTTTGAAGATTTCTCTAATTTTATCTGGGGGATGGGAGGGTAATTGTACTGTCTCTTTCCACATATGTGATATGTTTATATTATTTACACTGTCTTAAGATCTTTTTATAAATTTTGACCCATCCCTTAAGAAATTTGGTCGGTAATCTGTATCTCTATTCTTTGGTTTTGTGTATGAGAATTTTCAAGAACCTACTCTGTGCTGGCAGTGGGGAACTTGTACTTCCTGACAGAACATGAGTGGAGAGTGTCATTCAAGTTCTACTAGTTAAGCATTAAAAAATATTAGTCTCATGCCTGGGGAAAGATAAGACTATCTTTAGTCTTTTTTCATTACTTTAAGAGGAATTTTCTAACAAATTCAGTTTAAGTATAAATACAATATAACAATGGGAAATGGAAAATTGAAACCTGTAGATAACCCAAAATTTTGTTTTAAAGAGCACGTTAAATCTTTGTCCTCAATGAGTTTCTTAACACTTACCATTGCTCAGAGTTGAGAATTAATTTGTGTGGATTCTGCCTCTTTATTTGACATCATACCCATGGAGGAGGGGCTCATCAATAGTAAAGTAGGCTCTCAATTCAGAGTGGCCAGAAAAGATTGAAATCAGAAACCAAAAGACTTGAATCGATGACAAAATTCATATCTAGCCCTAGAAAACTTAAATTTTCATTTTGGTTTTATTAAGCAATGGACATTCTAAGCACTAACTGCAAAATGTTTTGAGTGTGTGAATTTTCTAGAAAGGATCATCTCTTACCATTAATATCTTTGATTTAGCTTTCTGGATAAAATAGTAAAATAACTATTTCATACTGTCTCAAGTCCATTCCTACCTAAACAACAAAACAGAGAAAAAGAAGAAATGCTTTTTTTCAAGTGCTTTTTATCAACAAAAAATCATTTGTAGATGTGGTGCATTTCAAAGGTAGATAAGTAATAGTTTTTATTTGTGGTGACAAGTCAGCATGGAAACAAACAAACCAACCAAGGAGATCCGTGCTGCTGCCATGTTTGGTTCTCCCTTCCTCTGTGAAGGCTCACCCCGCAGCCAGCCAGCACAGCCCAGCAAACCTGGCAGCAGCCACTCCCAGCTTTCTCCACAGCCTCACCGTGCTTCCTTCTGCCCATGGCACACCTTCAGTTTTGTCTCCAAACTCTGATAGTCTGGTTGAGTGACTTCATGAGAATTATCCACTAATTTCCAAAGGGATTTTCATTTTTATTTACAATAATTGGGGGATAAGTAACATCCTGTGTTTGTATGTAACATGAAGAATATGAAAGCCAGCATTGAAATTTTCAAATGGAACGTAAGTAATTTGTTGGATATGCCTAAAGAAATAGTCATCTTGGGGCACCTGGGTGGCTCAGCCGGTTACGCGTCTAACTCTTGATGTTAGCTCAGGCTACGATCTCCTGATTCATGAAATCAAGCTCTGCGCGGGGCTCTGTGCTGGCAGCACAGACCTGCTTAGGAGTCTCTCTCTCCTCCTTATTCTGCCCTTCCCCTGTTTGCTCTCTATCTCTCACTCTCTCAAAATAAATATGCATTAAAAAAATTTTTTATCACAACATAGTCTTTAGTCTAACATATGTGATAATATTCCCCAAATTTAAGCAAAACAACTTTTAGTCTTATTTGCAAAATAAATGGAGTCATATTATGAATATAAAAAATGAATTTTGTATTTTGAAAATAATTTGGCAGAGCATATAAAAAATTTCCTAAGCATTTAAATATTTAATGTAGACACAATTTTTATAGTGTATTTGTTACTCTAGACTATGATTCTAGAGGGATTGTAATTCCCATGAAATGATGTGCAAAAATGTATGTCCTTGCATATATTATTTTTGGGGAAAAGATAAAATAGCTTTCCTCATAACCATGGCATAGAGTAAAATTTATTTATTATGTGTAAATTATTCAGTGTTTATGTGTATGTGTTTAAATACTAAAATATGCCCATGTGCATGGACTCACTGAAGTGTATAAAGAATATCAAAGAGTCCATCAACATATGCACATAGATATATTTTCAGAACAGCAGGAATATTCTTGGTCATAATATAAATGATATGTGTTATAATGATACAGTTTTATTATTCATTAGCTCACTTTACTATGTTCTGGTTTGTCATCATAAAGGTATTAACTTCTCATGATTTCTCTTCTTTATGGGAAAAAATATTTTTATTGCAAAACAAATACCTTGAAACTACTAGTAGCACAATAGATTTGAGAGGATTTGTTTAATGAGAACATAGTGATATCGCACTAAATTTTGGTTGCTTTATTTCTTTAAATGCAAAAAAGATTTTGGAAGTTTAACAAGTGACTATGCAGTGGAGAGCTGCAAATGTGAGCACCGAGGTGGTATTGCCCCCATGTCTTGAATTAGGGGACTGATGGACCTGCTCCAGATAATTCAGGTTGTGTAAAACAGTTTTTGAGTCAAAACTGAGATCACGTCACAAAAACCTTTTCCATGGTTCTTTTTCTTATCAATATTTATGTCACATTTGAAGTAGAAATGGATTTTAAATAACTATTACATGTAAATTTAAGATACAGTTTCATAACAGGCAGGAATGTGTCCTGTTCAGTACAGTATTCTCCGAACCTGACATTCAATCAATAATTGAATTAAGAAACAATCAATCCATTGGACATTAGATACGGTAAATCCATAGTTATCCTTCTGGTTCCTGCAAATAGTTGGCACATTGTGTGATCTCAGAAATAACTCATTAGATGTTCTTATGTATACAAGAGGAATTTGCTGTTGGGATGGACGAGCATTATGGTATAGAAAAGCGATAACCTAGTTGTGGTGCACAAACATTTTGGCCTTTAAAATATAATAGTGATAAAAATATTAGTAACCATAAAGGATATTAAGAAAAAAGTATATAAACAAGACAAGAGAGCATGCCTTTAGTATCAAACAGGCACACTCCAAATTACTTAATCATCTAGAGAATGTGCTTTGTCAAATACACTGTTGTTGATGAAAAGGCCAGACTTAGTTACATGTTACCTTGCAGATGTTTTTTTTTTTCTTAACACAGAAATCATTTCTGTCCAGGAGCAAAATAAACCCAACTGTCATGAATTATTACTCCATAGGACATGAATCAGTATTGAATCTTACCTAGATCTCGTACTAATAATGTTTCAAAATGACTTTAAATACCCAGATCCTTAAAATGCTTTGAGCCCCCCTTGCCATCTGATTGGTTTATCCATTCATCAGCACACTGAATAAAATCTTTGACAAATATTTAACATATATTTGTAAACGAGTCATGTTGTTAACGTGTTGGAAAGTATACTTATACTACGTGGGGATTATTATATTCTTCATAACCGCATGAGGTAGGTGTAACACTGTTCCCGTGCATTTTTGTTATTACTAATAGTCCAATGGGTACTACTGTCATCCCTGTAAGGAACCTGAGAACTGAGGTAAGTGACTTGCCCAAGGTCACACAGTCAGTAAGGATTACAGACTCTAAAGCCAAAATCCTGTGCTCTTTTTTTAATGTTTATTTATTTTGAGAGAGAGTGGGGGGAGAGGGGATTGATCTCTGAGATCATGACCTGAGCCAAAATCAAGAGTCAGCCACTTAACTGAATGAGCCACCTAGGTGCCCCTAAAAGCCAAAACTTTTGTCTCTTTTGCAGAATCAAGGCAAACCTTTCTCAGATCACCCCAGGGTTTCACATTTGACATTATCAAGAATTCATATTATCGCAAAATAATGATGTTTGATAGTTATAGTTGAGATGTTTGAAAATTTTATCAGGAGTCTTGGCAATAAAAAGTCTTTGGATATTGGATGAATACAGGAAAAAAAAGGTTTTTTTTTCTTTATTTGCTGTTTTGTTTTTGTCTTCAAACTGGAAACTTCAGACTTGTGTGACAGTGTTTAAGTGTCTTGAAATCACCATTCTCTTACCTGCATGTTGTTCCTTAGGATGTGAGAGTCTGAATTAACAATACCTTTTCCTTAGCTGTTAAGGAAATGCTAAATATGAGAGGTTTTTGCATCTTATTTAGACTTTTTTAGTTGCAAAATGTAACAGTTTTTCCGCACTGTTCTTTATTCGCTGTAAACTGTTTGGAAAATTGCCATTGCTTCCACTGATAAGCCCTGCTTTCTTGAGAGCGGTTTTTAGATAAAAGCATAAAGAGCGAACAGGCCTCTGCCTTAAGTGTCTAGAATGCTCCCAAACTGGAACTAGGAAAAAATAAAAATAAAAGCCTTAACTATTTTCCCCTGAGCCTACTATATCAAACGCCCTAATCTACCTTTAAAAAAAAAAAGTATATTTCTTGGCCTCTTTCCTGACCTACTGGATTAGAACCTCCCAGCTGGGATCAAGGAGACAGTATTTCAACAAATAAAGCAGATAACCCCTGCACTCTATAAAGCAATTTTTTTTTAAAAATCCTCTGTATATTTTTATACAGCTTGCTTTTGTCCACAGATGCTTACCTTTTTACTCAGAAAAAAATCTTTTTGAGAGAGAGACAGAGAGCGAGCGGGAGAGGGTCAGAGAGAGAGGGAGACACAGGATCTGAAGCAGGCTCCAGGCTCTGAGCTGTCAGCACAGAGCCTGAGGCGGGGCTTGAACCCACATACCATGAGATCATGACCTGAGCCAAAGTTGGACACTCAACCAACTGAGCCACTCAGGCACTCTTACTTATATTTTAAATAAGTAGTTTAGGAATCATAGTTTACATGCTAAATTCTGAATAACTGTAAAAGAAAGTTATTTTGTTCCATTTTCAAAAAATATATAGATTTGACTGCTTAACTCAGGAGGATATTTTGTTTTATATATGGCAAGAAACTACTTAGTAGGATGAATATCCTAACTCTTGCAAATTAGCTAATCATGTTTCTAATTCTGTGGTTTTATTTCTGGGACAGAGATAGTGTATTTGGATGTAAATCCCAAAGTAGGAGTCTTCTAATCAGTAAACTCCATGTAATACATGATTGAATTCTTAAATTAAAGCTGTAAGATGTCATGTGTTTGTGTGTGTAGATAGATGTATACAAATACATACACATCATAAAGTAGGCATCATACTTATGTGTATGTATATGTATACACACACGCAAGCACATATACACACACACACACAAATACACTGTTACTCTGACATAAGCAGATATGGTGCTTTCCCTAGTTAAAGAATCTATCTGTACCAAATTTATACAGTTATGCAATATTTGATATCTATTTCAAAAAGTTTAGAAGTCAGTAGACCACACATATAAAGTAATTAGCAATGTTCTTGGTTATTTTTCAATTTTCGATACTTCCTTCTAGAACTGATTCAAAAAACTGTCATTTTCCAGTTCTTAAGTTGAAACCAAATTCCTTCCTACCATGAACTTAATCTATGGCTAGATCATACATTCTCCTAAAGAGAGGTCTAAATTAGAAGTAAATTGAACCACAAAAGGGATCCATTTTGATTCCTCGTGAATAAGTCTTTCCCAGAGCACTTGTTAACTAGTCTGTATTCTCTGGGGATGCACCTTCTAAAGCAAATGAGAAACTTCTCTCAGGGCACTTTCAGATGTTTGCATTAGTCATAGCGTGCCAGTGCAAAGGATCCTAGCTTGATAGTTTTATGGTCACAAGCACTAAACCCAAACCAACACCTTTACTGCCTGTCCTGATTATTCTCCAGAGTTCTAGCCAGCAGGAAGGTGAGTATCATTGATTTTCCCTTATTATCAGCAAAGCCCTCAACACCTGTTTTACTGTCTGCCACTGGACATACTGCCCCTCTGGTCAGATGGGCTCCGTACTACCGCTTAGCTTCTTTTGTGTGGTTCAGTGCAACCAACTGACAACTTTAGGAAGAAAGCAGTAATTCTACTGTTATTACAGAAAACTAAGATTCTGAATTAACTCAATGTCCTCATAAAAGGACCATTAGCAAAAAGATTGTCTCTCCCATTGGCATGATTGTTTTTAATAGGAGGAAGACCATTTCCTCTTTTATTTTTTATTTTTTTGTGCTGAGTCACACAACACTGTGTGTCCTAGTAAATAATAATTTCTTGTTAGATTTTATTTGTTTTTTGGGGCACCTGAGTGGCTCCTTCAGTTAAGCGTCCGACTTTGGCGCAGGTCATGATCTTGTGGTTTGTGAGTTCTTGCCCCACATCAGGCTCTGGGCTGACAGCTCAGAGCCTGGAGTCTGCTTCAGATTCTGTGTCTCCCTCTCTCTCTGCCCCTCCCCTGCTCACTCTCTGTCTCTCTTTCTCAAAAAATAAATAAACATTAAAAACATTTTTTTTAAGATTTTGTTTTTCATATTGAACCACATAACTATTTGGGAAAAAAATGGTATCTACAAAGAGGTTTGTTTTGTTCATAAAAATGAGTCATTTGCTTTGGATAATAGGAATATTCAGTAAATGCTGAATTAAGGTGAAGCTACAGAATTCCTTAATACTTTAATATGCTTTCAACTTATTAAGGACTGATATTTATTGATATGTTAATATAACCCATCAAATTATAACTCCAAGTTATGTTGGTAATGCCCCCGTCTCTGAGAAGCTGACAGCACTGTCCACAGTCACTTGTGATCCTTTTGTAATGCCAGTATTTCCTCTTTCCTATCCTTAGTTCTATAACTATAAATTAATGATGATGACGTTTAGCTTTGAATTATTAATATGGTATCATTACCACAAAATGATACTTTATAGATTGTAGGGAAAGCATTTCATACAATTAATATCAATGATTAAATAGCACCTTTTTATGCTATTTGTATGCTATTTCATTCTTTTTTTATTTCAAGTATAATTAACATACAGTGTGATATTAGTTTCCGTGTACAGTATAGTGATTCAACAATTCTACACATTTCTCACCAAGAGAAGTGTATTGTCAAACCCCTTTATCTGTGTCACTCATCCCCCGCCTACCTCCCCTCTGGCAACGGCCAGTTTGTTCTCTGTATTTAAGCATCTTTTTTTATTTGTCTCTTATTTTTTCCCATGGGTTTTTTTCCCCTTAAATTTCACATATGAGTGAAATCCAATGATATTTGTCTCTGACTGACTTATTTCACTTAGCATTATACCCTCTAGGCCCATGCATGTTGTCTCAAATGATAAGATTTTATTCTTTTTTATGCCTGTAGGAGTGTAAATACAGAAATGGTATATGGGTGTGTGTGTGTATATATACACACATGGTGTATATACACACATATAGCATTTCTGTATTTATTCATCTAAGAATGGACACCTGGGTTGCTTCCACATCTTTGCTATTCTAAGTATTGCTGCAATAAACATTGGGGTACATATTATCTTTTTGAATGCATGTTTTCCTTGGATATATACTCAGTAGTGGAATTACTGAATCATATGGTAGCTCTATTTTTAATTTTCTGAGGAACCTCCATACTGTTTCCACAGTGACTGCACCAGTTTGCATTCCTACCAACAGTGCATGAGGTTCCTTTTTCTCCATGTCCACATCAACACTTGATATTTCTTGTGTTTTTTATTTTAACCCTTTGTTTAGTTACAATATCAGCAACCCAATCAAACTATCTTCTGTTATAAGCTTTTTTTAATAAAAAGAATTTGACTCACATAACTGAATAGACCAGGAGTTCAAAGTCGCATACAATGTCACAAAGTCTCAGTGTTTCTCCATATTCTCAGCTCTGCTTTCTCTGATGGCTTCATTATCAAGCCTTCGTTATCTTTATAGAAATAGGCATAGCAGCTCCAAGCTTTGTATTTTACTAGCCTAGCAATACCAACAGAACAGAAAGCCTTTCTTCCAATAGTTCCAGCAAAAATCCTGAGATTGAACATCATTGCAATATTTTGATTAGCCAACCTGAGGCATGTTCACAGTCTAAAAGCTAAGACTACATGGCCAACCTCTCCTGACTCACAGAGGAAAGGATTAAGGAGGAGTAGTTTCCTAAGGAAAATTGTTTGTTCTTCCTGGGAGTGGGGATAATGAATCTTCATAGGGAGAAACAAGAAGCATTGTCCATAATCTCTAGAAATAGAGAGCTTCAGGGGGAGACACTCCACTGGAGAGGGCATGAAAGCTCTGCACCCTTGTGCTATGCATCTGGCTGACTGTTCTTGCCACATTCCCTTGATAGTAAACCAAAGATCTAAAATATGGCTACACACAACTTTGTGCAGGAGAATTTCTTCGTGATGAAAGGAAGTACCCAGATTCACAGTATGGTGAATTGAAAAGTATTTTAAAGATGGAAAGATTGAGGTGCCTGAGTGGCACAATTGGTTGGGCATCCTACTCTTGATCCCAGCTCAGGTCATGATCTCACAGTTTCTGAGTTCAAACCCTGCATCAGGCTCTGTGCTGATGGCATGGAGCCTGCTTGGGATTCTCTCTCTCCTTTTCTCTGCCCATATTCCTGCTTGTGCTTGCTCTCTCTCTCTCTCTCAAAATAAATAAACTTAAAAAGATTTTAAGATGAAAAGATTGTGCTGGGTGAAATAGCCATCAGTCTGTTAAAGTGGAAATAGATCAGACAATGCTGCCAGTGCTCAGAAGAACAAACTCTTGATTGATGGCTTTCTAAGAAATCAAAACAACCTTCAAGGTTGTAACAAGGCTATGGATGGGAAGGCAGATGCATCTTTCGTTCTGATTTCTGACTATAATAATGAGATCTGTATTTAGTGACGTCTTGAAAGGGGAAAGAGTAAAGTAGGGGTGATAACAACAGAAAGAAATGGGGAAAGTCAAGGAAACAGATGCCTCTAAATCTGTTGATGAAGTTTTTGATGACATTGTGAAGATTTTTGACAAAGAAAGCTAACTCTAAACCTGAAAGCATGTTTTAAATCATGCTTAAATATTGCCTTGACAACTCCTTTTTAAGGCAATTTTAAGCTTTCATAATTAATCTCAGTTCATGACTAAGGTATATAGTAAGATACTCAATTTTTATCTTCAGTTTTGTTTTTTGTTTTTTTGGTTTTTTTTTTTTTTGGTCGTAAGAATAGACAGTGAAGTAGGTATGGTGCTCACAAAACAAAGAAAGATATCAGCTAGTTCTTTGTTTTTATTCAAAAAGCCTATCCCTTTTATAGATTGTGCCTTCTGTGAGCAAAATTTTTTAGTATGTGTGTATACCCCTTTAATAATCACAACATGTTAGGATTAGGGATTCCCTACTTCCTCATTTTCTTGCAGATTTTACATTTCCAACCTGTTAAGTGAATTTTTGGACCAAATTCCAAGGGAACATTTTGTGTAATCAGTTCTTGCAACATGTGTTTGGTAAACAAACTTAAAAAATGAATTTTTAGACGTGTTTTAGTATTTATGACCATCTTCTACAGAAAGGTGAGAAAACTCAGGCTGGTTTTATACAACTTATACAAAGTTGTGTGACCAGGCATCTTCTATGCTTCTAGGGATTGGGATGGAGTCTCTGGGGGTTCAGAAAACCTGAGAGAATTGTCAGCTTTATTCTGACCTAAATCTGAAGGTAAGAGGCAGGGATCACATCTAATTGACATCAATTATTAATGAGTAAACTGATCTTAACAAAATTCCTAGCAGACAAACCTTGAAACTAGGTTTAATGATTTGGTTAGCATTTTAGGTACTCTTCATTCAGAGTTTTTTGTTTGTTTGTTTATTTTCTAGACTAAATATAGGTTTGGTGTGAAGTAAAGAAATCTAATCGTTAAATTTCCCATTTGTATTTTATTTTTATTTATTTTCTTAAATACTTTTTTTTTCAATTATTTGTTTAAGGAGATTTAAAAATCATTGCAACTTGGTCAGAAAAATAATAAATATATCTTATAAATGTTAAAAAAATAGATGAATCTTAAAGACTGTAAATGCTTCTTGATAATTTATTATTAGATTATTTTGAATGCATATTATATATTAGCTGGAAATTTTCTAAAATTTTGCCTCTCTTTTATAAATATGACATTAAAAAAATAAATGGAACTTAACCTATTACCCTAGATTAAGTTTCATTAAATGTGTTTGACCCCTCCCTTGAGTTAAGGCAGATAAAATATTGTTATTATGTTATACCTGAAGAATCTTTTTCTTTTATCTTGTATCAAAAATCAATGTGTTACATTTCTATTTTCTTGACATTTTTCTAGAATTTATTTTATCTGTGAGAATATTATCTGGGAATATTAACTGTGATTGTTGAACAATTTCTTTCAGAAGGCAAAGGTATGTATTTTGAGATCTCTGAGAATAAAAACAGATTTAAGCATCCAAAAAGGCCCACTCAAAAGAATCTGAATAATACAATAATTCCTAAGAAGAACTGACCCATTAGGGAGAAGAGACGTAAGGGTTGAGTTAGTAGGGGATGGAGAAAGCCACTACTAATCAAAACATCAAACCTACAATTTTCCGTCACCTCCCAATGGAACAGGGACCTGTTAAGAACCAGGATAAATATCTTCCCTTTCCTCTGTATTCCATCTCTTCCTGCCACTTTAGAGACCTTGATCACCAATTTGATACCCCTTATCTCTCTGTCTTCAATCTCTCTCATGATCTTTTCTCTTCTATGCGTAAGATTTCCCTCACTCTATATCCACAGTGGGTTTTTTTCCCTATTGCTCCTCTACTTTCCTTGGTATCTGTAATCCTGAAACTGATTTCATGTGATATTTTCCACTTTTTCATCTTTTACTTATTCGTCAACTATTAACTACCATTAACACTCAAACTGCTTTTAAATTTTTTTTTTAATGTTTTTTATTTATTTTTGATACAGAGAGAGACAGAGCATGAGAGGGGGAGGGTCAGAGAGAGAAGGAGACACAGAACGAAGCAGGCTCCAGGCTTTGAGCTAGCTGTCAGCACAGAGCCTGATGCGGGGCTTGAACCCACAAACATGAGATCTGACCTGAGCCGAAGCCAGAGGCTTAACTGACTGAGCCACCCAGGCACCCCTCAAACTGCTTTTATCACATTTGCCATGACCAAGCATCTGCCAATTCCAGCAGATGCTGTGATCTTCATTCTTTTGAACTCATTAGATATTTGGCTCTTTAGACTGAATACTTACTTATTCTTGGATCCTTTTCACCTTTTTCCTTCCATAAACAAGGATTTAACTATCCCTCTAACTCCAATCTTTTTTTTTTTCATTTGCTACTCAATTCACTTCAAAGTGACTTCTCCCTTTCCCTTTATTATAACAAATTAAATCACCAAGCTAGAAAATCACAGAGCCAGTAGTTGAAGATATTTCTGCTGGTCCAAAACCCATGGTGTTTCTATTATATTACTCTGTGCAAAATGTAATGTCACATTTATCATTTTAATTTCTCAATCTATAGAAGGAATTTAATACAGAAGATAAAGTACTATGACCGTTTTTATTGAATTAGATACAAAGGAATTTTTAGAAGCCCATGCATAAAAACCCAGTAAAAATATATAATACTACCATAGACCTTTTCTCCGTTCTCACTCTGAAACTTCCTACATGATTTTGCCTGGTGCACTTATTAGAATCAGTTTTCTTGAGTTCTGATTCTTGCCTTTACATTTTGGAAGTTTTAATTTGTTACTAAAATATAATATGCAGGGGAGGTAATTGAACACAAAAGACATTTTTTTTAATTTTATAAAAGACAGACTTCAAGATTTCAAATTTGGGTTTATTTGGTATCTAAAATATGACAGAATTTTATAAAACCTATCTTAAAATTTATAGATAAAAGTTTCAAGTGACTAAAAGATGTTGATTATTTGCTAATAGAGTCTTTTAAATTTTTGTTTTGAAATAATTAGTAGATTAACAAGAAATTGCCAAACAATTCAAAGGGGTCCCAGGTACCCTTCACACTGTAACCTAATAGTTACATTTTACATAACTAAAATACAATATCAACATCAGGAAATTAGTTTTGGTTAAATGCACTTCCATATGTCTGTGCCATCTTATCAAATGTATGGTTTTGTGTAACCACCGCCACCAACAGGATACAGGACTCTGCCGTCACCACCAAACTTCATGCTACCCCCACTCTCCCCCACAACCCCAAGTCCCTGGTGCCCACCAGTATTGTTTCCATCTCAACAATGTCGTCACCTTGAAAAGGTTATATAAATGCACTCATGTAGTATGCACAATTTTAAGATTGGCTTTATTCCCTCAACGTAATGTCTTGTGATCCATCCAAATTACTGTGTGTCAGTTGTTGTTTTTTTATTTCGATGATTGCCTTTAGTGCTTTGTAGCTGAAGCATTTTAGATTTAAATTGTTGCAATACCACTTAATAATGGACTGAAATGAAAACCAACTGAACTATATACACATAATGGAAGTAATATATAAGAAAAGGAAACAGAATTGGGATAACTCCATCTTCTTAAAGTCCAAGAATCTCTTTGATGGGAAATTCTAGAAAAGATCTAACCTATGCTTAGAGTATGTGGCTTGCTTCCTGCTTGAGTGGGTCTGAAAGCTTCTTTCCTAAAAACAAACACTTCTCTAGGTTTGCCTTAGTCCCTGAAATCCCCATCATTAATCAATGCTTTTGACTGGCAGTGCCAATACCTGGCAATGAAACCTCTTCTTTACAGTTGCATTTTTGAAAGGGCATAGATTAAAATATTAATCCATTTTCCCATTCATTGTTAGTTATAGCAAGTATGTGAGAACACAGGGGGGATTGAGAATTCAGGTGAGTAGAACCACTAGTTTAAAGAAAATGCATTCTCTCTATATCACTTGGAATTATTCTATACTTCTATGAAACTCAATATCCTAAAAAACTAAAATGAAATACATGTCATGTTTTGAAGATTTCCCAGGAACTGGTGCTCATATCTCACTCCAGGTCATTTTGTTTTCTCCTCAAAAAATTAAAAGTTGATTAGATTGTGAAAGTATCTCTCCATTACCATGAAGAGTGTGTTGCATACTCTTCTGGAAGTTGAAGAATATTTTCATACTAACAATTCAACAGTCCAAAACAATGACTTTTATAAATTGGCCCAACACATTGAAATGAATAATAAAACATCATTTGAGCTATAACAGAATTTCAAATATCTAGGATTTTGTATCAGTAAAATAGTTTCTGGAAAACAAACTCTAAAATAATGCCAACCACCAACTAATTAAACTTAGAGAAATTATAATGAAATGTTACTGCATATGTTATGGCTCTGAAACTTTTGTACTACACAGTACCAAGTTCTTTCTGGAGGAATAACAAGAGGATGGAAATCTCTACAGATTACAAACTAGAAAACCTTGTAAGACTTACTTCTTAGAAAACAAACTTGTGGCGCTTAGTCTGTAGTGTATCAGGGTATCTGCCTCAGGAGGAAATACATTCCTCTCCACCAGAGACCATAACCAAGTAATTTCTAAAAGCTGAAATATTCCTCTAAGAACCGTACAACAAGGCACACATGCAACTACAGGATTCAAAGGACACTTTGTATAGATGTATCGTTGGGTCTTAGTAAAGCTGAGTGTCATGATCAAAGTTTCCAAGTTCAGACAAATTTTTATGATCCTTTAGCTCAGAACCATGGCAGGCAGGCTCTGTTATTCAGGTGAAAATGTGTAATTGAAGCCCCTGAGATTGTATGTTCACCTGTGATTCTGGAATGATGCCAGAAATTTCCTGCAAGTAGTTATAACTGATATTCATTCAAGAACAATCTCAGAAATAGAAATATCAATGACTGCAAAAGTGAAGATAACTTGCAAAGCCTTTTTGTTTATGTTAATGGTATTGATAATATAAGCTAAACTTATTGTAACTTCTTGAGGTAACATTGATATGTTAGCTGGATTCTGTTTGTGACGTTATTTCCTGAGTATTTTATTTTTTCATTCTAAAATATTTAATGTGAACTGTGTTCTTCCTGAGTGTACTTTATAGTTGTTTGAAGTTGACATTGTATCCTTTGAAGTAACTGTGACCAAACTCAATACATTTCTTGCCATCTCTATCACACAGCTTATTGCTGCTCCCTCACTACCTGACTTCCGTTCTCAAACAAAGAAAGTTCTACTTACACAAGAAAAAGAAAAGAAAATCTATTTCCATTGCTCGAGTTTTTATTACCTGAACTGTGAATATATTTGTCAGATTATTTGGACATTTTATATGTTATATTTCCCACTTTTAAGTCCTAAGTTCTTATTTAAAGATGGAATATATTCTCTTCTCTGAAAAGATTATTTTGGCATTTTCACTCAGAAGTTCATTCAGTGGATTATAAATTCCTTATGAACATAGGTTTAATTCATCATCAAATCCCTAGCACTTAGCCCACAATAGAGAGCCAGGTCTTTTGACTTTTTTTTAGTGGAATACTCACCATATACCTGCAGTCTTTAGGTACTAGGGATAAACACTAACTCAAAGTCATCACTCTTGTGGACTCGACATTCCAGGGGGCGAAGAGACAGTAAATATAATCAAATAAATTTACAGTGAGTTACCTAAAAGCAGTATGAAGATAAAGCAGGATAAGAGAGAGAGAATGCCAACTTTATAATTTAATAAATGAGAAAAATAGGCTCATAAAAGGTCAAATGACTTCCAAATCACCCAGCTAGATAGCTACATAGTCAGCATTCCTATATGTATTTTTTAATTACAAATTCAACTTTATTTTTTGATTGAATACTGACTTTCAACGTTTAACTGGGAGGAAGATGCTATTCTGTAATATTACAGACTCCTCCTGAGCCTGAAGTACAAATGAAAACCTTCATGATTAAATACAAATTCTTCATGGATAAGAATAGAATTGTATCTTAACTGCATTAAGATCACTGATAACATTTGAAATGGAATTTCAAGTTTTTCACCGGGGTTTAATTTTATAGAAGTCTTATAGGAATTTCCCAGCAGTAGTAAAATGTCATTTTGTAGCGAATACCCTGTTAATTTGCTTTCGTTAAAAGTAAAATAATCACATGGTAATTATATTCAGAAATGTCAATTTTTCCAGTAGGTGTATTATTCATTTATAAGATGTGTGTAGCGCACACACACACACATCCAAATCCAAATGGGGGAAAACCTGAATATAAAATACATTAAATAAAATATACAAATAATTATTTAACCTATGCGAAAGTGTACATCTTCACTCAAAAGAAATATAAATTAAGAGATCAATGAAATGCTTTTGGGTGTTTAGGCTTTTGAATTAACAAAGATTTGTAAATAGTAATAATGATGTTTTGAGAGAGGCATTTTCGTCTTGTACTTTTGTCATGAGAGTTAATTGGCACAGATTTACTATAGTTTTCTTTGGCAATAAGGATCAACTACCTAGAACTTGGACTATGGAATTCCACTTCAATAAATTTATTTTTAAGAAAAAATCATATGAAATCAGAGATATTTCATAATTCATTTCAATATGTTGACAACTTTTTTGTTTCCAGATTTTGAGCATTTAATATTCAAGGATTCTTTATTTTCTAGGAAGACTAAACATGTAAACTGAATAGGAATAAAGAGATTCTTTCTCAATATAATCAACATCTGATTTTAGGAGAAGAGGGGGGGAAAGTGAGCAGGCATGAGGCATGAGTGGAAGTTCTTGGGAAATCATCAAGAAATAAAATTTGTTTTTGTGTTTTAAGTTATTAAGTTCATAGAAATTTAGAATTTCAAGTAAAGAATGTCTTTTATTAAAGCAAGTATTAGGTACAAGGATATGTTTAGAATTACAAAAACAGGGGCACCTGAGTAGCTCAGTTGGTCAAGCTCTGACTTTGGCTCAGGTCATGATCACATAGTTAGTGAGTTAGAACCCCATGCTGGGCTCTGTGCTGACAGCTCAGAGCCTGGAGCCCGCTTCAGATTCTGTGTCTCCCTCTGTCTCTCTCTCTCTCTCTCCCCCTCCCCCACTTGTGCTCTATCTCTCTTTGTCTCTCAAAAATAAAGAAAAACATTTAAAAAAATAGAATTACAAAAACAAATATCTAAATGTTTAAAAATGAGAAAATGATTTAGCAAATCAAACTATGATACATTCATCAAATTAAATGTAAATATGAGAAATATTTTCAAAGATTAATGATACAAAAACTCTCACAGTATTTTATTAAGCAAAAAGCATAAATATATATATGTATATATATATATATATATATACCCTGAAAATGCAAAATGGCATATTTCATTTTTATATACAAACTTAATTATACACAGGAACGGAAAAAAAAACTAGAAAAAATTAACAAAAAATGATGTTAAGATATTTCTGTGTTCTGGAATTAAGTGACTTTTGTATTCTTATCATTGTTTTCCATTTACCTAAATTTCTATAGTTGTCTATAATATGTACACACTACTTTTCTAAAATTTGCCTTTATGTGATTGTTTTGAAATAAGTGAAGCAGAATAGTAATGTTAAAATGCAGAGTTAACCATTTCTATGTGCCTCCCCAAATCCTACCTCTGCTGTTACCATACCAAAGTAATAATATTAATAAGTCTTTTCCTCATAGTTGATATAAACATACATTTTATTTATCTTATTTTATTTTATTTTATTTTATTTTAATTTTTTTAAGTAGGCTTCACACCCAGCACAGTGTCCAGTAGGGGGCTTGAACTCACAACCCTGAGATCAAGACCTAACCTGAGATTAAGAGTCAGACACTTTACTGACTGAGGCTCCCTGACACCCCTAAATATACCTTTTATAGTTGTTGTTTCTGATGTCTTTTTTTACCAAGACAAAATTCTATTATACCTACTATTTTGCCACTCTCATTTTTCACTAAACAGACTATGATGATCATCTAACAAGCAGAGAGATCCAATTCCATATTTTATTTGAATTTCTTTATTCATTTAAATATAAATAATATTTATATATTTTAAATATTTTAAAATTATTTTATATTATATATAATATAAATATGTGTGTAATTATATAAAAATTATTATAATTTTTAAAAATACTTATTTTTGATAGAGACAGAGACAGAGTGTGAGCAGGAGATGGGCAGAGAGAGAGAGAGAGAGAGACAGAATCCAGAGCAGGCTCCAGGCTCTGAGCACAGAACCCAATGTGGGGCTCAAACTCACAATCTGTGAGATCATGACCTGAGCCAAAGTCAGACACTTAACAGACTAAGCCACCCTGGTGCCCCATTTATATTTCTTTATACGTATATCATTTCCACAGGTATGACTTTACTGAAATTAAAATGTGGATTTATTATTACTGCCTTTTTTAACATTCTCTCAACTCTGTAAGCCTCCAAGTATTTCATTACCATTCCCTAATAGTAATAAAAGTCTACTTACATAATTAATCCCATTTCCAAGGGGTTTTATATGCTTCTTAAAAATACAGTAGTATATACACTTATTTGCATTTACTTTTATTGCTTAACACTTCTTCAAGGGAATCTTCAAGAAAATGATGGTAATTCACTCTTTTTAGTGACTGCCTAGTATTCCATGTTGTTGCTGTGCTAGATTTGATCCAATTACTCCTGTATGGTGTTCATACATACATACATACATACAGTCAACATCCCTAAACATCTCACCTAATGAACTGGTGCCTCAATTACTGAGGTAGATTTATGTAAATGGCATTACCAGATTTAAGGATATGTATCTTTTAAATTGAAATAAATAGTGCTAGATACCCCCCCCACAATATATATATAAAACAATGTACACTATGAACATTTCTATAAACAATAATTGAAAATCTATTTTTCTTGGGGCACTGGATGGCTCAGTTGATTAAGCATGCAACGTCCGCTCAGATCATGATCTTACAATTGGTGAGATCAAGCTCCGCATTGGGCTCCATGCTGACGGTGTGGAGCCTGCTTGAGATTCTCCCTCTCTCTGTCTCTCCCCCACACCACCCCCCACTCAAGCACACCTTTTCTCCCTCAATATAAATAAATAAACCTTAAAAAAATATTTTTCTCAATATTTTCGCCTGCAATAAGTATTTTTGCCCATCTGAGAGGTATGAAATGGTATTTTATGGCTACTTTTCATGTGCATTCCCCTCACTAATAATGACTTTCACCATATTTTTTATATTAACTGACCTTTGGATTTTCTCTAATGTAAACTGTTTTTTCTGTATTTTTTTCCAGTCCATGTTTTACATCTTATCTTCTTCCTGTCAATTTAATAATTTTTTTATTGAATTTTAACCTTTAACCTATCATTCCTCCTATAAATTTTGAAGCAAAAATTTTTATTTTTTAAATAGCTTATGCACTTCTGTCTTTCCCATCCTTAGCTTTTGCATGTAGCTTCCAAGGTTTACTTTTAAAATTGTTGTTCCTCAATATATTGGAAATTTATTTTGCATATGACGTAAACTAGTGCTTCAACTTAGTTTCACTCTGAAATAATACTCAGGTGTGTTTATTAAATAAACCACACTATCCCCCACAGAGCGGATACTGCCTATGTCACGCATTAAATTTTCATATATTCTGCAAACAATTTGTAGAATCTTCATTCTGCCACATCAGTCTCTTTTTATCCACATACCACAACGATATGATTTATTTTTTAACATTGTTTGCTAAAGCAAATTTTGCCCTTGGTAATCTTTTTTATATTCACTTGGCTGTTCTTAGACAGCTGTTCCTCCTTGAGAAATGTCTATTTGTCTTACGTGTTTTAAACCACAGAAAAAGCCCCATTGTGATTCTAATTACACTTTCCTTCCCCAACAACTTGGTATTCATTGCTCATATTTTTATGTACTTTCATAAAGTTTTATAATTTTTCCATAATCTGACTAAGTAATATTTTAGTGCCTGCCTTTTGAAAGCTAATAAAATTTAGCTGTGAATCCATCTTGATGCCTTTGTAATATCTTCACATTTATTTTTACAGTAATTGATCCATGTAAGTTTGTCCCTTCTTATGTTAATCTTAGTAATTTCTGTTTTTCTGTAGAATTTAAACTCCACTTCCAGAATAAGACACATATTGTTCCCTAACAATTCTTAGCAATTCAGAGGGTAAGAACTCTGCAATGGCTTTTTCTCACAACTCCCTCAACCAGTCTGAATGACAGGCTCAGAAAATATAATGAGTTTACTTTGACATTGAGAATGGGGAGGAAAGTGGAATGCAGTTAGCTGCCACATTTCTAGAATCCTCTTTCTCCATTTATTGCATTACCTACAATCAGAATAAAGTAATATGTCAAAATTAGACAGGGAGGGCAAGGAGTATATGTAAAATCTCTGTACTTTCCACTCAGTTTTATTGTGAATCTAAAACCACTCTAAAAAAACAGGCTATTTAAAAAAATAAAATATGTAGAAGTACGTATATTTAAACATGATTTAAAAGTTGAAAGAATCCCAAGGGAGGGCCCATTCTTGTCTTGTATGACATATATTTGACATCTATGCCTGTTCTTTGGGGCATACACAAAACAAAACTGCTTTCTGCAAAGAATTTCCTCCAATGTTACTGAGGAAGCTAAACCTCCCACCAGTAGCTAACACATAGTTATTAAACCAAAAAGGTTAAATTTAAAAAAACCTTTCAGAATATGCAACTAACCAGTTTTCTCCTCTGTGTCAAAGTAAATGTGCATCTAGAAATAATAACATATAGAAAATAGTGCAGCCAGCATCACACCTCTAAGAATGGAAAAAAAGGCTTATAACTGCTATTATAAAGTTAAATCTATAAGTTCTTACATTGAATTTTTGCCCACTGAGCACACATTCCCTGGGTGTTATTAGTATGATGTGCATCAGCTTCCGTTGATTCTTGCGATGCTTTCATGCAGTTTCCAGACTCTTTGTTAATTTCTCCAGTCTTGTTAGAGTTTTCTAGTTTTGCTCTCTTCATTTACAATATTGTTTGGCCTAAGACTATTTTGCAAAACCAAGAAATTATTTTATCACGTTCACTTTTACTGCTTGAAGAGCACAATGAGGCAAACTGAAGACGAACCACAGAAAATTATCTCTGAATGTTCAGAAATGCAACTTGCCAAATATTTTTATGTTGTACCAAATTAAAATATTTTCCATTAAATAGAGAAATTTCTAGGCAAACTGTCTAGTTCTGGGAAAGAATAAATATTGCTACATCAGAATAATTTATATTCTATATGCAGACTATAATGAATTGGAAGAATATAAAATGCATAATCCATACTTTGAAAATTAAGTTAATTAATTCTCTAGCTAAAGCCAGTTGTACAGATTTATAACACATGACAAATGCATTTCAAAAAAATGATCCTACTGATGTTTTTTTTTTCATCATAAATAGACCAAAACCAGAAAAACAGGAGGTAATTAATTTTGAAGAAAGTATTTTAATTCCATTTAAATGTCCATGATCTTCAATCCATTCAGGGGAAAATAGAAATCCCTTCTAGCCTTCCAAAATTGTTCCTGAATGGAGCACGATAACTCAGATTCTGGACTTCAGAGTCCTACAAACTTGGCTACAAATCTTGATTCGAAGTGGCTTTGAAATGGTCAGTTTCTCACCCTCTACTCCATTATCGTTGGAAAACTTCCTTAAAGTTCTGTCACAGGTACTTTTCTTTTCCCCCTTGGTATACTCTTGCTTTATTTATCAGTGACTCCCAGATATATTTCTCAAGCCCAAGCCTGTCCTCTGACTTCCAAATCCATATATTTAATGGCAATTCACTTTCTTTAATTGGATGTCTCAAATGCATATCAAACTCAATATATCCAGCAGAACTCATAATACTTTTCTCAAACAAACATCTCTTGGAACATTGCCCTTCATGATAAATGGCTCCATGTTCCCTGATGCCAGAATTTTGAAACTACTGTTTGACTCCAGACCTCCATGCCAAATCAAGTCCATGCCAAACCTAAATATTTCTTGACCGTATCGCATTCTCTCAACCTTCACTTCTATTGTGCTTCCTTGGTCTACTATGGCCTATTAATGGTCCTGGAAAACTCCATACTATCTCTTTTCCAATCCATTTAAACTCTTGCAACCAGAGGAATACTGGCCCCTCCTGGGCCACATACTGGTCTCTGTTTTACAGGCCAGCAGCATTCTGACTTTCCCTTTCTGTCATCCATCACACTTTTTTTGTTTTGAATGTTTATTTAATTTTGAAAGAGAGAGAGTGAGCAAGAGTCAGAGAGGAGACAGAGAATCCAAAGCAGGCTCTGTGCTGTCAGCTCAGAGCCCAAAGTGGGGCTTGAACTCATGAACAATGAGATCATGACCTGAGCTAAGTCAGATGCTTAACCCACTGAGCCACTGAGGTGCCCTCCCATCACACTTTTAATTACATGTTCAATGCCTTCCTTTAACAGCAAAATGTAAGAACAGTGGGAGAAAGTTTATGTTGATGTCGTTCTTTTTTGTAACCATTATGTCCCATCACTTAATATAGGAGTTTACACATTATAGATTTTTAATACTTTTTATGAAGTGGGTGCATACATGAATGAGTGAATAAAGGCTAGACAATTTATGTTTCTTCATCTTTAAGTTGAGGATATTAATACATATAGGGCCATTGCAAAAGATCACTGTAAAGGGTAGGGCTGAGGTAAAATAATTTTGTATCCATTTGTTTTCCTTTTATCAGACTTGATGTATTTGTTTTCAATTGTTGCTATAACAAATTGTCACAAACTTAGCTGCTTAAACAACATAAATTTATTATTTTATAGTTCTGTAGGTGAGAAGTCCAATACAGACGACACTACGTTAAAATAGAAGTGTCAGTAGGGCTGTGTTCCATCTCCAGGCTGTAGGGAAGAATGTGTTTCCCTGTATTTTCCAGCTTCTAGAAGCCACCCCCGTTCTTTGGCACCTCTTCCTCCATCTTCAAAGCCAGCAACAGCAGACTGAGTTCTCTCACACTTTAACTTACTTTTTGTTCTGTCTTATCTATCTCTCCCACCAGAAAAAGGTTCTCTAGGATTTCATTGGGCCCACACAAATAGCCAGGATGATCTTCCAATCTCAAAGTCTATACCCTTAATAACATCCAAAAAGTTCCTTTTGCCTTCTAAAGTAACATATCCACAGGATCTGAGGATTAGAGTATGGACATCTTTGGGAGTTATTATTCTGCCTGCTACAGGGTGTGATGGTAATATCACTCTTATTTTTGTTATTAAACTACATTTCTTCAATATTCTAATGCCTTAAAGGAAGAAAAAGAAAAATGAAAAATGGTAGAGTAATGCAGTGGTAAAAGGAGAAAGAGAATCATAACCTATTCTGTATCCCCAACCCAAACTCTGGCCCCCCGTCAAATTACTTTCCATAAATCTCAAGATGTTTATCGTAGATAAAGGATTTTAAAGCTTGATAAATATGCCCAACATGTAGAGTGTAAATAAGTACACAACTTGTAAATAAGTACACAACTTTCACTGAGCAAGGTAATATACAGAACATTGTCAAAGTTTGTGTGACTCAGGCACATGCCCAGGCCTGAATAGGCCCATCCCATTGTGGCTTGTGGTCTTCTATAAATGTCTACTCATTTTTAACTGTCTTTATTGGGCTTGGATATAATAGTATTGTATTCAGTATTTTATATATTCAATATATATTTAAAATATAGTAAAAATTTCACCCTCAGTCAGCATATTGCATTGGTTAACCTAAGAAGAAAACATTTTCTTTTGTTTGTGCTTTGCTACTTCTTCAGCTCATCTTTTTACCTACATGAAATACCCCTCATATCAGTCTACCTTTCTACCTATGCATATTTTACTTTTAAAAGATATTTCCAATTCCATGTGCTCCGTGAACTTTCTTAAACATCATTATCTCTATTTTGGAACCCTGAGCACCATATTTGTGAATGTGGTTCTGACGCTTTCAAGGACTTGCAATTGCTTTTAAAATCAACTTTATTTGAGAAAGATGGATGTTTTGTGTGTGTTTTTTTTACAACAGTGGGATATTTTGTGTGCACTTCCTCCTTTTTACTAAAACTGAACATATCTTTACTAAAAATGACAGAGAAATGCTTTACCATAGAAGTCAGCACTTACTTTGTAATGGATCAAACCATTTTTAGTTCCTTTGCAAATCCAGGCTGCAAAAGTCACAGATCCGAGACAAGTGGTTACAATGCTTGGGGTTTTATGTATTTCCCTCTTCAACAGTGCATTTCCTTCCTGAGTTTAAGAAGTTTTGTCAAAGGAATGTATCACTGCTATTCATTGCTGTAGCACATTAGTCTCACAAGAATGGTCAGTCTAAAAAGAGACTAAATTGGACTGAGTCAGGTTTTTGGAGCTTGGCCAACCCAGCCAGCTGGTATCTTAGTATACGATATGTCATTCTATATACAACAGGAACGAGGTACTAATGGAATGTTGCCCCTAGAGTAGAACCATGAAAAGCATCATCCCTGCAGTCACGTGACATTGATTGGTTTTCATAGCTGCAGTGCTAGGGAATCAGCAGGGCCACTAATTAAGGGAAGCAGACTTTTTTTTTTATGTTCAATGGTAGCAAATGATATCATCTGTTGCTCCTATATTTATCCCTAAAGAGTAAGTTCCTGACTAAAACAGCACTTAATAATTAATTAAACTTGTTAATTAATTTAGTTGATATGCCAGACAGCAATATAAATCTATCTTTTCAGAAGGGATGAGCTGGAAAGGAGTTGGGATTTATGAAGTGCTCTAAAGTGTGGGCTATGGGCCCGAGCCCACTAACAACATCTTGGAGCTTCTTATACATGTTGATCGCTTATGCGAAGAATGTATTTGACATTGAAGATAACATAGAAATTTCAAAATGCAGTACATAAATAACTTTGCTTAGAAATGTTTATCATGATAATCTGAATATATTATTCTGCATTAACAACATTTTAGATAACATGCATTTTAAGTGAAAAATGGAAAATATTTTTAATACAGGTAATTGTAAAATCAGTTCTCTTGTCTAGAGTGAAACCAGTAACTTTTTATTTTAAATTTTAAGTAGGCTTCTTGCCCAACATGGGACTTGAACTCATGACCCTGAGATTAAGAGTCACATGCTCTACTGTCTGAGCCAGGAAGGCACCTACAACTTACTATACCAGTTGTTAAGTACAAGAGTATTTCTATAATATAAATACATGCCATTAAATACTGGGTTACACTTTGCATTACTATCTGAGACACAACATACATTAAGCTGTAACTTTTGGAGAGCATTAGGTTGAGTCAGGGATTCTTTCTCCACCCTGTCTCTGGGGAACTCTGACATCAGGCCACATTTGTACCCAGACTTCTTTCTTTGGCATTCACTGCCCCCTCCTTTTTTTCCTCTATTGATTTTTATTATTTCCTAGATTCAGAGTCATTTTTGGTTGCTTTGATAAACCAACCTATAGAACCTATTCTGTTCTGTTTAATATAGAATTGTATATTCAACGTTCCCCTCTTATCATTAGTGAATAAATATACAGAATGAGATATCCGTTTTTTTTCAGTTTTGTTAAGATCCAGGTTTAGAATCAGAACAGGATATCAAGCTTATCCCAATCACAGTGCAGCATTTCTGCTTACCGAAAGCCGTGGAATAATAATTGGAATAGTTAAATGCCTTGTTCAGAAACCTTTAGACTCACAACAGTTGTAAGTGAAAACTTGAACAAATGACTATGGAAGAGAATGCCAGAGTGCCTTACTTTCACTTACATATAAAATAATATTATCAACTCAGAACCCACTGTGCCTAAAAAGGTATGGAACTTTCGCTTTGGCTCGTAGGCAGAAAACTAAAATAGTGGCTCTACCGGTTTTACCAGGAATTAGGCTCGCCTATGAAGAAAAACATTTTTTCACCCTTTCTATTACTGTGACGACTAAATCTATTATGAAGGAAGTCTAAATAATTAAATTTTGAAGTAAAGCCCCAAAAGTTAGGATGAAGACTTTTACTTCCTGGAAATGACAAGTTTGTTTCATCTTCAGTTAGAAGAAAAAATAAAAAATGATTGCCTTTATAAGAGCTACATTTCCATTAATATACCAACAATAATGATTGACTTTAGCCTAAACATCTAGATAAGCCATTTTCATCCCTTTTGTAGAATAGCAATATTCAACATGCCATACAGTCTTTTTTACATGAGATTTAAATTTCTCTTGCTGAAGTTTAAAACCATAGAGCTCATAAATACTTTAGAAAACACAAAAATAGCTCTTTCCCATTGCACTGTAAAAATTAATTGGCTGGTTCCTATCCACACATATGTAACTTTTCTACATATGTAACTATGTCTAGCTATATAAATTTGTGTTTTCCTAAAACTTGGTGACAGCCATTTATGTATATTGGGGTTTTTTTAGTATACTTCTTTGAAATATTTTTAAATGAGTTAAGGATTTATATCAACTAAATAAAGAATCATATCCTTAATTTTTCACATTCCAGTTGGAGTTAATATAGTAAATAAAATATCAAAATCATGTAATGATATAGGTCTATTTACTCCCCTATCCTTTATGTTATTCATATCAATTATATTTATATATGTTAAAAATTCCACAATCTGGTGTTATAATTTTCCTTTAAAAATTATATATTTTTAATAATTTAGAGAGGGGAAAGAACAACCCCTTATACTTACTGACACATTTATCGTTTCTGATGTTGTGCTCTATTCCTTCCTAAAGATTCAAGTTGTCAAATTTTATCCTTTTTGCCTGATAGTTTTCCTGTAATTTTATCTCTTTATTCTCACATTTTACTCTAAAAGAACCAAGCCACAGCTTCAATACTTTGCTTGGAAATTTCCTCAGCTAAGTATTCAATTTCATTACTTACACATTCAATTTTTCGTTTAACTGTGGACACAGTTCTGCTAGATTCTCTGCCACTATATATTCCCCCTTTCCAGTTTCCAATAACATGTTCCTATTCCCCTCTGAGTTCTCTCTGCAAGTTTATTAACATCCATGTTTTTACTAACAGTCTGTTCAAGGCAATCTAGACTTTTCCTACAATGCATCTCAAAAATTTTCCAGCTTTATTCCATGACCCAATTCCAGGGCCACTTCCACATGCTTAGGTATTTGTTAGAGCACCATCCTACTTCCTGTACCAAAATCTGCATTAGTTTTCTGTGGCCTTTGTAACAAATTACCATAAACCTAGTGGATTAAACGATACAAATTTATCTTACAGTTCTGGACATCAGAAGTCTGAAATTATTCTCATTGGGCTAACAAGATGTTGGCAAGACTGCATTCCTTTCTGGAGGCACCTGAGGAAGAATCTTTTTTACTTCTTCTTTCTTTTTTCTTTTCTTTCTCTTTTTTCTTTTTTTCCTAGTGTCTCGAAGCTACCTGAGTTCTTTGGCTATTGGCTCCCTTCCATGTTCAAAGCCAACAGTAGCAAACCTACTCTTTCTCGTATCCCATCAGTCTGCCACTGATTCGACTGCTTCCTTGTTACACATTTTGGGACCCTTGTGATTACATGGGGCCCACAAACATAACCCAGGAAAATCTCCCTTTTTCAATTGAAATGACTAGCAAACTTACTCCATCCACCTTAATTTTCTTTTAGCATGCAATTTAACATATTGGCCAGTTCCAGGGATGAGGACATGGACATCTTTGGGAAGCTATTATTGGCCTACCATACATAGCCACCTAACCCTGAAACCATCCTTGCAATGGCAGCAGCCCAAATCTCATCTCATTGTTGTAGCTTTAGCTGTGCTGCTAGGAGTCTGCTCCGTATATATATTCAGATCAGCTGAAGAGCTGGTTAAGGCGGATACATGGAATTCAGAGCTCCTTCTCTTAGGCTCCCTCATTTTGAGAATCTCACCTGCTATCACCCAGGGACTATGGTTGACTCAAATTCTGTCCTCAGGTCCTTCAAGGCAATAAGATTGTGGATTTTCTATTGAAGTTTTAGCTGCCCTATATGATGAAGACCAGTGCTTGTCATGAGTTGAAAAGTCATATACATGGGAAGCCCACTCTGTGTGATTCCATTCCACCAGGTGTTGATTTCTCTCCAATGTCTGTCTCCTTTTGGACACTATGTAGTGCCATCAGATAGGTTTTCATTTTACTCCAGACATAAAATATAGTTGTTATATGTGTGAAGGTTGGTATGAAAGTTAGTCAGAGGGTTGGTCCAGGCTCTCTAACCATACCAGAGGCTTTGATTTTCATTTTTTAAATCACGGATGACCTTGTTAATTGTGTATGTCAAATTCCAATGTTTCTTTTTTACCTTACATCATCATCATCTGTATTCCATATCATGAATAATATTAACTCTGTTTCCTTATACCTGATGTATTCTCTGCTGCTATCGGATATTTTCAGAAAAACTATTTCACTGAATTCAGATATAATAAAAAATGAACAGGTCACAAGTATTCTACTTGATGAACTTTTCTCAAAGTAAACACACCATAGTCACCAGCATCCAGATTAGGATATAAAGTATTATCAGTTCTATAAAACTGCCTTATGCCTTCTTCCAGTCGCTATAAACTTTCTCCTCTAAAGCTAATAATTGTTTTGTCTTCTATCACCAATTAGTTTTGCTTGCTTTAGAACTTTATATAAGCAGAATCACACAACTTAGAAATTTTTGTGTATCTGATTTCTTTCATCCTAAATTATTTTTCTAAGAATCATCCACATTTGTTATGATGAGCACTGAGTGTTACATGTAAGTGATGAATCACTAAATTCTACCCCTGAAATCTGTATCATTACACTATGTTAACTAACCAGAATTTAAATAAAAACTTGTGGTATAAATCATCCACATTGTTTGTATATAGCAAGAGTTCATTTATTTCAATGTGTATGTTATTTTCTTATATGAAAAAATATAATGTATTTATCTGTTCTACTTTTAGTGGATATTTTGGATTGTTTCCAGGTTAGATATATTACAAATAGACTGCTCTGAATATTTTAACACAGGACTTTTAATGTTGATGTGTACAAATGCCTGTTACAGTTATGTCTGGGGGTGGATCTATTGGAACTTGGGGTTTGCATATGTTCCGATTTAGTTGTAACCAACTGTTACCAAAAAAGTTGATAAATCAGCAGTAAACGAGAATTTCCTTTGCTCCAATCCTTGCCAATACTTAGTTGCTTTTATAATGGAAACCAAGCAAATATTTCCAATTAAGTTCTCTTGTCCTAGTTTGATCCAGGCAATTTCTCAGTAAAATGATGACTAAACAATTTATAAAAATAACATCAATAAATCAATAATCCTGTGTCCTAAAAGAACATCAGTTGATTGTCCATGGCCTTTAACTAGAATATTCAAAATAAGAGCCTCAAATGCGAAGCAAAACTTGTGTACTAAGGTGTTATCAACATATGTCCAATCTGAGGAAGCATCTGAATGTTTATGTAGTTGGGTAGAGATTAAAACTGGTAGTCAGAACTTATATTCAGAGCCTTGGGGTGCCTGGGTGGCTTAGTTGGTTGAGCGTCCAACTCTTGATGACAGCACAGGTCATGTTCCCGGGTCCTGAGATTGAACCTCACACCAAGTCCCGCATTCAGCCCCTCATCAAGCCCCACATTACACTCCATACTATGCACAAAGCCTACTTAAGATTCTCTCTCCCTTGCCCCCCCCCTCCAGACTTTGTGGTCTCTCTCTCTTAAAAACTTCTTAAAACAAAATAAACTAGGTGTTTAGGTTCAGAGCCTTGCTGGAGAGAGACTTATTAAGGAAATTAATTTTGTGTATAGTGCATTCATAAGCAAAATCATAAATACTTTGAACGAAAAACAACCAGTTGCTTCAGAATGTCTTTTGAGCATGTTAAAACACACCCTTATCTATACTACAGGGCATCACCAGATTTTACTCTATACTATGACCTTCACATTTTAAGGAAATTTAGAAATTGACCTAGAGGGACACTTCAAAAAACATGGTGTTTGCTAGTTTCATTATGATTTCTGTTTTGTTTCTTACACACAAGATTTCTGTCTCTGTACTTGTAAACAAGCAAACAAAACTTCTAGTGGTTTTCCTATAAAATATGGTTTTTGTTTTCTTATAATTATTCAACAGAATTTCTCTTGGGCCAGTGATTTCCATAAGGAAAGGGAATCGTTTGGGATAGGGTTTATTTCAGAGGCCTGCACACCACAAGTGTGTGTGTGTGTGTGTGTGTGTGTGTGTGTGTGTGTGTGTGCCTGTGTGTGCCCATGAGTGCATGTGTGTGTGTGTGCCCATGAGTGCATGTGTGTGTGTTCTCAGGTGGTAGGGTAATTGAGGTGAATGGAAGGGACCATAGTATCACTTTTCTAGATTTCTTTATCCCAACTCTGAGCAATATTTCTGTAAAGAACATTCATTAGCTTAACTTGAAATGAGAGTGCAGATGATTGTTTAGAAACAAAATATTCACGCACTAAATTGTTGGAAGAAGTAAACTGCTTTAGGAGAAGTGTTTTGATATAGAATACAACAAAAGCAATTCAGTACTAGCTTGTAATATGACAAGTATTTTTTTAAACACTGGGCCATGAATCATTCATACCTTAAAAGGAAGTTTCGTTTCAGCTCATCTCAACCTGTGGCAGAGCTTTTTCTATAGACCTGTGATGGTAGCTTAACATAAGTTAGCATTTTCCCCTTTGATGAGAATGTGGTCATAAAATAGCAAGTTCCTAGACATGGGAGTATCAAACTTTTAAATTCTCTCACTGCACATTAAAATTTTCTATCTTACTCCCTCCTTCCCTCATGGTCTCTGTTTTTTCACACTGTCGCAAAGAACTCTCCAGAGCACTTAAAATGGGAGTGGGGGAGGGGAATGAAACTCATGTGTTATTTGCTGTGCCATTGGATAAAATCTTTAGGGAGGGGCAAACAATTTTAGCTGTGATTCAGAAATCTCTGAGTAAAAAGGATTATCCAGGAGGATGAATTATATATCCTGTATCTCTGAGCCACTCAGGGATCTTTATCTCTGGTTTACTCAGAAAACCAATGTATATATGTTCCAAGGACTATACATTTCTCTCTGTAAAAAGTTGGACGTGTACTATCCAGTGAAAGCGGCTTAATTCTTCTAATGCAACTTGGAGTTTCCTTGCTTAAAATATATCAAATTCTATATCATGCATATTACCATAGGTGTTCTTATTTTACTCTGTAAAGAAAATGCAGTATGGTTGAAATTTAAAATAGTACCACTTTATCCAAATAATAGAGGCCTTGAAATAATACTTTCACTAGAAAACCTTTCCACATCTGGATTTGATTTCATAGCTTCCCTTTTCTCTTGTCTAAATCATTAATTAATGAATTACATCTAAATATTGGCTCTGCTGCACAAACAAGGTAAAGGGCAGGTCCCAGTAAATATATATATTTTGCTATGGTTTATGACCTAGTTTCTTTCTTGGTTTCATTAGTTAGGTCCCCTTTTAGTATTTTCGTCTCTGGTGCTCCTTACGGAGCTGCTACAATTGCTCTCTCCTCTCATCTTACAGGGTGAATCAGCCACATCAATCCATCAAATAAAATATGTACAATTTCTGACACTTTCTTTAGAAGATGATTTTGTTGCCATGGTGGCTTTTAGCTTAGAGATATCTGACAGTTATTGGATCTCATTTCTTCTGGCTCTTTTTTTTTATAATAAAGTAAGTGAATTTTGCTCAAATTAGTATTTAATAAATTTACAAAAAATTATGAATAACTAATTAGATTAATTCTAAGTCTTTCTTCTCTTGTCGAAATTGGGTTTACCACGTAATTTTCTTTTACTGTTAGATAAATAACACCTGTGAAAAGATCTGCTTAGAAAAGGAGAAACAGATGGCTGGCAAGCATATGCTTAGATTAAAGAGGGCAACACAAATCTTGGTAGCATATTTTCTTAAAATATTTTTTTATCCTTACTGATTTTGATATTTCTAATTATATTGTGTTTTCTTAGGCGAAATGTTGTCTACTCAAATTGTTATAAAGTGGTTAAAATTTCTCAAAGCATCAGGAAAAAATATTTTTATTTAGAGTAAGTAAAACCAAACTTGAAAATAGATTGCCTTATCACAGAATTATAGAAAAGCCTCTGTCTAGTTTTAGACTTGTGTCTATAACGTACAAAGATTTTATTTATTATTAGCATTTTCTACTCTGTAGAGTGTAGAGTTCAATTAAATATATTTGAATATCTACCATTCCCAATGAAATTAGCATTATTGCATTGAATATCAGTATACACTTACTTACAACAAACATTCTGGCCCATCATCTGAACCCCATACGGTCTTGCCTTTTTAAATTATTACTAAACGAAGAGAAATAATTGATACAGTAGATATGAACTGTCTTCCAAAATGGAAGAAGAAATAAAGATTTACAGATAAATAAAAGCTAAGTGAGTTCATTACTACACTTGTCTTATAAGAAATGCTAAAAAGAGTCATTTAAGTGAAATGAAAGGATGCTACACAACAACATAAGAGCATGTAAAAATATAAAGCTCTGGCAAAGATAAATATGTAGATAAAAACATAATCCTATAACACTGTAATGGTGGTCCATAAATCACTTTAATTCTAGCATAGAATTTAAAAGATCAAAGCATAAAAAATAACTGTAACCCTATCACTAGGTTAGTGGATGTAATATTTTTTTTAATTCCTAATTTGTGACATTGCTGACATAAAATAGGAAGGATGCAAAGGAATAGAGTTTTGTGTGCAACTGAAATTAAGTTGTTACCAGTTTAGAATAGACTGCTATAATTGTAAGATATTTTATGTAATCCCCATGGTTACCACGAAAAATAATCCTATAGAAGATACACTAGAGGAATCAAGTATGTCAGTACAAAAAATCAATGAAACACAAAGGAAGATAAGAAGAGGGGAAAACAACAAACTAGCTATAAAATATACAGAAAACTACAAAAATGACACTAGTAAATCCTTAGTTATTAGTAATTTTTTAAAATATAAATGGATTAAACTCCACAATCTAAAGATACAGCGTGGCTAAATAAATTTGAAAAGCAAGATCTAACTCTATGCTGTTTGTAAGACTCACTTTAGATTAAGAAGACACATAGGCTAAAAATCAAAGAATGGAAAAAGATATTCCAAGCAAATGGTAACCAAAAGAGAGCAATGGTGAACATGCTTTTATCAAACAAAAGAGACTTTAAGTCAGAAACTGTCATAAGAGACAAAGAGGGACATTATATAATTATAAAAAGTTCTGTTCACCATAAAGCTATAACAATTTCAATATTTATGCACCTAACACTTGAGCTCTCAAATACATGAAACAAACATTGACAGAACTGAAAGGAGAAATAGAAAGCAATACAATAATAGCAGGGGATTTCAATATCCTATTTTCAGTAATGGGTAGATCCTCTGACAGAATACCAATAAGGAAACAGAAAACTTGACTGATAGTATAGACCAAATGGACCTAACAGACAACATATACAGAACATACCATCCAACTGTAACAGCAAACACATTTTTTTTCCAAGCACACATGGAACATCCTCCAGGATAAGTCATATATTAGGCCACAAAACAAGTCTTAACTATTTTAATATTAAAATTATATCAATGAATGAAACTAAATATCAACAGCAGAAAGAAAATATATAGAGAAGTGAAAATTAAATAATACTCTCTTGAACAATGAAAGGGTAAAAGAAGAAATCACAAGTAAATTAGAAAATAGCTTGAAACAAATAAAATCAAAAAAATGATATGAATGAAACATGCATTATTGAAAAAGCAATACTAATAAGCAACTTATATTGATAAACATGTAGTTTAAAAAAAAGATTCCAAATAAGATCCTAATTTTATATTTCAAAGAATTAGCAAAACAAACCAAGCCCAAGTTAGCAGAAGAAAGGAAATAATAAGGATTCAAGCAGAGAGGCACTTGGGTGGTTCAGTCAGTTGAGCTAAGGTCATGACTTCAGCTAAGATCATGATCTCACAGTTTGTGGGTTTGAGCCCTACATCAGGCTCTCTGCTGACAGCTTGGAGCCTGGAGCCTGCTTCAGATTCTCTGTCTCCTTCTCTCTCTCTCTCTCTCTGCCCCTCTCCCATCAAAAATAAATAAACATTTTAATAAACATTTAAGCAGAAATAAATGAACTAGAGAATAGAAAACAACAAAATTAGAGCTGGTTTTCTGAAAAGATTAACAAAATTGACAGACCCTTAGCTAGACAAACTAAGAAAAAAAGAGAAGAAAACCAGACAAAGATACAATTAGAAAAGAAAACTAAAGACCAATATCCCTGATGGATATTGATACAAAAACCCTAAAAAGAAAGAAACAAAAAGACAAAAAAAAACTAGCAAATTGAACTCAACAGCACATTGAAAGGATTATACACCATAACTAAAATTTATTCTTAGAATGCAAGGATGTTTCAAAATATGAAAATCAATCAGTGTAGTACACTAAATAAACAGAACAAAAGACAAAACCACATGATCATCTCAACTGATGCAGAAAAAATATTTTACTAATTCAACACCCTGTCATGGTAATGATAAAAAAAAACTTAACCTACTAGGAATTGAAGGCAATTACCTTAATATAATAAAGGCCACATATGAAAAGCCCACATATTCATACATCATACTCAACAGTGAAAATCTGAAATATTTCCTTCAAGATCAAAAACAAGGCAAGGCTGCCCACTCTGCCATTCTTTCCCCATAGTATTAGAAGGTGTAGCCTAAGCAGTTAGGTAAGAAAAAGAAATAAAAGACATCCAAATCAGAATAGAAGAAGTAAAAAGTATCTTGGTTTGCAGATGACATAATCTTCTTGTGGAAAATTGTAAAGATTCCACCAAAAACGATTCAAACTAATAAGCAAATTCAGAAAAGCTGCAAGATACAAAGTCAACACACACACACACACACACACACACACACACACACACAAATTGTCTTTGTCTCTGCTAATAATGAATAGTCTGAAAAAATTTAATAAACAGTCTTATTTACAATAGCATTAAAAAGAGTAAAATATTTAAAATATATAGGAATAAACTTACCTAAGGAATTTAAAGACTTAAACACTAAGATTGCAAAATGTTGCTGAAAGAAATTAAAGACATAAATAAATGAAAAACATCCCACTTTCATGCATGAATTGGAAGACTCAACATTCTTAAAATCTTCATACTACCCAAAGCAAAGATCCAATGCAATCCCTATCAAAATCCCAATGGCAATTCCTTTCAGAAATAGGAAAAATAATCTTAAAATTTATATGTAATTTTAAGGACCTTAAATAGCCAAAACAATCTTGAGAAAGAAAACCAAACTGGAATTCTCACACTTCCTGATTTCAAAAAATTTTACAAAGTTACAGTAATCAAAACAGTATGGTACTTGCATAACGATAGACATAGACCAGTGGAACAGAATAGAGAGCTCGGAAGTAAATCTTCACATACATGGTCAAAGAAACTTCAACTAGACTGCCAAGTTTGCATAATAGGGAAAGGATAAGGTCTTCAACAAATGTATTGGGAAAACTGTATATTCCAACTGAGAAAAAAATGAAGTTGGACTTACCTAACACCCTATACAAAAATTAAAATGAATTAAAGTCCTAAGTATAACACCTGAAGCTCTATCTCCTAGGAGAAGATATAGGTGAAAGCTTTATGACATTGGATTTAGCAATGATTTCTTGGATACAACAACAGAACAGGTAGTAAAAGCAAAAATATAAGCAACTGGGACTATGTCAAACTTTAAAATTTCAATACAGCAAAACAAACAACAACTTTTGTCAACAAGTGAAAAGGCAACCTATGGAATGGAAGAAAATATTTTGCAAACTATATATCTCACAGGGATTTGATAGTCAACATTTATAAGGAATTCCTACCACTCAACAACAATAACAACAACAATAACACAAATTAAACAAACAAACAAACAAACCTGAATTTAAAATGAGTAGGGGCACCTGGGTGGCTCAGTTGGTTTAGTATCCAACTTCGGCTCATGTCATGATCTTACGGTTTGTGAGTTCAAGCCCTGCGTTGGGCTCTGTGCTGATGGCTCAGAACCTGGAGCCTACTTCAGATACTGTGTCTCCCTCTCTCTCTGCCCCTTCTTCACTTGTGTTCTGTCTCTCTCTCTCTCTCTCTCTCTCTCTCTCTCTCTCTCTCTCTCAAAAATAAATAAACATTAAAATTTTTTAAATAAAAAAATGGGTAAAGAATGTCGACATTTTTCTGAAGAATATATATATACATATGAATATACAAATGGCCAATAAGCATATGAAAAGATGTTCAACATCACTAATATTTAGGTTTTTTATGAAATAAAAAAATAGCATTGATGAAGATGTGGAGGTATGGGAACTTATACACACATGGTGTGAATGTAAATGGTGTAGCTGCTATGGAAAACAGTATGGAGATTCCTCTGAAAATTAGAAATAAAACTGCCATATGATTCCACAATCCCATGTCTTGGTATTCATCCCAAAAAATTGAAAACGGGATTTTGAGGAGATGTTTGCACCCCCATGTTTATTGCAGCATTATTTACAATAGCCAAGAGCTGGAAACAATCTACATGTCCATGGATGGATTAATAGATAAAGAAAATGGCACAGTCCAGCTCCAGCAGGTCCAGGGTTCCCTGAAGGATGGAAAGTGTTGGCAAAGGGGAGTGAGAGAGCCTTGGCTTCTTTCTGCTCACCAGTCAGACATCTCTGCACTGACCAGAGAGTCAGCTCTATTTACTGAAAAAATGTATGGGGTACAAAACAGAGTAGCAATTGCGTTAGAAAATAATTTCTGATGACAAATTCTTTGGTATGTAAAAATTTCCCAGAACAGAGATTGGTAGAAGACTCATGCATAATCTTTATCAATAGTGATTGAAGTAGGTGACTAGATGCTTATCACATGGGGAAGGAAGGGATCTTTAGCATTCAAATACAAGGCAATGTTTTTAGCAGAGCAAAAGCAAGTGTGAGTTCTTTTGTGAGCAGGGGTCAATAGACTGTTTTCTTGAGGGGAAGAAAAACAGATTTCTTGGGAAATGTAATATTTGCTCCTATAATCACATAAGAAGAAATTCCTATAAGTTCCTTCACAAGGTCTGATACAAGTCAGCCAGGCGCTTTGGGGGTCGGTTCGCAAGCAGAAATTGAGTGGGGGTTGAGTGGGGGTAGACTTCAGTCGCCATCTGACTGTGGAAGGCCTCCACCTTGTAAACCTGCCTTACTTCAGAAATGGCTCCCAGTAAGAAAATATGGTAGATGGTAGATATATACAATGGAACGTTATTCAGCCTTAAAAAAGAAAAAAATCCTGTCATATGCTACAATGTGTATGAAACATAAGGATAGTATACTAAATGAAACAAGGTAGCACAAAAAGATAAATGTTGCATGATTCCAATTACACGATGTATCTTGAGTGGTGGGACTCAGAAACATAAAGTATAATGGTGGTTGCCAGAAGGTGAAAGTGGGGAGAAAAGAGCCTTGTTTTTGCAAGATTAAAAAGTTCTAGACATTTGTTGCACAACAATATGCATATAGTTAACACTCCTATGCATTTAAAAATGGCAAAGGTGGGAAATTTTATGTTTTTGTTTTTTTATCATAATAAAAAAGTCAGACTTCCAAAAAGTAATTTTAGGCCTAGGAATAATAAATATGATGTCTAAAAAGTTCATGAGAAAGCACCATTTTTTTTGGTGGGGGTCAGTCCATTGATTTCAGTTAAAATAGAAAAACTGATAAAGTACAAAGAATCAAACATTTGCAATGACTTAAAATCTCTGGAAAGTATAGTTTTGCCCTTTACAAGTTCTGAGACACTAACCAAATTATACTATCTCTCCAAGCTTTTTTCTTCTTTGTAATGTAAAGCAAATAGGATAATGTGACCGCATTGTATATTATAAGAACTGAATGAGAAAATGTGCCTAAATTTTCTAGCCTAGTGTCTGTCCAGAGTAGATAATGAATTTTCTCATTCTCTTCCCTTTTCCTTCCAGTTCACTAAATATTGATTGAGTGTCCACTGATGCATGACATTGGAAAACCATTCCAAAAAGATAGGTAAAGGAGTTTTAAATTCTGTGACAGACTATTTAAGAAATTGTTAATTTTAATGTAAAATAATAATATAAAGTTAATTATAAATTAATGCTATAAAAATAATAAGTTTTGCTATGTGCAAGACATCATAAATGCATGATTACCTTGTATCTTACCATTCTGACAACAAACATGAGGAAGAGACTATTATTAGTCTCATTTAACAATAGGGAACCTGAGGTTTAGAGAATTTAACCTATCCAAGGCTCCAACTAGTATGAGCAGAGCATGACTCCATGTCTGACTCGAAAATTCAAGCTCCCAACTACTACTATACAGTACTGTGAATGGAGAATGAGCTAAAACTTGTAACAGCCTCATCTAGAAATATAATCCAATAAAAATGTAATAGTCTTTAGCTAAGGATAATGGGAAGGGGAAATGAGTAAGCACACCTCCTTCCTTCACATATACTTCCAGATTTCTACCTCTTCCCAGACCTCAAGTAAGATGAATTTTATGGTTTCCCCAATTTTGCTCTCAGTTTTATTGTGTTGGTAACTAAGTCTTTCTAAAATGTTTTACAAATGCAAAACAAACATGGACTTGAACAATTGATCCTAGCTTTAATGGAGGAGGAAGAATGAGCAGTACCTTGAGAAATGAGTGGAGTTTGAATAGACTGAGAATATAGGGGAAGGCTCCGAGGTCGGAATTAGCAGGACATTTTTGTGACCAATAATAATATTAGTCATTCTAGAGGAGAGGTTTTGCTTTGAAAGATTAAGCTGAAACATGTATAGAGCTTTATTAGACCATTCATGTGTTTGACTAGACCATTCATGACCCAGATTGTTGGTTATCAAATAACCTTGAAGAAAAGTAGACATTGCTAAGGACTGTGGAAGCATTCCCAGAGGAAGCCTTGTGGACTCAGTAAGTAACTGCTAAATCATTTGACTGGTGTGAAAGGTATAATTGAACCAGAAATGTTGACAAAAATGATTTTCCATAGGATAGGGATATATTGAAAGAGGATTTTTGCCTTCCCTAGCTGATCAGACTCTTTCTATTGCTCACCGTTTTGTTTCACTTAGAAGTGTAGGATGAGGCAGAGGCAGGATCTTTTGAAGCTTGTCCATTGTGTCTCTGAGTAAAAATCTGTCATTGTGCTTTCAGATCTACTCTTTTGTATTGATCTCAGTCTTCACAGACACACACATATATGCATACACATACACACAAGAATAAAGAGAAAAATAAAAACAGGAAAAATACTTGTAGGCTGTTTCCAGCCATTATGTAAAAGTTATTTGTTCCTACTTGGTTTATACCTTTCCCTAGGTCTTTGCTTGAACTTTAGTTTTATTCAGTCTATTGTGTAAGTGTCATATTGTAGTTCAGAAAAGCAATATTCAGTTTGTTAATGCTAGGAAGCACAGGAGGAAGTCTGCTATTCTTCTTATCTTTCATTAGAAATATGTAATTTATACATCCCCAAATATTACATGAATATAAATAGTGACACAAATGTTTTATTTTTTAATGTTTTTTATTTATTTTTGAGAGACGAGAGAGACAGCACAAGCAGGGGAGGGTCAGAAGACAGGCTCCAGGCTCTGAGCTGTCAGCACAGAGCCAGATGTGGGGCTTGAACCCATGAACTGTGAGATCATGAAGTGAGCCAAAGTTGGAGACTTAACCGACTGAGCCACCCAGGCACCCTGAGATATAAGTATTTTAAAGTAGATAGTGAAAAATGAATCTGGATTTGTGCTCTTTAAGTAGTCATGCAGCAACTATATAGAATCATTAGAAGTCATATATGCAGTGAATAGGTTCTTGACTACCTATAGATATCAATAAAATTGTTCCTTTTTCTTTAAATCTAAAAGTATGCTGGGGGTGCCTAGGTGGCTTAGTCGTTTGAACGCCTGACTTTGGCTCTGATTCTTGTGTTGGAGCCCCAGTCAGGCTCTGTGCTGACAGTCTCTCCCAGTCACATTCTGCCTCTCTTCAAAAATAAGTAAAAATTAAAAGAAAAAACCTATGCTGGAAGTAAAAACCGGTGACGTTACTGTAATCTAAGTGGGGATAAGTGGTACATATCACTGATAATTGTGAAACAATTGAAATCTTATCACAATAAACCTTTACTTAAAATTCTCAATTCAAATATTTCTTGGGTTATATTTAACCATATTTCATTAACTATTTTCACTTATACAGTATAATTCTTAACATTGATATATGTCATGATATTACATATCACTATTGTTTTGTTATTTCACTGAATATTAACCCATAATCCTCCATAACTTTAGAGTTGCCTTACAAGGTAAATTATTTAATCTCAAGTTGGTAGTTCATTAGCCAACCATGGCCCCCAACACGTAGACTACACACACACACACACACATACCCCTCCTTAGATGCTACATTTAATTAGATTTTCTGTAATAGTGTCATAACAACATTCTAGAATATATAGAATCTTTCATTAAACAAAAAGAGGCCAATTTCCCAAGATTATCAAAATTTCAGTGAAAGAAACAGATTTCTCATGGTTTTGTTCTAATGTAAAGTTTTACCAACATTTCCATAAAATGAATTATTCATCTCTTGCAGACTTAGCCAATATATTTATTTGTAAGTAAACTTTAGTTTAGATAAGCAAGATTTGTTTAACCTCTATATTTAACACATCAGCCTGCCTTATTTCTCATACTTTAATAATATACACATTTTAATGAAGATATATTTTCCTATTATATAACAATATTCTTAAAACAGGGATTTCCTTTCCAGTGGTTCTGATATATCCCCCTATATTTAAAAGAGATATAAAATTTAACATTTAAAAAATATTTTTCATATACCTATAAGATAAAAATCTGAATATAATCTAAGGGTTAACTCCTAATAAAATTAACTTTACTATGAGTTTCAAGTGATTCCATCTTAATTCAAGAAATATTAATAAATTTATAATCTTAATCATAAAATCACTTAATTCAAAAAATATGTATTCTATAACCTATTTTCATATAAAACTTTCACCAAAAGCCACTTATATCTTTATTCTAAGTTGCAAAAGTGGTTAACATAAGCATTATTAATCACTCAAGATAAATAGTAGTGTTCATGCACAGGGCTTTCACTTCCAGAATGGCAAAAGAGGAAAAAGTTCTTTATAGATACATACTCCTGCACAGAGTAACTATAAACTCTGGACAAAAGATAACAATAACAGAATTAAATTAACAACCTGAAAGCTCCAGCATATGAGCAAGAACATGTGGACCCTTGTAGGAGAGCTAAAATTTGAAAGAAGATTCCAAAATGGTTTGAATTTCCCACTATTGTAGTTTTGGTCCAAGAGCAGGTAATAGTTATACAAGCAGTTATACAAGAAAAGTGACCCCACTCTCAAGAAGCAAACAATCAATAGAAGCCAATTTCAACATGAACCAGAAGTGAAAATTGTCAGAAAAGGACATTCAAGAAGCTATTATAACTATATAATAAGGAAAATATATTCACATTAAAAACTAGCTTAGAAAACCTCAGCAGAAATATGGAAAATATTTCTAAAACCCAAATAGTACTTTTGAAAGTAAAAAGTAAAATATCTTATGTAAGTGATGAATCACAAAATTCTATTCCTGAAAAGATTATTAGACTATATGTTAATTAACTTGGATTTAAATTTTAATCTATAAAAAATTAAATATAAATCAAATATTAAATCAGTAAATAAATATATACCTCGATTGTGATGTGCCTGGGTGGCTCAGTTGGTTAAGCGTCTGACTTCTGCTCAGGTCATGATCTCACCACTCATGAGTTCAAGCTCCACCTGGAGCTCCGCGCTGACAGCTAAGGCCTGGAGCCGGCTTCAGATTCTGTCTGGATCTCTCTCTGCCCCTCACCTGCCTGTGCTCTCTCTCTCTCTCTCTCTCTCTCTCTCTCTCTCTCAAATATAAATAAACATTAAAAGAATTTCTTTAAAGGACAACAGAAAATATCAAAAATTTTAGTTGGATAAATAAAAGTTTATTTTCATTTGATAAATTGTGATTACTGAAAATCTAATAAGAATAAAAGTTGATTTTAGAAATGTTAACTTGATTACTCCATTTACATTGTCAACGTAAAATGAACAAACTTTTTTTAAAACTTTAAAGAGAAAGGAAAAGAGTTTCCCTTTAGCCCACGTTAGGACAGCTGCCTACAATTCACAATCTTCACAAAGAGACCACTGTGGGGAAGGAACATTTGGTGCAGGGCTGTGTCTTTTTTTTGCAGAAAGAGCTACAAATAATCATGACAAAGGACATTCCAGAAAGTTACAGACTTTATCTCATGTTTTTAGTATGTGCAAGTCTGTATGACTTTAATCTTACGAGAACCAGGAAGGTTTTTTGTTTTTATCTTTATGTTTGGAATCTCTCTTTTGGTTATTTCTTTAACTACGAAGATGTGCAATCAATGTGTTTTCAGGACAGAAACAGAGCCCATGCTTCGAGGTGTTGTGGAGTCATTTTGACCTTTGTAAATGGTAAAGTATAGCTTCTCTTGGAGCGTAGGAGCAGGCCCCACAAGTGTTGAAAGTTGCAAATTTCCTTTATCAACAGTAATAGACTTTTTTCAAAAAAATATTTCTCCAGTTTATTGACTGGTACCTAAAATTAAAATCCATAACTAACTCTTAAAATGGTTCAGCCAATGGCAAAGATGTAGAGAAATGGGAACCCTCTTGCACTGCTGGTGGAAATGCAAACTGGTGCAGCCACTCTGGAAAACAGTATGGAGGTTCCTCAAAAAATTAAAAATAGAACTACCCTATGATGAGGCAGTAGCACTACTAGGAATTTATCTAAAGGATACAGGAATGCTGATTCATAGAGGCAATTATACCCCAATGTGTATAGCAGTGCTTTCAACAATAGCCAAATTATGGAAAGAGCCTAAATGTCCATCAATTAATGAATGGATCAAGAAGATGTGGTTTATATTATACAATGGATTACTACTTGGCAATGAGAAAGAAAGAAATCCTGCCATTTGCAGCAAGGAGGAAGGAACTGGAGGATATTATGCTAAGTGAAATAAGTCAGAGAAAGACAGATATCATATATTTTCACTCATATGTGGAATTTGAGAAATGTAACAGAAGACTATGGGGATGGGCATTGAGAAGGGCACTTGTTGGGATGAGCACTCGGTGTTGTATGTAAGCAATGAATCATGGGAATCTACCCCCAAAACCAAGAGCACACTGTACACACTGTATGTTAGCCAACTTGACAATAAATTATATATATAAATAAATAAATAAATAAATAGGCAGTTCCACCAAAATGTGTGTGTGTGTGTGTGTGTGTGTGTGTGTGTTATATGCAGGCATTGAGGAGTATATCCACATATGTATGAGAGAAAAGGAGTGAGGGAATGAGAGAGAGAGAAAAAAAATATCAAAATATTAACATTTTTGTAAATATATTTGAGCTTATGTGGGTTCTCATTTTACTATTTTTTGAATTTTCCTCAAGTTTTGAAATTTCCAAAGTAAACAGTTGAAGTAAAACACAAAGACTTACCAAATTTACATTAAGTCTGCCCACTGAAATTTCAATAACCCAGGAAATTTTAATAACCCAGGAAGTGATTCAGTAAAGCCTTAAAGTTGAAGCACGAAATTCCTATATGTATTGCAGATGAGAAAAAAAAGCACTGTGAGATAAAGAATATGGACTTTATGGATTGTCCAAAAACCCCACCTAATCCAAACAATTTTTATATCAGGAACTCTGATTATTTCATTATTTGAGGAGTACAAAATAATGAATGGCTATAGGCTCTTCAATCTATTCCTTCTTGATCCCTTACTAACTACATAACTTTTTTAAAACTCAGTGTCCTCATATGTAAAGGGAAAATAAAAGTACTTACCTCGAAGACATTGTAAAAATTGAATGAGATAATGAGCTTCAAGTGTTTAGCTCACAGTGTTTAATACAAAATAAGAAATTGAGAAATGTTAGCATCTATAGTTCCTATTATTTTATTATTTTTTAATGTTTGATTTTGAGAGAGACAGAGTGCAAGCAGGGGAAGGGCAGATAGGGAGGGAAACGCAGAATCTAAAGCAGGCTCCAGGCTCCAGAATCTAAAGCCAGGTAGAGAAAGAGGGAGACACAGAATCTAAAGCAGAGTCTGATGGGCTCAAACTCACAAGCTGTGAAGTCATGACCTGAGCCGAAGTCGGATGCCCAATCAACTGAGCCACTCAGGCACCCCTTTATTATTTTATGTTTTAAATTTTTATTTATTTTCAGAGAGAGAGCAGGAGTACACACACTCTCTCATGTGTGTGGAAGAGGAGCAGAGAGAGAGAGAGGGAGACAGAGAATCCCAAGCAGGCTCTGCTGTCAGCTCAGAGCCCAATATGGGGCTCAAACTCAAAAACTGTGAGATCATGACCTGAGCCAAAATTAAGAGTCAGATGCTTAACCAACTGAGAGACCCAGGTGTCCCTATAATTCCTATTATTTTAGGAGAAACTACAGGAGATAATTCATAAAATTGTGAATGACTACATTTACTATATAAAAAAACTCTTTTATTCTACCACATCCCATTTCCTGGTTATTATGGAAGACTATTCATTTTTAAATTTCAGGTTGTTCCAAGAAGACTTTAGGTTTTTATTTTTTTTAAGTTTTTATTTTAATTCCAGTTAGCTAACATTCAGTATCATATTAGTTTTGGGTGTGCAATATAGTAATTCAATACTTCCATACACCACCCTGTGCTCATCACAAAAAATGCACTCCTTAATCCCCATCACCTATTTAATACATCTCCCTACCGACCTCCCCTAGGGTAACCATCCGCTTGGTCTCTATAATTTAGAGTTTGTTTCTTGATTTCTCTCTCTCCCTCTCTCTTTCTTATTTTTTCCCTTTGCTTTGTTTTGTTTCTTAAATTCCACATGAGTGAAATCATATGTATTTGTCTTTGACTGACTTATTTCCCTTAGCATTATACTCTAGCTCTATCCATATCATTGCAAATGGTCAGATTTCATTCTTTTCATGGCAGAATAATATTCTACTGTATGTATATATACTACATCTTCCTTATCCATTCATCAATCAATGGACACATGGGCTGCTTCCATATCTTGGCTGTTGTAAATAATGCTGCTGTAAACATAGGGGTGCATGTATCCCTTTGAATTAGTTTTCTTGCATTCTTTGCATAAATACCCAGTGGTGCCATTGCTGGATCATAAGGTGGTTCTATTTTTAACTTTTTAAAGAAGCTCTACACTGTTTTCCACAGTAGCTGCACCAGTTTGCATTCCCAAAAACAGTGCAAGAAGGTTCCTTTTCCTCCACAACCTCACCAACACTTGTTATTTCTTGTGTTGTTGATTTTAGCCATTCTGCAAGGTGTGGGGTGATATCTCAATGTGCTTTTGATTTTAATTTCCCTGTTGATAGTGATGATGAGCATCTTTTCATGTGTCTGTTGACTATCTGGATGTCTTCTTTGGATAAATGTTTGTTCATGTTGTCTGCCCATTTTTAATTGATTTGTTTATTTTTTGGGTATTGAGTTGTATTCATTCTTTATATGCTTCGGATACTAACCCTTTATTGGATATATCCTTTGTAAGTATCTTCTCTCATTCTGTGGTATGCTTTTTAGTTTTGCTGATTATTTCCTTTGCTGTACAGAAGCTTTTTATTTTTATGTAGTCCCAATAATTTATTTTTGCTTTTGTTTTTCTTGCCTCGGGAGACATATCTAGAAAGAAGCTGCTATAGCCAATGTCAAAGAAATTACTGCTTGTGTTCCCCTCTAGGATATTTATGGTTTCAGGTCTTATGTTTAGCTCTTTAATCCTTTTTAATGTATTTTTATGTATGGTGTAAGAAAGTGGTCTAGTCTCCCCAACACCATTCATTGAAGAGACTGTTTTTTTCTCATTGGATATTCTTTCCTGCTTTGTCAAAGATTAATTGACCATATAATCCTGGGTTCACTTCTGGATTTTCTATTCTGTTTTATGTTCTGGTCTATGTGTGCCAGTGCCGTTTCATTTTGATGACTACAGGTTTGTAACATAACTTAAAATCCGGAATTGTGATGCCTCCAGGAGCTTTGCTTTGCTTTTTTGAGGTTGTTTTGGTTATTTGGGGTCTTCTGGGGTTCCACACCAATTTTAGGATTGTTTGTTCTAGTTCTGTAAAAAAAAAAATGTGGTTTGTATTTCGACAGGGATTGCATTGAATGCATAGATTGCTTTAAGTAATATGAAGATTTTAACAATATTTTTTCTTCCAATCCATGAGCATGGAAGATCTTTTTCATTTCTTTGTGTCATCTTCAATTTATTTTAAGTGTTTTATAGATTTTAGATACAGGTCTTTCACTTTGGTTAGGTTTATTCTTAGGTATCTTATTATTTTTGGGTACAAGTATAAATGAAATTATTTTCTTAATTTCTCTTTCTGCCACTTCATTATTGATATATAGACATGCAATTGATTTCTGTATATTGATTTTGTATCCTGTAACTGTACTGAATTCATTAATCAATTTTAGCAAGTTTTTTGTGGTCTTTAGAATTTCCTATACATAGTATCATGTCATCTGCAAATAGTGAAAGTTTGATTCTTCCTTACCAATCTGGATTTTTTCTTTCTTTTTCCTTTTTTTTTTTGTCTAATTGGTGTAGCTAGGCTTACCAGTTCTGTGGTGAATAAAAGTGGTGATAGTGGACATCCTTGTCTTGTTCCCGACCTTAGGGGGAAAGCTCTCAATTTTTCCCCATTGAGGATGATGTTAACTGTGAGTTATTCATATATGAACTTTATTGTGTTTAGTATATTCCCTCTAAACCTACTTTGTTGAGCAGTTTTATCATGAATGGAGGTTGTACTTTGTCAAATGCTTTTTCTCCATCTATTAAAACCATCATATGTTTTTTTCCTTTCTCTTATGGATATGATGTATCACATTGATTGATTTGTGAATTTTGAACTACCCTTGCATCCCAGGAATAAATCCCACTTAATCATGGTGAATAATTATTTAAATGTGTTGTTGAAATCAGTTTGCAAGTATTTTATTGAGAATTTGTTGAGGATAAGGTTTTCAAAACACAAAATATCAAGTTTTATTAATTTAAGCCTAGAGAACATATTTCTCTCCAAATCCAGACAAGTTTTCTGATTTAGAGGCAAAAAAGAATCTTACACATCTAATTTTGTGATGCTACAAGTGAATGTAAGACTGTTAAAAGTATCTTTTGAAACAAGACTGATCTGTCTAATGATCCAGACTACAACAAATTAATTGTTTTCTTATTTTCTCTAAATGAACCCATGTTTGATCATTTGACATTTACTATTTGATTATTTAATAACTTGAAACATATTGCACTCAGTAATTGCCAGCCTGCTGAGTCTGACAAGTGAAATTCTGATATGAAAATGAGATTAATAACTTAACTGTGATTTAGACATGATAGCCTTTGAATTTAGATTGCAAGTCTTACATCAGAGACCTCTGTTGAAAATATAATTTGGATGTCATTAAAGTAATAAAACTATTTTAAATGTTCATTAAAATATTTTATAATTTATTTTATTCCCTGGTATCAAATTGTCAAAAGACAGCTGTAACAAAGGTGATCTTATGATTTTAATGGGAAGTTTAGAACTCTGTGTTATGTAAGCTTGGCTCTTACCTTATGTACCTTATATCCTGAACTGCCCAGCACAGACCCACATAGTGATGTAATCATGGATAGTACCTATGCGATGTGCTCCTTGTAAAGAGTTTGTGTTATCCAATCAATAGTCTGTAACCTGCCCTTCATTGATGAAGAGTTTGTTCTTTGTGACATCTTGAGGAAGCAAAAATAATTCAAGGTACTACTGAAGACCTTAACACACTTAGTTAGATAAAATGTACTGCTTTTAAAAAAAAAAAAATATATGCTTTAAAACTTAATTTCAAAAATCTACTTCAGGGAATATAATTGCTTAAAACTTTGCAGTTTTCATAGAACTTCATATCTACTGATATCTACTATGGATTCCCTAAGCAATCCTTTGAGATGCAACAGGTAATTTTAGAGATTGGAGTTGTCAAGAGGTTAATAAGGAATTGGGAGAGATGAAACAAATCTTTCTTACAGAGGGCGCCAAATAATATAGGTAGATAGCTCTCCCTCCAGGAGATAGAGCTTAGCCCTTTCCTTTGAGTATGGGCTGGACTTAGTACAGAATATTAAAAGGAGAAAATAGTAACTTGACAGTAAAGAAACCTGAAAATACCTTAACTAAGTGGTCAAGATTAACATCCCCATAATGTCATATGAATGTAATGCATCCTCTGATATGATGGGAGGAGAAAGGCACTTTTCGTTATTCTAAATTATGCAAAATGAATTTTTTTTCCCAAAACGGTACTCACATATTGATACCGGTGCTAGGACTGCTGAATGTGTTCCCCACTCCATCTCAAATCAATTATTTCTTAACATGCAGGAAGAAAATGTTATGCAAATATATAAAAAGAATGCTGACAGTGATGCATATTTTAATTTGCATTCAATTTAATAAAGTTACAATTTAAATTAACTCTTATTAAATCTTCAAAGAGAAATTCTATCTAATAAATGTACTTATAAATCTAGTATTTTTGTTAAAATTAAAAAACATACAGTTCTACATTGTTCTTTGATCAGTGCTCAATTGACTTATAAGTTTGGCAGATTAATTTCCCCTAAATATTTGGCAGCACTTATAAGCCTGATTAATTCAATTTCCTTAGACATTTTAAATTAGAATTACAAATTTTAACACATCCAAGTCTCCCAAGCATTTCAAACACCTAACAAGAGAGATTTCTAAATCTAATAAACAATCTCTTAAACACTTAACTACTACTTACAAACCTTAAAAGTCTACATTTCTAGAGTTTTAAAGTATTAAATATTTAAGCAAATATTGTATACAACTTCTCCTTTCTTGCAGTTGTCAATTAAAATCATCAGTAAAATATGTATAGCTCTTAATTATTCCATCTTAAAATCAAAATTAGAACATCAAATAAGTAATCTTTTCTTAAAGATTATGTTTCAAGTTAAAAACCATAAGTTTAGGGGTACCTGGCTGGCTTAGTCAGTAGCATGTAACTCAATCTCAGGATCATGAGTTGAAGCTCAACATTGGATCTAGAGCTTACTTAAATTAGAAAATAAATACATAAATAAAAATCATAAGTTCAGTATCAATCCCATTTTTTAAAACATTTAAATTAAAATGACGAATTTGACAGATTCTTTAATGTCAAATTGTCTTCAACATATACAAACACACTGAAAAAACATGCCCAAGTTACATGAGGATTATGAAACTTTTCCTAACCTTTGCATGAATGTATTATATGGCTTACTTCCATATTTTCTCTATACTGTAAACATTTACATATTTGCAAACATAATATGTAAACCCTGGCACTGATAAAAATGACCTCGGAGTCAGCTCCTGTCTACAGGGGGAGAAGGCATTCAGGGCAGACAAAAGGTGTTGCTAAGTAAAGACACCAGTTTATGGGAATTTGGGTGCATCTCCCATGATGATTTAGCAGCACGTTTCTTTTAAAAATGGAGCTTTACAAGTGCTCTCCTTTTTCTTGCAAACACTGTACATGATTTTTAATTATCTGAATAGAATTGAGATTTGGTAGTCCAATGCACACTGCAAATAATCTGCTTACTATCTTGTTGGTTTCCAAACCCTCCTTATGTTTTACTTCTTCTCTGTCAGACTCATCATCATTTAAGACCATTTTCTTGATGCATTGCTGCATCTCATTATGTGACACCTATTTAGCTCTTTTTCATGGATGAATGCCCATAAAATGATCTAATCCAGTCTCCAATTTGTCATCAAATTCTTTGTTCCATTCATTAATACATAATTATTTCAGGGAATTTTTCAACTCAGTAACCTCACAGTCGCGATCATTTGTAACTAATCCCTGACTACGATACAGTGCCAGGGGGTAGGAGAGACAAAGAAAATTTAAGTCAAGCTCATATTTCTGTTGAATTGCCAACTCAACACTTGTTTTCACTTTCGCATGGGATATCTTCTCTTCCTCCCCAGATCTTGTAAAAAACTAAAGGGGAAAATTGCATTAAAATCACATGAGTGTTGCAACCCCATTTCTAATATCAGCATCTTGTTTCTTATTTGAGCCCATCAATAGGTTTGTGACTTCAATTCTGATGATGGTGGATGAATCATCTCACTAATACAATTTTATTTAACTTAGATAATAAGGCAATGATTTATAATTGGGAGATGTTTTTATGGTACTTTTAAGATATGATAAAGAATATTAAAAACTAAAAAAAGGAATATACCACAAAATAGCCAAAGTTAGTTTAATTCCGTTATTGAAATTTTCCCTAAAAGATTCAAATACCTAGATCTCTTTTATTTAACATTTCTATTTCCAGATCACTAGAATTTTTCATTTTTATATCCAGATTCACTATATTTGCTTGCTTTATGATTGCCACAAAGACAGAGACTTGGTTACAAAGTCAGAGACTTGGGTTTAAATTTTGGCTTTTTTTTTTAATTTCACTTTTTTGTCAGTTTTCTCATCCTGAACAAGGGTATAAAATCTGGTTTGAAATGAGCTAATGTTTGCAAAGCTACCCAGTACAGTTGCTGGTGTATAGGAGGCATTCCAAAAGGAGTTGTGCTTTTTTTCAAGTCATTGTTTTTCAGCTTAGATTCACCTGTGGTGCTAATTATATAGAAAACATTCCATATCCCAATGCAACCTTTTTATTTATTTGTTTCTTTAAACACTTTTTTTTCTTTTCTTTTTTTGAGGGAGAAAGAGCACACACACGCCATGCAAGTGGGGGAGGGACAGAGGAAGAGAGAGGGAGAGAATCTTAAGCAATCCCCATCCTCAGTGCAGAGCCTGATGCGGGGCTTAGTCTCACAGCTGTGAGATCATTACCTGAACTGAAATCAAGCGTAGATCACTCAACCAACTGAGCCACCCAGGTGCCCCCCAATTCAACCTTTTTAAACAAAGCAAAATAATGCCGTGCACCTTTTTTTGAGGAGCGTTGTTGTGTTTTCATCTATACCGCAATGAAAAGCAGTTATTTTGCGTCTGGATCTCTCAGTTAGAGTGGTAAATATTTTTTGTGATGTAACTAATATTACAATTATTTAATAATGGTATGCTGGTGTGCCTGGGTGGTTCCATCGGTTAAGTATCCAACTCTTGATTTCAGCTCAGGTCATGATCCCATGATTTCATGAATTTGAGCCCGGCATGGGCTGTGCACTGATGGCGCAGAGCCTGCCTCAGATTCTCCCTCTTTCTCTGCTCCTCCTCTGCTGCAGTGTCTCTGTCTCTCCCAAAATAAATAAAGAATTGTTAAATAAACAATAAAGAAAGAAATAAAGAATGGTATGCTACCATCGTTTGCCATCTTTGTCAGTTTTTCATGAGAAATTGATTAATTCTAAAAAGAAGAGGGTCACTAATATACTAAAAGAGAGAGAGATCATTGTCTTTATTATAGAACTGTAGGTTATTAAACTATAGGTGTTTGACCTGAAAAAGCCTCTTCCATGTTAACATATTTCACTAAAGAGAAAATTGGAAATCAGAGATATGGTACTACTTTATGTGAACCCAGTGAACCCAACCCTCCTGAATCCGGTCTGACTGTATATCCATTATGCCATGCAGCCTGGATAAACTGCTTACCTCATGCATACTTTCCTCAACCAAAGTTCTTCTGAGCAATGATTACCTCGCTGTCTTTATAGCTCCAGTTCTTATTAAACCCAAATTTTCTCTCTTGGGTGTCTTTTTACTTAAGCAGGTGGCTCTAGCCTCAAATATAATTTCAGATTTATCCTTATCTGGTTTGGTAGTGAAAACATTAAACTCTGACTTATTCGAAAGGATTAAGAAACGAAGACACAAATGCAAAGTGCTAAGTGACTTGAAAAAGCCATCTTATTTTCTCACTTTTATTCTTTTTAAATGTCTCAGGAGTCATTCTTTTGCCGTGAGCAATGGATGGTATTTCAGCATCATTTGGTCAGAAGATTCTAGGGGTGCCTGGGTAGCTCAGTTGGTTAAGCGTCTGACTTCAGTTCAGGTCATGATATCACAGTTTGTGGATTCAGGCCCCACATCAGGCTCTGTGCTGACAGCTCAGAGCCTGAAGCCTGCAGCTTAGAGCCTGGAGCCTGCTTCAGATTCTGTGTCTCCCTCTCTCTCTGCCCTTCCCCTGTTCACTGTCTGTCTCTCTCAAAATAAAATACATTAAAATTTTTTTTTAAAAAAAGATTCTAGCACCAGTTCTGCCATTACAATAACCACATAAATTAGTATATGCACGTCCACCTTCTTCATCATTCCCAAAAAAGATTCCAGATACAGTAATGTTTTTAACTCACAATGCATAAATTTAAGCAATTATTAACTCCTTTTAAAGAAAAACAAATCGCCATAGACCTTTTTACACTCCGGAGTTTTACAGATTCCCATTTGAGGAACACCAACCATCTCATCTTTTTGACACTTGACTTGAACATACCAAATAAGGACTGCTAGGTTTAAAACCACATCAACAGCAGCAAGTAACTGCTAAAACTCCTGGCCACAAAGAAGTTTTTAAGCATGGTGGCCTGGGACTATTTAGCTGGTTAGTACAAATTGGTGAGTTTGTATAAAAACCTGACCTAGGCTAATTGCTCTTTGAAACAGCACTGCTTTGCAACACATGACAGCAACGATCCTGACTGATCTGAGGGTTATGCTTTGCATTCTTCCGCTAAGAAGACGAAGTATATTCATCAGTGAGTGTAAGTTGTGTCATTAATTTTCTTATGGTGTTGCATAAGCAGGATACATTTAGTTCCTTGAAATCAGTCACTTGTATATAGTACACATTATGTTACAGGCTTTACTTGGTCATTTATCTCTAAATCATCTTCCTCAAGTGACTTAACTTTCCTGAATTGTTTACTCTTAAGAAAGAGAGGAAAAAGAAAGAAAGAAAGAAAGAAAGAAAGAAAGAAAGAAAGAAAGAAAGAAAGAGAGAGAGAGAGAGAGAGAGAGAGAGAGAGAGAGAGAGAGAAAGAAAGAAAGAAAGAAAGAAAGAAAGAAAGAAAGAAAGAAAGACAGGAAGGAAGGAAGGAAGGAAGGAAGGAAGGAAGGAAGGAAGGAAGGAAGGAAGAAGGAGAGAGAGAGAGAGAGAAATAAAAAGGCGAAAGAAGGAACAAAGACTCTGGAGCCAGACGATCTGATGTGAATCTCATCTCTGCGCCTACAAGCTGGGTTACCTTGACCAAGATACCTAATCTCCTTTTGTCTCCCGCTCCGGCTGGTCCAGGGCTCCCTGAAGGGGTAGCCGCAGAAGGCAAAGAGATTCTTGCAGTTACTTTCTTGGTCCAGCCTGGCATCATCTTATCCTCCTTTATCTCCTTATTATCTCCAGTCTCACCAGGCTTTGGGCCTTTATTTATTGACTTACGACATCAAAAAGTGGAATTTTTACAAATAATTCTCAGTGATAAAGATGCTTTGAAAATGGTGCAGAAACAGGTTTTACAGAGGCATTTCTTCAGAACCATTCTAATTACAATGAGGTAACCTACACATCATAGGATAACAGGATATTCTTAGTGAAAAGCAGATAACATACACATTTGTTTGAACTGGTAGTAAATCTTACAAATAAGAAGACAGCAGGATGTTTTTAGTGAGAAGCAGATAGCAAACACATTTTATAACAATGATGCTAAAAATCAGGCAGCAATAAGGCTAGGAGGCATTCTATTTGGCTCACAAGAGGAAGAATACGTTGGTGATGGTTAGTAAGTAAACCTTTTGTCAGCCTTGTTCTTTGAGGTTGAAGGTGTAAGTGCCATAGGCACCCTAGACGAGCTGGCTTTTGCATAGGAGTTTAAGTTGTAACTACTCTTACCCATCCTCACAATGGGCACCAAATTAGCATATGTATGTGCAGTAACTTGTGCCTGGCTCTTGTTTGTTTCTATTTCCTAAGTTAGGCTTTTGATATCTGGGCCAGTGTAAATATTATCTTTTAACCCCCTTTATTTTCATGTCTTAAATTTGTGAAGCTCAATAGAAGAACCTTTCAACAAACATTTGCAGTGTTTTGTTTAACTTCCTCTTTTTTTTTCATAATATTTTATTGTCAAATTGTTTTCCATATAACACCCAGTGCTCTTCCCCTTAAGTGCCCTCCACCATCACCACCACCTCTTTTTAACTTCCTCTTTATAGAGGTGGGAATATGCTTCTTCCCATGAGGTTTCTGGGGAATATCGGTCTGATTTGGAACATTGTGAGGCCTAACCAATAGCAACAGGCTTAATTTTACATGAGCAATCAGTTAACAGAAAGAGATTCCAGCTTCCGTCACCTGTGGTAGGAGCTGTGCTGTCTACCATTTCCTTACTGTGACCGTGTCATCCAGTAAGGCCGGTGTGGCTCCCAGCAGTTTCTCAATTGCAAAATGGGGAAAAAATAAGAACCACCATATAAGATTAGGTGAGTTAACATGTGTAAAGTGCTGAAAACAATCACGAGCATAGCAGAAGGGCTGCACAAAGATTGGTTGTTATTAACCACCTCTAAGAATTTTTGAAATAGAATAGTATGTTTAATACCAGTAGCGTGGTGCCTGGCTTATGATTAAGGCCCAACGATTGGTATGAATGGTAAGTACTATTTCTGCGGTAGATCCAAAATACTGAATTAGAGGAGTGCCCGGGTGGCTTAGTCCATTGAGTGTCCAACTATTGATTTCAGCTCTAGTCATGATCTCACTGTCATGTTTGAGCCCCTCATTGGGTGCCATGCTGAGTGTGGAGCCTGCCTTAGATTCTCTCTCTGTCTCTCTGTCACTCTCTCTGTCTCTCTCCTTCAACATATCCTCAACTTTCTCATATGCATGTAGGGAAAAATAAAATAAAATATTGAAATAGATATTAGCCATAAAAGATTAATGGGATTTAAGTAGATTGTAAAACTAAAAAAACTTTAAAGAATATCTACTCAGAGGCAGCTATAGAGAAAAGAGCACAAACATGTGTTATGCACAGAAGTGGAGTGAGCACCAGGCACCAACAGATATGAGCTTACCTTTTACTAATTGGATAATATTGACCAAGTTGTTTACCTTCTCTGTTGATAGCATTGAGTTAAAAATACTGATCCTAAGAGAGATTCTTGTGAAATTATAATGAGATAATATTATGAAACATATATATATATATATATATGTATATATATATATGAAATACATACTCCATCAATGTTGTATCCTATGATTTTCCTTCAAAAAAATTGGTTTGATTGTTGAGACTGATTTCCCCACCATACAAAATATATCTTTGGGCTTTACCAAATTTATAGCAAATTCAGTTTATAGGAAAAAAGGTACTAGGTAAAACTAAGTGATTCCTGTTTTCTCATAGTTTTCAACTAACTGTTGTTATACCCAAATTTCCAATATTGTCCCCAAAAACCAGAAACCGCCAGGGAGACCGAGTCACGCATGCAAAAGCAAAGGGCTTTATTATTACGGGCTTAGGCTGGCTGAGCCTAAGCTCGGGCTCACAGACTTTACCTGCACAGTGGATCCATGCTGAGAGCCCCAACAAAGGCGGGGTAGGGCTTTTATGGGCTTGGGAAGGGGGAGTTACAGGAAGTTGTGACACAGGTACAGGGCTCCAATCATTATAGCATACCATCATTGGCAGTAACTTTAACCAATTACAGAGTGGACCCAGGACCCTCACGTAGGGCATAGCTTCTATCTCTAGGCCTGCCCTTAGAAATGTTAAAGGTGTTAACTGGCCTTTCCTGATTGGGTGTTACAAGGGTGGTCCCTCCTTCCTTGGGCAATGTGTGCCCTTCTGTTGTCTAATGATTCTGAGAAACCGAATTCAGACCTGCGTCCTTACACTATCATCTTTAAATTGCCTGTTATTTTCCAGATTAAACAGATAAAGGTATTGTAGATGAAAAGCCTTTAATGTAGTAAGCATTCATCATTTTTAAAAGTTCCTTAAAATGAATTTAACACTTTGATGAATTTTTGCATTTTCTTAACAGCTCAGGGAAAGGCAGTACAAATAAGATATGGGTTAATAACTGCACCAAAAAGAGAGATGGAGGGAAAGAAACACTGGCCGGTGGAGTGATGAGAAAGTGATTTATAGTAGTAGAGAATTGAAGCCCTTCCAAAAGATGTATTTACCAGAAGAGTGCTTTAAAATGTCACCTATATTGCTAAGTTATAAATACTTTTAAAATAAAATGAGAAAGAGAAACTGTTGTGAATCATTGATTTCATCCACTTTGGGACAATGACATTGGTGACATTGCTAGGGAACAACAGATGGCTTACTGGTCTCTGAATGCTGCTTTCCACCAGTGCGGCTTCATCTAGGACCTCTGACTACTTACCTGTCACTCTATTTCATCCCAGAGCCATTAGCCAAAAGGGGCCTTGCCCAGTCAATAATACCCATGCTAATTAATGGTCCCAGCTGCAGCCTGAGCATCCTCCTGAAGAATGCAGAGGGACCTGGACCCTAACGGAGCTTCAGGGAAGGGCTTTACAATCCATCTACCATTTTGTCTGATTGTCTAATGTGTTCTAGCCACAGTGCTAGACATTATTATATCATGTCGCCCAAGATAGAACATTCCTTCTATCTTTATTCAAATTAATTAGCTGAAAGAACACTAAATCATTTAAATTTAAAAGTAGATCTACCTAACTTAAATTTTTTGACTATGTAAATGACATTTAAAAAATGCTCTTGGCATCAAAATTTAATCATTTAAAATTTGATCTGTTCTCCACTGTATCTCCGTTACACATTTATTTTAGAATATCCTGTCATAGAAACGGTTTGTTCATCTAAAAGGAATCTCAAAGTCGTCTTGATTTTTTTCATGAAATTGAAAGAGTTTTGTCTAAATCAGTTTGGCTGCACTGGTTCCTAATATTGGTGGAAGTTTGCTATCATCGTTTCAATTAAGCAAAGGACTTGCGTCATGCCTTTAGACTTTTCTGAGTTCTTATTTCTGTAATGAATAATATTGAATGCTCTCTAAGGTGAAATTTAATCAAAATTGTTAGTTGCACAGCTCTGTTAGAGGGCTTCTTACTAAGATTACAATGCTGCTAAAATTGGCAAAGACTACATCGCATTTGTGAAATAAGGAAAATTTAACAAATTCTCTGAAATTTAATTAAGCTGAAGTTTCAGCTTTTAGAATATCCCATTATAGTAATACTTTTCTTCAAACTTTTCCTTAAGTAGGAAATTATTTCACTTTTTAGGATTATTAAATCAATATAATATTGCTGATATAAAATTACAAGGACTATAAGGATTTACAAATAAAATGCAAAAGTCTCCAATAATCCACCTTGGAGAAGTAACCATTGTTAATCAATCTTATTGGCCCAATATTCAGATTATTTATTTATTTATTTTTAATTTATTTTTATGTTTTTTTATTTATTTTTGAGAAAGAGAAATGGCATGAGCAGGGGAGGGGTAGAAAGAGAGGGAGCCACAGAATCCAAAACAGGCTCCAGGCTCTGAGCCGTCCTCACAGAGCCCGACATGGGGCTCAAACTACTCATGAACTGCAAGATCATGACCTGAGCTGAAGTCAGACACTTAACTGACTGAGCCGCTGAGGGGGCTCCAAGACAATCTCTTTTAAATAAATGAATGAATAAATGAATAAATAAATAAATAAGTAAATGGTGTTGGAGAAACTGGACAAATAGATGAAAAAGAATGAAACTGGACCACTTTCTTACACCATATACAAAAATACATTCAAAACAGGTTAAAGACTTAAATGTGAGACCAAAACCATAAAACTGCTAGGAGAAAACAGGTTATAAACTCTTAGACTTTGGTCTAAGTGATATTTTGTTGGATCTGTCTCCTCAAGCAAGGGCAACAAAAGCAAAAATAAACAAATGGGACTGCATTCGGCTAAATAACTTTCGCACAGTGAAGGAAACCATCAATAAGACAAAAAGGTGACCTACTGAATGGGAGAATGTGTTCGCAAATGCTGTAACAGTTAGGAGGCTAATATCCAAGATATATAAAGGGTGCACAAACTCAAAATTAAGAGGAAAAAAACTAAGCAATCCAATTAAAATTGAGCAGAGGATCTGAATAGACATTTCTCCAAAAAAGATAGAGGTGGCAAACAAATAGGGGAAGAATATTCAAAGGTAAAATAAATAAGACACAGGGACATAATTTTCATGGCCAATGAAAAGGGGTTCAAATCAATAATCACCAGAGAAATGCAAATCAAAACCACAGTGAAATATCAAAAAATTAAAAAGAACTACCATGCAATTCAGCAATTCAACTTCTAGATATTAATCTGAAAAAAAAATGTAAACACTAATTCAAAAGGTAGAGGCACTTCTATGTTCATTGTAGCATTATTTATAATAGCCAATATATGAAAATAACCTAACTGTCCATTAATAGATGAAAGGGTAAAGAATATGTGGTATATATTTATATGGTGGATTGTTCAGCCATATATAGAATGAAATCGTGCCATTTGCAAAAATATGGGTGGACTTAAAGAGTATTATACTAAGTGGAATAGGTCAGAAAAATAACAAATAGCATATCAGTTCACTTAATTGTGGAATCTAAAAAAAAAAATGAACCAACAAAACAGAAACAGACTCATAGACACAGAACAATCTGATGGTTGCCAGAAGGACAGGTTATGGGTAGAGAAGAAATAGGGATAGAGTATTCAAAGGTAAAATAAATAAGACACAAGGATGCAATATATGATATAGCAAATATAGTTAATAATATGTAACAACTTTGTATGGTGACAGATGGTAGCTAGATTTATCATGACTACTTTGTAATGTTTATAAATATGGAAGGTGTCCTATGTTGTACACCTGAAATTAATATGATATTGTATGTCAACTGCACTTCAAATAAATAAATAAGTAAATAGTCAGCACTGATACTAATTTTATACCCTGGAAAAAAATTCTCTTAAAGAAGAAAAAAAGTTCTAATTATAGTACTTTATATGAATTGCTTACAGTTATATCTAAATACCATTTGAGAATAAATGATTACATATATCATTAAATATGTACCAGATAAACATTTTGCTAGAATTAAAACAATATGCTTGTGTGTCCAACCACTTATAATTTCCATTATGTTATCACTATTTTATATTATATCATACTATATTATTACTATTATTATCTATTAATATGACTCATGTCTCATATCCTAAATGAGGTACTTGCATTTCTAGAATTAGTAGCTATACCTAATCCAAAGACTTCAACATATCAGGAGACTGCATTTATCATACTCCCATTGTTACTCTGCTCTTGCAGTGTTTAAATCTTTCCTAAAGTACCTAGTGAAATAGAATTTTGTAATGGTGCTTCAGATGCTTAAGGCAAAACACAAACACACAAAAAAAACCCATAAAAATTTTAGGAGAGTAACCAACACTGATACTACTGTGGGATATTTACTAATACCTCTTATGTAAAAGGTAAGGACACCCAAATGTATCAGACATGGTTCCTTCCTACCGGGTGCTCAGTTTCAAGGAGAAATTAGACAAAAATCACTGTTTTAAATTCTTGGCAGGAAACAAGATGGGCTAAAAACAAAATAATAAGTGAAAAAGCCTGAATTACAATCCAGTGTGATAAGACTTTTTAGATCAATACAAATCTGTAGGAGATAGGTTAATTGTGTAGTTAGATTGTGGAATGGTACAGCCCAGGAATCGTCTTCAGTTTTCTGGTCCTAGCCTTTCTTTTATTTTTAAGATATAGAAATGAGGCCCAGAAATATTAAGTCACTTCAGGCCTCCAGTAGGTCACAGCCTTTATAGGTTTCATCTCATGCTGATGTTTTTCCTATAGGCACAGAGAAAATGGATAAGAATAACCTGACATATGTCATAAAGCTAAATCATAATTCAGGCCTCAGGAGGTTAACTTCTAGTAAGATTAAGGTAATATGTTATTGCAGTATGATTCAGTTCTCTAACATTCTAGTTTTTACTGGAAAAAAAACTAGGTACCTACCATGTGTGAGGCTGGCTGGTATAGCCACTGAGATAGGGTAGTTGACCATCTTTGTTTCTTGGGGACTCTGTACTTTATTTTACCTTTTTAAAAATACTTTTGAGGGGCGCCTAGGTGGCTCAGTTGGCTAAGCCTCCAACTTTGGCTCAGGTCAGATCTCATGTTCGTGGGTTCAAGCCTCACGTCAGGCTCTGTGCTGACAGCTGGCTCAGAACCTGGAGCCTGTCTTCAGATTCTGTGTCTCCTTCTCTCTCTGCCCCTCCCCTTCTCATGCTCTGTCTCTCTCTGTATCAAAAATAAATAAAACATTAAAAAAATAAATAAATAAAAATTTAAAAATACTTTTGATTTACATACATATTATATTTTTTGTTCATTCCTCTGAATTATAATTATTTGCCTGCTTAAATTCTTCTTATAAAATGTTGTTTATTAGTAACTCAGAGAAATTCAAATTATATTTTAAAAATAGACATATGGGTATTTGAAAGACTTCTTTAGCAGTTATTTCTGAGGCAAAACATTGGTTTACTTTGTGTGTTTTCTCTCCCTGAGAAATAACATCAGTCCCTTTACGAAGGAACTATTTCTCTTTTTGTTCCGAAATTGTAACAAGATTTTACTGTGAGAATCAAAACATGAAATATACTTAATATGCTTCAGGAAGTAAACACTGACATTGAATTTTCTGTGACAGAGCTAATTTTTATCTTCTGTGGTCCACTTTTAGTCTTATGAATTTTTCATTCATCAAAATTAATATAAATGACACAAGTAAGCATTGTCTTTTGACAATGCCAAACCAAATAGTATATTAAGAAAACCAAATCAACTTATTTTCTCAGTCTCAGACACAAAGGAAAAAATGCCCTAAGTATTTTTACATCATAAGCATTGTTAATATACCATGGTATATTTTAGGTCTACTTTCCTTTGACCACAATAAACAGTAGCAGAATCCTTTCATTAATCCTTTTATTAATACAACTTTTTGATATTTTTCACATTTACCTATTCTTGGTAGCCAGTTCATTAGTTTTTATTTTATTCATAATAAAATAGATACCTACTAATTTACAAAGACCTGGTTTTATGTTAACCAAAATTAAAGCTCATACAGCATATACTACACTTTTTAATAGGCAAAATTTATTCCTAGCTATTTCCTCAATAGGTGAACCCAATATATACACCTATATATTCTCCAAAGGACAAACAGAAGAGGGTCCCCAGAAGCTTTATTTGTAATAGATCAAAAACTGAAAACAACCCAAATGTCCATCAACAGTAGAATGGATAAATTGTGGTATATTCATACAATAAAATAATATACAGCAGTTAAAAAAAAGAACTCACAACCATTGCATGCAACCATATGAATATTACAATTACAATATTGAGCAAAAGAAACCAAGCACAATAGAATACATACATGTCACACGTCTCCATTTACATAAGATTCAAATACCAACAAGCTAATATGGCGATGGAATTGAGAGAATTGAGGGGAGTGGCCCCCTCTTACACAGCTGGGCACAATGCCTGCAAGGAGACAGGGCACAAGTTCTCCTACAGTCTGATCTGAGGGGTGGCTTATGATATTTTCATTGTGTAAAATGCATAAAGCTGATGCTTTGTTCACTTTTCCATCTTGTTTTATTCTTTAATAAAAATATTTGTCCAAAAAACAAAGAAAAAGAAATTAGTGCCACTTACATTAGTTGCTGGCCTAGACTTATCAAGTATTCCCTACTTAAAACCTGACTTTTCTATTTCTGCACTGTCACTTGATTTTTAAAAGATGCCCATTTTCTTTTCTCTCATAGGTATATAGGTTAGGATCATTGGTCGTGGTAAAAATTTTGTGTAGCCCTCGCAAAGAAATAAGTGCGAGAAAAATAAATTGTAGAAAGTTTGGATTCCTCCCATGACAATATTGACTATTATTGAAACATTTTAGATGGATTTTTTCCAAAGAGTGTTATTACTGATTGTCCCTATTTTGTTTTTTTTTTAATTTTTTAATGCTTATTTATTCTGAGAGAGAGAGAGAGAGAGAGAGAGCGCGAGCATGAGCAGGGGAGGGGCAGAGCAAGAGAGGGACACAGAATCTGAAGCAGGCTCCAGGCTCTGAGCTGTCAGCACAGAGCCCGATGCAGAGCTCAAACTCACAGGCCATGAGATCATGACCTGAGCCAAAGTCGGACGCCTAACTGACTGAGCCACCTAGGCTCTCCCAATTGTCTTTATTTTGAATAAGTAGGAGAAAAATGCAAATTCCATTCAAGAAGGACTTAGGGGTATACCTTTTCTATTTAAAGACTTTTTCTTTTATAAGAGCATTGTCAACAATAGCCAATTTATGGAAAGAGTCCAAATGTCCACCAACTGATGGATAAAGAAGATGTGGTGTATACATATGTAATGGAATATTAAACATTAAAAAGTATGAAATCTTGCCATTTGCAATGACATGGATGGAGCTAGAGAGTATTATTATGCTAAGTGAAATAAGGCAGTCAGAGAAAGACATATACCATATGATTTTACTCATATGTGGAATTTAAGAAACATAACAGATGAACATATGGAAAGGAAAAAGAGAAAGAGAGAGAAGCAAACCACAAGAGACTCTTAATGATAAAGAACAAACTGAGGATTGAGGGGAAGTGGAGTGGCTAGATGGATGTTGGGTATTAAGGGGGGCCCTTGTGATGAACACTGGGTGTTGTATGTAAATTCTACTTTTGAAACCAATATTACACTATATGTTAACTAACTAAAGTTTAAAACTTTGAAACAACAAAAAAGAGAAATAAAATCCCACTGTAGGAACCAAAAACAAAAACAAACAAAACAAAACAAAAAACTTTTTATTTAGCAAAAATGGAAACTGTCACTCCACTTTTCCTGATTTTCTGAGAAATCAGCTCAAAGATAGCATTTTTAAAAGTTTCAAGTAAAATGTTTAAAGGCTAAACTTGGATTTAAGGATGCACATTTGGGTGATAAACCACAAAGAGACACAGGGATTTGGTATCTGTGGAAGTCAACGTAATAGATAATGTTGGAAGGCGAATAAAGGCCATGATTGGGATCAGGAACAAAGAGGGGCTTCTGGGATGGCTGGTAACTTCCTCTTTCTTGATGATGGTTACAAGTGGGTTCACTTAACACAATTTATTCAAATATACATCCCTTTTGTGTTTGACAATAAAAATTTTTAAGTAAAGTAAAATGCTTACATTCTCACTTGAAAAAAAGTATCCCGATATAAGATCCAGGGGAAAAAATGTGAAAGAATGTTGTGGTAAACTAACTTCAAAATTGGTCTTCTCTAACTAGCATTCATTTAAACTGTTTACTTATAGGGTCTCATGAAACTTAATCTAACCTCTGTCTGGATTGAGATCAAAGTATACATTTTATAAAAAGCAATCACATAGGTAACTAGAAATAATAGCAATTGAACAAACAATTAAACAAGACTGCTGTGCCCAAATTGTTCTCTCACATTAAATTTTGAAAAAAAATCCTCTTCTGTTGACAGTCTCCTGATGGTGTTGTTTGCTGAACTGAACTGTTAGAGGTTTAATTAGTAGGAAGGAAGAGTTAATGACATTTTTAATCAAATGATTTGAACATGAAATTTAAGTAGCTATGTTTTCATAATAAAAAAATAATGAGTTGTCAAAAACAAAATTGATTTGCAAGATCTTGTTAAGCCACAGCAAATTCAGCAGATGCTTTAAAGGTAAAAATAACCATAGTGAATGCTTATTCTAGAAACATTTGTTTCACATCCACCATGTGAATACACTATTCTAGAGTAAAGGGCGTGTAGGAAAGAAGGAAGAAGTAAAGTAAATATTAAATAAATAGATTGGAAGCAAGAGAATAAAACAAACCATTTTACTAGCTTTAAATATAGGTACATAATAATGTGGTTTCTCAGTAGGAAGGGGCTTTTTCATGTAAAAGCAGCAGAAGAAATAGCAAAGAAATAAAAGAACTTTTGATATGATTTTTTAAACCAAAATAAATAGTCATCAATAGACCAACTATTGTTGGGATATAAATTAGTATAAGTTCCTGAAAGCAATTTCAATGTGTTGAATTTGTTCTTTTCAATTTGTGCTCATGCACCTTGAACTACTATTTCCATTTCAAGTCATCTATCATAAAGAAATAAGAATTGGGAAATTCTTGCATAATTGGCAATTTCTTTACTAAGATATTTCCCATCATAGATTTTCCCCAATTTATTGCTTAAAAAGTTGCCTTATATTGCAATGAATCTGTCGTAAGAGATCCTAGTACAGTGATACTTTATTTAGAGCAGCTCAGTAAATACTATTTTAAGGAATCAAAATGAGATTGATGACTCTTGAATTAAAATACCAGTGAATCTTGGGGGCGTCTGGGTGGCTCAGTCAGTTAAGCATCCAGATCTTAATTTCAGCTCAGGTCATGATCTCATGGTTCCTAAGTTCAAGCCGCGCATAGAACACTGTGTGGAGCCCCGTTTCAAGCCCCGCGTCGGGCATGCTGACAGTGCAGAGCCTGCTTGGGATTCTCTCTCCCCCTCTCTCTTTGCCTGTTCCCTGCTCATGTGCTCACTCTCTCTTTCTCAAAATAAATAAATAAACTTAAAAAAAAAATAAATAGGGGCCCCTGGGTGGCTCAGTCGGTTAAGTGTCTGACTTTGGCTCAGGTCATGATCTCCCGGTTTGTGAGTTCGAGCCCGTGTGTCAGCTGTGCTGACAGCTCAGAGCTGGGACCCTGCTTCGGATTCTGTGTCTCCCTCTCTCTCTGCCCCTCTCTTACTCATGCTCTGCCTCTCAAAAATAAATAAGCATTTTTTACATTTTAAATAAGTAAATAAATAAAATGCCAGTAAATCTTGTATTTTGTGAAAAATAGCCACTTATGTTACTGCTAGGAAATGTTTGAAATGTTTATGTAGCTAGCTAGCATCAGCCGGTAAGGAAAGTCATCTCAGGATGTTATCCACAGAGAAATCTTATTTGTTTACTTAGTTATTATTTAAAAAATTTCCCATCTGGGATAAATGTCACTGCAATATTTTAATCGTGATGATGTAATTAGTTTCCAAGAACTATCTGATAACTTAAATGCATTTGGAGGCTATAATGTAGTTGCTGTTTTCTGAATAAAATTATGTTTTGATAGAGAATTCTAGAAATATTTAGAGTTATGTCCATTTCCCTTCTCATATCCTTTCCCCTCTGCTCTGGTTTCAGTAGGTCTCATCTAAACTGTACTTAAGAGGTGGCCAATCTGTATCTGCTAAACGAATGGAGGAACAAAACACGTAGGTGCTTGTGAATCTTTGGGATTTAATGCTCATCTTCTCAGGCAAAGAGACTTGTTATTTCTCAGATTCCTTCACACCTGCCAAAGAGGGATTAACCTTGTAGAAATTCTTATTTGGAAATCTTTTATTGTTTTCCTTCTGGAGGAAAACCTTTCCTAAAAAAATTAATTTACAGTAATCCCCATATCTGTGTGGGATACATTTCAAGAACCGCAGTAGGTGCCAGAAAACATGAATTGTTCCAAATATGCTATCTTTTTCCTATACATATACACCTGTGATAAAGTCTAATTTATAAATTAGGCATAGTAAGAAGTTAACAATAACTAATAATAACATAGGAAAATTATAGCCATATACTATAATAGAAGTTATATGAATGTGTTTTCTCTCTCTCAAAATACCTCATTGGACTGTACTCACCCTTCTTATGCTGATGCGAGATGGTAAGATGCCAACATGGTGAGATGAAGTGAGCTGAATGACGTTGGCATTATGAGGTTGAGATAGCATTAGACCTCTATTGGCCTTCTGGTGATACATCAGAAGGAGGGTCATCTGCTTCAGGACTGTGGTCAACCATGGGTAACTGAAACTGTGGAAAACAAAACTGGAGATAAGGAGGCACTGCTGTATTTATAGTGAAATTTTGTAACCAAAAAGGTAAAAACATCATTATTGTGTATTAAATGTTTTCACATAGATTCTTCTACATTTTAGTAGGGTGGTAGATATTGCTAATGTGTCCCAATATCCTCTTTTCTTCTGATTCTGGGTATGAGGAACTCTATATTTTCCTACCTTTTAAAATCAGTATGGCCTTATAAGCAGTTCTGACAAATGAAATGTGAAGGGAGATATGTGTGACCAGTAGTAAATACCATTCTTCCCCTTCTGTGCCATCACCCCATATGATGTGGTGTGACTACATGGAAAAGAGCCCCCAATCAACCCGTGTTGAACGTGTACAGTGAGCAAGAAATTTTAAGTCACTGAAATGTTGGTATTCATTCCCACAGTATAACCTAGTTCATATACTTCAGAGTATCACTTGTCTGTCTCCATATATGGTCTTTCTTCAAGATCACACATGCAGGGGCGCCTGGGTGGCTCAGTCAGTTAAGCATCCGACGTCAGCTCCTGTCATGAACCCCACATCGGGTTCTGTGCTGACAACTCAGAGCCTGGAGCCTGTTTCAGATTCTGTGTCTCCCTCTCTCTCTGCCCCTCTCCCACTCGTGCTCTGTCTCTCTCTGTATCAAAAATAAATAAAGCATAAAAAAAATTTTTTTAAAGATTCAAATCATCAAAGTATAGTTTCCCTTTCTCTTTCACTTTGGAAGCGCATTAGTCATAAACATTTCATAGAAATTCAAGAGCCCTGAAGGTACAGCATCAGTCTCTGTGAGAAGGATTAAGTTCAGGTATAAAACAAAAATTAAAAAATATTTTCTTAAACATAATAGTTTACTTGTCTTTTACGTAAAAGAAGCTGAGCTCGAAATCTGGGGCTCACGTGGTACAGTCAGTGTCTCCAGAAATCCAAGTTCCTATCTTTCTGTTCCACATTCCTCAGTTCATGGTTTTATCTTCAAGGCTGCCCTCAAAGATAGCTACCATATCTCCAACCATTGTTCTGACCTCTGCAGTAGGAGAAAGAGGAAAACGACAGAAGGGTGCTGTGTCCAGCTTTCTTTAACAGCCTTCGTGATTCTTCCTGAAAATTCTTTACAACAGTTCCTTTGACACCTCATTGATGAGAACTTGGCCACATAAACTCACTGACCTCTAAGTGTGGCTTGGAGATACAGTCATTGAGCCAGAATTAGAAGGGCATGGATATTAAACCCCAACTACAATCTGGGTCACACTCCTTGCCAAGGAATCTATTCTATGTTGGCTACAATAACTTTCTATATACATTTTCGCTTAACCCCTTAAAATCTAACTACTATCTCCACTCCTCTTTCACATATATAATGACATCACTCTCTTAAGTATTATGCCTTTTTCTCTATTCTTGATAAATAAAATGATCTTTTTTGATTCCAAATCCTGTTGGCACCTATTACAACTTGAAACTCTTACAAATTGAAATAACACTGCTCTCTCCTGCTTCTCCTTTTCCCTTTTTGATTATACTTTTCCTTGTGTTTCAATTTACTATCTCACATCGTATCCTCCATAGCTCAATACTTGGTCTTTGATATAATTCTACATACATAAACAATTGCGCTTTTTCTTATCGCTGACAACGTAAGCTTATCTGTCATATTTGAAGACTCACCAACAGAAGACATCTACTGCTGAGTGTTCAGAGGAATCATTAAAATTAAGAAAAAGCCAATATGAGATACCAGGACATAATTCTGTTTGTTGTAATAACAGCCTATATAACAAAATAGAAAATGACAGAGCACCTATTGTTTAAGTATATTGATTGGATTTAATTTACACTCTTTCATGTGAGGAGATTATCATTTATCTTAAGAATTATGTTTTTGTTAGAATTTGCCTCAAAGAAACATATTAAGTAATATTGGTTTAATTTAGGTGCAGGGAAATTTCCACAAGGTCTTGAATATTTTCACTTAAGACATATTTACTCTTTGCTTTTTGAAAAAGCAGATACATTCATTTCACATTTTAAGGCATGAACTTATACAAGTGCATTTCACAGCAATATAATCATATTCACATATTCATATTTCTTTGGCATTACTGAGAGTATCTAAGGGGATCAAGTTGGCATTGATAGATTTTCGACATGAAGTTAATCCTTGGAGTTTATGCCCATGAGTCCCTTAAAAGGTGCTCTGCAGACAACTCACTGGTGACTCTCAAATTTAACAGGGACTTCAGATAAACTAGATTACTTTAAACTGAGACAGTAGATCAAATTAGGATATGTATCTAGACAAGACTCTTCCTGGAATGACCTCGTCCTGTCTCCTACTTGTCACAGCATCAGCTTTGTGCCTCTTCTATATACTCCCATAGCCCCCTGTTTTGTCTACGAGAACACTCTTATGTTTACATGTCCCCTCTTGCGATGAAACATTGATCCCTAATCTTTGTATTCTAGAATATTTAGAACCCCAAATGGCATGTTATATTTGGAAATCTCAAATATTACATTTTATAAAAGTACTTGTTCTTTGACTAAGGAAAGAAAAAAAATGAATATGATCCTTATGGTGCGAATTTATTCTGGTTTTCTTTCCTAACTATTTGTTCTATTTGTGCACATACCAATCAGGATTTGTAAATACCCTAACTGAATTATTGCATTTATTCATTTATTATGCAGCAGATATTCATTGATGTCTACCTATGCCAAGCATAGTGCTAGACAGCAGAGATACAAGAGTAAATAAGACACAGAAGAGTGCAAAGCAAATAAGCCCTTAGTGACTTGAATACACATTGTCAGTTGAGTTTACATGTGGTCATTCTATAGTGAATTAATTTTAGAACATTTTTAAAATTTTGCATCAGAGGTAATCATGAAATGCATAAATAACCTCCTTTAGTGCCTTAATAATTTCGTATAATCTTTTTCTGTGCCTTCAATTGTGTACCCAAATATCTGTAGGTTAGATCATCTTTGTTTACTTCTAACTGAAAATTCATAAATGCTTTCTTCAGCTGTATGGTGAAATTTCTGAACTGAATATTTTTTATTTGGATGAAACTAACAGTTCAAGTCATAATTTTAGATAATTTTGGATCACTTATTTACATACCTTTTAAAATTTCATGATTAAATATGATTTCCTGTATCCCCAAAAATGAGTATTTTCACTTGGATGGATACAGCTCATTTATACAGAGTGAGCTCATGTACCGGAAACAAATCTTGCTGTTTTCCAGGGTACATGTGTAATCTTGCTCCCTACTAGGAATGCTGCTGACATGAACTGCCTTCCACAGGGCTGGATTCTCTTCACCTAATTTATGCGTTGGCTTCAGCCCTTTCAATCTTCGTATGCCCATTTGCTTTTTATCAGCTGAGTTTTCCTCCTATGAGATAATGAGCACAGAAACTAGGCAAGGCCACTATTCACCAGAAGAAACAGAAAACACTGACTTATAAGTAGGAAAGACACATTCTGTGTATGAAGGTGCAACTTATTATCAGTTCCAGGCACCAAGAAAGCTGTCCATGAAAAAAACCCATCCTGGTCTAACAGCTTCTCAGAGCAGCTGTATTGGTGGTGATAATGTAGTGAAAGCACATCCATTTTTATTGCAAGAATGCAATGTGTGAGTTCAGAAAAATGAGTCCTCTTACTTTTTATCTTACTTGTCAACCAGAAGTCAAAGGGGATATGAAGAGTAATGGGTTTAGATTTGAGGAGTGAGAACCCGAGGCTAACAGATATCAGCTATGTCTGGAAGTGAGGTTCCGTGGTTAAGGATTTCCCACTCAGCCCAGGGTGGTAGCTGCAATGGCCAGGTAGAATCAATGACACCTGGCACTGTACCGTCAGAGCACAGGGGTCCTGAGCAAACCAGTGACACAGTTCTGCGTCAGGGTAGCGTTTTCCCTGGTTTTGAGATATCAGTGAAAACTTGGTGTCTTGAAAAACAAGGGAAAGAATCCCTGGTTGCCATTTTAGTTGGCCTTTTCCAGCTCTTAAGGCCTTTCAGATGCTCAGTGTTACTCTACACTCAAACCCAGATATCCTACTCACCCAACACACTTTCTACAATCTTCTATTGCTTAAGGTTCCTTGAATTTTAATGAACAAAATCTAATTGTAGCTATTTGACCAAAAGGAATATTTGGATATTGGGGTTTCTCACACAACCAAGAAAGAATGACCACATAAAAAATTAAGTCAACTTGACAGTACTCATAAATCTATTCCCTAGACCACTCCCGTTAATGGGCTCAGCTACCAACCTGTTCTGGTCTCTGTGTCTCTCATTTCAAATATTCAAGTGTCCTGGGGAAGACTGTCTGATTGATACAGTTTTGGTCAAAGGTTTTTCTCTAACTAGTCAGAGACAGGGATAGGGAGAGTATTGGGTATTAACAAATATAGCTTCTGAGACCTTATCATTTTAAAAAAGTGACCAGGGGTGCTTGGGTGACTCCGTCAGCTAAGTGTCTGACTTCGGCTCAGGTCATGATCTCATGGTTCATGGGTTCGAGCCCTGCATCGGGCTCAGTGTTGGAGCCTGCTTCCGATTCTGTGTCTCCCTCTTTCTCTGCCCCTCCTCCACTCATGCTCTGTCTCAAAAATAAATAAACTATATAAAAAAACAATTTTAAAAAAAGTGACCAGTTTCCAGTAGATGTGCCCTACACAGACCTTGCAGCCTCTGATCTGAAATCTCAAATGAGCCATACTCTTCAGGTAACATGAATAGGATTACAACTGGCATAGAAAGTTAGAGACTCTTCTTCCACAGAGATTAAAGTCTTACTAGCATACCAAAGTCTGGGTCTTTAAAATAAAAGTAGTGAATGAATGAATGAATGAATGAATGAATGTAGTGAGAAGTTATTTTCCAAAAATGAAACCAAATGTCACAGTAAGAATTTGAAAATCTATTGTATTTTCCCACTTTTATTAAGATATTCAACAGATATTTATTATTTGTGTATTATAAGCCAAAGACATTGCACCAACTAACTGTAAGAACTTACATAATTCTTTTACTCTCTTGAATGTCACACGGATTTTTAAAATTCTCTAAAAGGGAGTCAAATGAGATAACATATGAAGGAACACTGTAAACCCTAAAGCACTATACTAATATCAAGTATTGAAAGTCCTTGCACTTTATAATATTACCTTAAATTGACCTTATCTTCTGTATCTATCTGGTAGACTATTTCTGGTGTCCACAAATCTCTGGAGAGATTTGACTACGCTGTGCATGTCAGATAAGAATATAAATATATTGTTAATTTTCTCCAGTTGCGATCATGGTATTGTGGTTACATAATAAAATGACAAGCCACAGAATGGGAGACAATCCACAAAACATGTAAATAGCAATGACATCCAGAATGTACAAACACTAAAGTAACAGTAACAAAAAATGAATGAGGGGGTGAGATCATGTGAGGACTGTAACAATAAAGCTAATACATATTGAGAACTTAACACTTGCCAAGCAATTCTGTGTCAAGTTGTAGCAGAAACTGTTGGTGCTCCACCTGGGTCCCCTCAGATCTTCTGATGCTTTCTTTCTTCCTCCCTCCCTCTCTCCCTCTCCCTCTCCCTCTCTCTCTCCCCCCTCTCTCTTTCTTTCTTTCTTTTTTAATTTTTCTTAAAGTTTATTTATATTTAAGAGAAAAAGACAGAGTGTGATCATGAGAGGGGCAGAGACACAGAATCAGAAGCAGGCTCCAGGGTCTGAGCTCTCAGCACAGAGCCCATTGTAGGGCTCAAAATCATGAACCATGAGATCATGACCTGACCTAATGTCAGTTGCTTAACCGACTGGGCCACCCAGGCACCCCCTCCTCTAACTCTAATGCCCTTTCTGTGGACTATCACCCTCCATCCCTACCTCCAGCAGCCACTGAGCTGGAGGGGTGTGCAGGAGCTCCTGAGGCTGCTGTGTCTGTGAAGAGCCAGAAGTACCTGGGAGTTTATGTTCCCTTACCTCGAAGTGAAAGCCCATGACTGACTGGTGCAGATGCATGCAGCCTGTGCCTTGATTAGGGCAAGGGTGATATTTACAGCCCAGGCTGTGTTATCAGGCCAGGGCTGCCCTCAGCGGGACTTTGCATTCTGGCTTCTCCCCCCAAGTCTCTTGATGGTTCCTCCCAGAACATAACTTCCTCAACAATCACTTACACACAACTCTTCATCTCAAGGTCTGTTTCTGAGAAATCTAACGTAAGACAAAGCACTTTACAGTGTGTTATTTCTCTTGATCTTCACATCAGCCCTAAAAGGAAAATTAAGAAACTTAACCTTAAGACGTTCAAGGTTGGATTAAAAATTCAGGGTATCTGCCTTTAAAGTTCATGCTTTTTACCATTACTTCCCAAAAGTGGGACCCTAAAAGCAGAGAACAGCACGAAGGGTATTGATAAGAAGCCACAGATCTAAGAGAAAAGAGAAGAGGAGTTGGGGTAGCACCTGACCTCCCCCATCTTTCTGTCACTGCCGGTGGCGGACAGGCTCTTTCATCCGGTAGCCTGGCATCACACTGACTGTTGACCTCACTTTCCTCTCCTGCGCCAGAAGGGAGAGCAGGCAGCTTGTCTGCATTATCTCCCAGTTCGCACCTAAGTCATTTCACCAGTGAGACTCCTACAGTTGGACTGTCCTCACTAAGGATTTCCCACTAAATCAAATTGCTTTGTTCAGTCAAAGACTTATGAATTGGAAATTTATAACTTGAGAATTCTTAATTGGGTTAAAATATTCTACCAGATGTTCTCCAATTAAAATTTAGAATACTCAGGGGATACCTGGTGGTTCACTTGGTTAGGCATCTGATTCTTGACCTCAGCTCAAGGCTTGATCTTAGGATCCTAAGTTCAAGCTCTGTGTTGGGCTCCACACTGGGAGTGGAGCCTACTTAAGAAAATTAAAATGAAAATTAAATTTAGAACAATAGAATAATCTAGATATAGATCATTGGTGTTTCATTAACTTCCTGTTTTGTTGAAAAATATACTAAAATCATAAAATAGTGAGAGATTCCATTAAATATCTCCATGTTAGAAATTGACTTAATGATATAATTTGGGGAAAGAAATTGCTGTCTTTAAGAAGTTTGGGCTTAATAACATTTCCCCACATTTTTAGAATGTTTTAGTGTTTGCTGATACCCTGTATCACATACTTTAAATAATGTATTAAACTCTGACAAGTTTTACACAATGGAAAAAAAATTTTAAAGAATACAGTTGTGCATTTAGTATCTAAAGTTAAATGCCCTGTCTTCTGTTATAACCTTAAAATATAAAAAATTAAGCAAATAATAGTAAACAATTATAAATAACATTCTAGAATACACTGCATTTTGATTGAAAGGTTTATAATTTCTTGCTCCTTCTGCAACCTGAGTCTCCATGCCTGCTTGAATTTCAGCTTAGATTTTTTTTTTGTTAATTCATCACCAAGTTATTAATTCTATTGGACTAAAGGAAATAATTATCTACCATTTTAAAATAAATGAGTGACTTGGAAAAAATTCATAATTTTTCTTTTTTATAACACTCCAGTGAAAGACTGACCATGTAATGGAGGTAAAATCTGTGATATTTTTGAACAAATGATGCAGTAAAATATTAAATTATAAAACATTAACAAGAGCTAGAATGAATTTCAAAGCAGAAAGCACAAAAATACATAAGTTAAAGGTCACTTTGTATATGAAATATGGAACATAAACAACTGGAATAAGTTTTGTTTGGGATTCAGAGTAGCCACTGCTCTTAATAATAAGTCTGCTTCACGACACACTACAGAATATAAATACAGACATAGATTTGTTTGCCCGAGGCAGTCATTTTATCTTGAAATTATACTATTGATTATGGGAAATTTATTTCTTTCCCCTCTTCTGTGGTCTCTATACTTTTTATAACAAAAATGTTTTCAATAACAAGAAAAAAATACTTCTAAAACTTGTACAATATGATTGATTCACAAAGTTAATGGAATCTTAACTTTTTCATATTGGGGGAAATATTGGCATATTAGTTCAATATAACCTATGTAAATATACTAGCATTTGGATATTTGAATAAGAAATGAGGAAATACAACTTGAAAATATTGAACATTAGTACCACTGGCATTGAGTATTATACTCAATCTTATGTAATGAATATTCTGTTCTTAGAATTTTGAAAAAATATCAAAGTTATTCTAAAAATCAATTATTGTCATATTTTTCTATGGATACAGAAAGTTAAGAAAAGATAAAGCTAAAACTATAATGCCCATTTTTAATTTATTTTTCCTGGCCCCTTGACTTATTATTCTGTTCTTAATTTAAGTTCTAAGGAAAAAATTGAGAACTACTAGACAAATATAATCAGATAAAAGAATGAGCATACTATAGTAGTAGACTGTAGCTGTTACTTACAAGTATAAAACAATATAACTTTTCCACATTTTCTAAAATCTAATGTTTATTTACACATAAAGAAGGTTGAATGTTTCTGATAAATATGGATAGAAGGATAGAGATAATTTATATATATATAAATTACATACATATATAAATTATATGTGTGTGTGTGTGTGTGTGTGTGTGTGTGTGTGTATAAAATAATAAGTCCAGGGAAGGAGAAGAAAGGAAAGGCACAATAAAGTTCTGTTCCTAAATATTCTCAATTTTTAATTTTCTAACCGAATGGCAATGTAAAAATGGTCATGGATATTTTGAGTCTGGGAACCCATTTGACCTTTTTCTTCAAGTATTTCTTTCAATGAGTATCTTTGAACCCCTTTTTTTTAAAGATCAAATCTGTATTTCAAAATCAACAGTTTACAGTATTATTTGATACAATTTTTTTTGCCCTCGCAGTAATTTTATTGCCATCACACTATTTTTTCCTTGTTGTTCATTCAGGGTAATTTGAAATTTTCATTACTGGAAAGACTATGCTAAATGGAAGTCTTAAACTTTCAAATCGTCTTTGAGTTAGATGTTAAAGTAGAGGAGAAAAGTGGTTGGGTTCGATAGCTTCAGATAACATGAATATATGTGAAACACTAGAATAGTTTTCTCTTGTAAAAAGTACAATTAATGAAATTAAGTTCATCTTCTCAGCATCTTATATTACAAGTCTAAGAGGAAATTATAAATACTTTTCATGTTGTTCAATGAAATTTAGCAGAACTATTTTCACATGCAGTTAATACATAACAATAACATTTAAAAAACTGGAAATGTTTTTGTTAGTTATAACCACAGATGTCAAAGGTACAGAAAATATAGAAGCTCTATAATATGTATTTAAAAGCTTGGGTTCTGGAGTCCAAAAGGCTAACAAAGCCACTTCCTACTGCAAGCCCTTGGGAAAATTATTTAAACCTTTTAAGCCTTATTTACTTCATCTTTAAAATAAGATAATAACACCTACCACCCAGAATTTGATGAAGATTAGTGGAGATGAGATAATGGATATGAAAACTCAGATGCTTGGCACAAAGTAATTGCTCAAAAAGTAGTCATCTTTATGCTTCTTATTATAATTATTAGGTTCATTATGAACAATGATGGTTACCATTGAACTTGATTAATGAAATTATGTCTTTTATATACCAGCCAAAATAATGTTGATATGTTACTTTAAATTTGGTTTATTATTGCAAAATCAAAGTTTGAAATTGTCAGGATCAAATCTTCTGCTATGTTTTAAAATTTACTAAAACCATTCATAGCTTTAGTTTTGTCAAAAAATGAAAAAAGATTCTTATCTAGTAACACTAATCTTCTTAGATCCTTATTTCACTGAAAGAACTGACATTCAGAAAAATATTACAAAACATTAAGGCTTATCCTAACATCCTAGAGGAATAAAGAAAAGTAAATATAGGTGACCTTTAATTTTAAAAGTTCTGAATTTTAGGTTGACTATTTTCACTACTTCATTCATTCTAGCTGGAGTGCCCCCAATTTTCAGAGCAGTCTCGTTAATTATTATAATCTTCTGTGAGCTAAATGGATTTGAAAGACCAAAAAGCAGCTACCCTTATTTAAAAATGAAGAGGTCACTAGAATGAATGACTCCAGGATATTGTACTGTGTCTAAAAATGCATATCTTTGTCCTATTAAATTACCTCTTCATTAAATCCATTTATGCATAAATTGTAAGTCCCAAGTAAGATGCGGACTTAGGGAAAATCATATTTTAGTTCTCCTGCCAGCTGGTAGCCTTTTTATATACGGCTCTTTTAATATCACCATTTCAGGACTATCCTATAAAGACTTGAAGTTTAATAATCTGTTCTGACAGCAGAACGGAGAGCCACGTGATAAACCCTTGCTCTGGAAGTACTTACTGAACCATTATAGCATCTCAGTGTTGTCAAACACTAAAACCTTACTCGGAGCTTATTTACTAAGGTCTATAAAAGAGGAAGTTTATTTTCAGATTAGTTACATAAACTATTCTGTTTTAAACCAATTTTGCATCTCCACATTCAGTCAGTGCTTATTTACCTTAGCTTAGGTTTTAGAAACGACAGTTTTTAAAGACCACTCTCAAACCGGACTCCCAACATGCTGACGTGTTTGTGTGAATTTGTTCTCCAGAGCCTGAAGAGTTTCTGTCCACACAGACACATCATACCCAGTAGAAGTTCACTGTTTTGCCAAATCGACTAGCGATTCTTTATGGCATAGTTCCTAACAGTGCTTTACAAATAACTCCCGTCTAAATACTTAGGAAATGATTAATTACTTAAGTGCCTCTGCCACGGACCGATCAGTCAGCTACTAAGAATAGCAACACCTTAAATGTATAAATCTACACCTCAAGAAAAGGTCATTTTAGGATATAGATCCGAGCCTCTTTTGCCCCAGGACAAGGGCTTCAGAAAGACTGGCTACTGTAAAGGACTGCCAAATTCCTTCAAGTCTGATAGGTGTGTTAAGGGAAAGAAATGACATTGAGAAAATTAAATAGTTTGATGGCAGATAATAAAGTTCAGGTGAAAGCCGCTAGCATCTTTCTTCTGTCTTGTGAAACAAGAAGAACAAGCCGGCCTTTTCCTTGTTTCTTATTGCCACTTCCATACCTTTACTATCTCATCGGAGTCTAAAATCCCCTCCCTCTTGACGTCCACACCATCTTCTCTATGTCACTCCTCCTGTAACCTCACTATTACCATCTACTGACCTAAAGGTCAGAGGTCAGAGCTTTTGGGAGTTTGATTTATATAAGTCTTGTTTTTCTCCCTTTCCCTATCAGGGTCTTTGGGAATTCAGAGCATAAGACTGGGACACCTGGGTGGCTCCAGTGAGTTAAGTATCTGACTCTTGATTTCGGCTCAGGTCATGATCTGACAGTTACTGAGTTCAAGCCCCGTGTCAGGGTCTGTGCTTACAGGCGAGTCTACTTGAGATTCTCTCTCTTCCCTCTCTCTGCCTCTCCCTTGCTCTCTCTCTCTCTCTCAAAATAAACTGAAACACACACACACACACACACACACGAGACCCTGTGGCCTCATAGTTCCCAGTTTACACAATTTTTACATATATTCTATTTCTTCCTCTTGCAAGCAGGTTCACACCTTGGACTTCTGTTACCCCAACCTGGTCCATTGGAGAATCTTCTAGTTCTGAAATTTGGTGTTCTAAAACTATCTTTCCTTCTTTTATACATCTTCATTCACTCATAACAAACTGTTAACTTCTTCTGGTCTTTCAGTTCATCAGTATGCCCCTAGTTTCGCGTTCTTCTGGGTTTATCGTGGACCTTTGGATCGTTGTCAGGTATGCTCACACAAGATCCCCCTGGCTCGTGGCCAGCCTCCAAACCCGGGAAGCCCTGTCTACTGCTGCTTCTCTTATTCCAGCAGCGCTGAGTGCAAGTGGAGCCAGTTATATAATGAGCATTATGATTTCAGACCATAAGCTTTTACATACCACCTTATCAAAAAGATCCCGTTCAGTGCCTGGACCATTACATTGTCTCTAACAACAACAATAATAGGTGAAGTTCACTATGTGCTAGGTTCTCTCCACTGTGATGTAGCATTTTAGTGAATCCTCCCAACAACCCGAGGAGGCAGATACTATTACTATCCTCAGGGTAAAGATGATGGAAGGAGGTCAATGCTATTCAATAAATACTTGCTAGAGAAACTAATGTATATTGTTACATTACCACACTTTTTATAAGCTCTTTTTTAATTTACGACAGACTTCTGTTTAAAACAGACTGTATGTTTTAGTTTCGGTTCACAGTAAAATTGAGTGAAGGTACAAAGATTTCCCTCATATACCTCTCTGTCCTCCATTATCAGTGTCATAGTCTCCTTCATTATCAAATCCCTTACCAGAGTGGTTCATTTGTTACAGTTGATGAACCTACATTGACACATCATTATACCCCAGAGACCTTAATTTGCATTAGGGTTCTTCCTTGGCATTGTGCATTCAATGGGTTTGGGCAAATTTATAACAATATGTATCCATCCTTACAGAATTATGCAGAATAGTGTTACTGCCTTTACATATTCATCCCTCCTCACCCCCCTAACTCACAGAAACCACTGACCTTTTTACTTTCTCCATAGTTTTGCCTTTTCCAGAATGTCATGTAGTTGGAATTATACAGTGTGTAGCCTTTTCACATTGGCTTCTTTTTCTTAGTAATATGCATTAAAGTTTCCTCCAAGTCTTCTCATTGCCTAGTAGCTCATTTCATTTTAGCACTGAATAATTTGCATTGTTTGAATATACACCATAGTCTGTGTATCCATTCACCTTCTGAATAACATCTTCGCTGACAATTTTTTTTACCAAGAAAAAAAAGCATTGATTCTTATCAGGTTAGGATCCTGATAACAATAAATCAATGAATTGGTTGTAGGATGCAAGGTCACATTCTAAACAGACTCAAATAGCAAATAGATAATATTGAATAAAATGTTTATATTAACAACAAAATTTTATTTTTATCTTATTTTTTAACAAAGCTATAATGAATCCTTCAATGTTTACCAGTTTTTATACCTGGTCTTTTAGTTTTAATTTCATGGAGCCCCAAAGGACAATTAAACCTCCCAGCATTTCAGAATCTACTAATTCAGTAGAGATATTGATATGGAAACAGGCAAACTCTGGGAAACTGCTCTGAACCTCAGTTTCCTAATCAGTAAAATTGGTATTAAAAATAGTATCTTCCTCATAAGACTACTGTCAGGAGGAAAGGACATGGTGAGAGCTTACAAGTGCTAAAACATTGCGGGGGAAAAGTGAGTAAGAAGCGATCAGCCCTGAACCTGATAAAGGAAACAATACCTTCAAGCAGAAATTTTAAAATTTGTTTTTCAATTTCTTTTGCATATTTTGCAATTTACATACTTTCTGATGAAAATCAAAAAATGAATAATGCATAGAACAGAGATAGTTACCAAACCTGCCCTTTTTTTATAATCAACAGAAAACATACCCCAGGATGGTAAAAGTAGTGGTCTCCACCATTCTCTTCTCAGCCCCAATTGCTTTCTCAAGAGGCAACTACCTGTACCTCTTTTAACTTCTTTTTTCCTGGCAGCGACACTATTTTCAGCTATTTAAGGACACAGAAAAATCACCTCTTACATATATTTTCTTAAAAATCACTTGAGTATGTTCTCCACCAAAGTAGGCAGTAATTAAGAAACATGAAGGTAGGAGTTCCCAGAACCAACCTTTGAAAGGTTCACAGCAGCAGTTTGTGGCAAGATTAGAGAACAAACATGCTGTCCTGAGGCAAGAAGCAACAGAGACCCTAGAAAGTTATTGGTGAAGGCAAAAAATAACTATAATACTAAATTTGATTGCATGTTTAAGTCTGGGAAAAATGAAGCTATCATGAAGAAAATTGTGCAAAAAAAAAAAATAGGAAAACTAGAAACTTCAGGAAAACCAAAGACTGAAGTGAAAAAGACATGTAGTACAGGTAGTCATTGGTTCTGTGATAAATATTTGCATATTATATGTAAATATTGTAATTATATGTAAATTAAACACACTGCCACAATTATGTATTTGATTTCCAACTTATTCTAAGCTCTATGAACTTAATAATGATAAAATTGAACTGAAACGTTATGAACTTCCTATGAAAGTAGAAGTTGTAAGGCCCGAGGCAAACAGAAATTTAAGGCATCAACAGGGGTGTAAATATCCTCATTTCACATCACTGAGAGTCAAAAGATATTTTTTGTTAATGAAAGCCAAGAGAAAATTGATAGGATGTTTCTAAAAGTCACAAAAATAACCAACAAAAACATTTTAAATACGGATATAAATTTGTAGGAGGGATGGAGCACAGAAATTTGGATACTATAGTAAAGAAACCAAGTCACAGTCTGTTAGCAAAAAAAATATCAATAGATTATTTCTTAGCTGAGTTTTTAAAATGTAGTGGGAGACGGTTATTAAACTTTCAATTCATTTTCCTGTCTCCACCGCCTTATCTTACTCCCGTCCTATGTCATCTCTCGTGTTTGTGGATCATCGAGTCTTTTCAGGTTCTCCAAGATAAAGTGGTTATGCTTTATTCTGCTTGGTGAATATTCTTGGCTGTGGCTACATCCGCTTTAGGACCTCAGATTATTATGCCCCATCTATTTTTGTTTTGTTTTATTTTTACCTATCTATTTTATTGAGGGATAATTTGCATAACATAAATTATATCAACTTAAAATGCAAAATTCTGTTAATTTTAATGGTTGTATATACCCTGACACTACCGCCATTATCAAGTTACACGTTTAAGATTCACAGGCAGTTTAAACGTGTAACTTGATAATGGCGTGTCATTCCATGTGTCGGCAGTTTGTTGCTTTATTCTAATGAGGAGCATTCAGGAGTATGAATGACTCTTCTTGTTAACCATTCACCTTGGGGGACATTGGGTTGCTTCTAGTCTGAGATTGAAATGAGTAAGTGGATTGAACATTCATGTGCAAGGCTTTTTGTGGACATACGTTTTCATTTCTCACGAGTAAAGACCTAGCAATGGAGTGGCTGGGTCATATGACATGTGTATACTTAACTTTTTTTTTAAAAATGCAGTTTTCCAAAGTAATGTACTATTTAATATTCCCATTCATAGTGCATGAGAATTACACTTGCTTCATATTGTCACCAGCAATTGGTATTTTCCATCTTTTTAGTATCGGCCATTTTAGTGATGATTTCATTATTATTTTAAATTAAATTTCCTGGGTGACTATGATGTTGACCATATTCCATGAGACTTGGCCTCTTCAAATAACTTGTTTTGTGCAGTGTCTTTTAACCATGTCCACTTTTTAAAATGAGTTATTTGTCTCATTAACAAGTTTTAAGAGATCCTTATATATTCTGGTTACAAACACTTTGTCATTTAAATGTTTTTAAATTTAATGTTTATATTTGAGAGAGAGAGAGAGAGAGAGAGAGAGAGAGAGAGAGAGAGAGAGAGCATGAGCTGGGGAGGAGCAGAGAGAGAGAAGAAGACACAGAATCCGAAGCAGGCTCCAGGCTCTTAGCTGTCAGCGCAGAACCCGCTGCAGGGCTCGAACCCACAAACTATGAGATCATGACCTGAGCCAAATTTGGATGCTTAACCGACTGAACCAGCAAGCATCCCTAAACATTTTGTCATTTATATGTCAAATGGATATTGTCTCCAATTCTGTTGGCTAGACTTTTTATTTCTTAAGAATGTTTTTTAGAAATGGAAAGGTTAAAACATTGATACAGTCTAATTTAATGATTTTCTTTCACTATGGTTTATATTAATTTATCCTACCTAAGAAAACTTTGCTTAGTCTAAAGTGACTAAGATTTTCTCCTATGTTTTATCTTTTTTTTTTCATTTCTTTTATGCTTTTTACTTATTTTTGAGAGAGAGAGAGAGTGCAAGCAGGGGAGGGTCAGAGAGAGAGGAAGATACAGAATCTGAAGCAGGCTCCGGGCTCTGAGCTGTCAGCACAGAGCCCGACGTGGGGCTCAAACCCACGAACCATGAGATCATGACCTGAGCCAAAGCTGGATGCCCAACTGACTGAGCCACCCAGGTGCCCTTCCTGTGTTTTATCTTAAAAGTTTTAAAGCTTTGGCTTTTATATTTATGTCTGTGATTAATTTCAAATTATATTTGGTGCATCTGTGAAGAATCAACATTCATTTTTTCCCATATGGACAACCAGGTATTTCAGCATGATTTATTTATTGAAAAGACTTTCCTTTTTCCAAATGAATTAGCTTGGAACCTTCTTCAAAAAACATTGTCCATATATATATATATATATATATATATATATATATATATATAAAAATGAGTCTATTTCCACACTTTTTTTTTTTTTGGCTTTTCAAGTTTCTATTTTAATTCCAACTAGTTAAAATACAGTGTAATACTAGTTCCGGGTGTACAATAGAGTGATTCAGCAAGTCCATGCATCACCCAGTGCTCATCACGAGTTCACTCCTTAACCCTCATCACCTATTTAACCCCTCCTCCTACCATCTTCCCTCTGGTAGCCATCAGTAGGTTCACTGTAATTAAGAGTCTGTTTCTTGATTTCTCTCTGTCCCTCTCATTTTTGTCTTTTTTCTTATTTGTTTGGATTCTTAAATTCCATATATGAGTAAAATAATGGTATTTGTCTTTCTTTGACTCATTTCGCTTAGCATTAAAGGCTTTAGCTCCATCTGTGTTGTAAATGGCACAGCTCCATTCTTTTTTATGGCTGAATAATATTCTGGGGTGTGTGTGTGTGTCTGTGTGTGTGTGTGTGTGTGTGTGTGTGTGTACATACCACTTCCTCTTTATCCATTCATCAGCAGGTGGACAGTGGGCTACTTCCAGATCTTGGCTATTGTACATAATGCTGCTACAAACATAGGGGTGTATGTATCCCTTTGAATTAGTGTTCTTTGGGTAAATACTGACTAATAAGTTTTCTGGATCATAGAATAGATCTATTTTTAACTTTTTGAGAAAGCTCCATACTGTTTTCCAGAGTGGCTGCACCAGTTTGCATTTCCACCAATAGTGCGCGAGTGTTCCTTTTTCTTCACAGCCTCACAAGCACCTGTTGTTTCTTGTGTTGTTATTTTAGCCATTCTTACAGGTGTGTAGTTTTGCCTGTGTTCTCTTCTAGGATATTTATGGTTTCAGATCTCACATTTAGGTATTAATATTTAGATACTTAGGTGTTTTTAATACATTTTGATTTTGTATTTGTGTATGGTGTGATAAACTGGTCCAGTTTCTTTCTATTGCATGTTGCTGACCAGAATTCCCAATACCATTTGTTGAAGAGACTATCCTTTCCCATTGGACATTCTTTCCTGCTTTGTCAATGATTAATTGATCATATAATTTATTTCTGGGTTTTTTAATTCTGTTCTATGGATCTATGTGTCCACTTTTGTGCCAGTACCATATTGTTTTGATGACTACAACTTTGTAATATAATTTGAAGTCTGGAATTGTGATGCTTCCAGCTTTGCTTTTCTTTCTCAAGATTGCTTTGGGTAGTCAGGTTCCATACAAATTTTAGAATTGTTTGTTCTATTATTTTCAGACTTTAAAGTATTCCCATGATTTATACATGCACCTTTTCACCAATACTACACTGTCTTTATTACAATAACTTTAGAATATGCCTTGAAATCAGGAGATGTGCATCCTTAAACTATGTCCTTTTCTTTGAAAAATAGGTTTAACTTTTCATTTAATTTTAATTTCTAAAAGTGAGCCTACTTGAATTTTGGCTGGACTGGTGGTACTAAATCAATAGATAAACTGAGTACATAGATAATTATCTTCATAGAGTCTTCAAGTCCATGTCTCTCCTTTTATTTAGGTCTTCTTAAATTTGTCTCAACAATGTTCTGTTCTTTTCAGAACAGATGGCTTGCAATTAATTTCATAAAGATAATTCCCAAATACTTGCGTTTTTAGTGTTCTTGGAAATGACTTTTTAAAATTTCATTTACTGGTATAAAAAACTCCAATTTATTTTATTAACCTTGTGTCCTGCTACTTGGAAAAATTCACTTATTCTAATAATTGGTTTTTAGATTCCTGTACATTTTCTAAGTAAAATAGATGTGTCATCTGCAGGTAGAGAAGCTTCACTTCTTTCTTTCTGACAAAATTTTTTCTTGTCTTTTTTGCCATGTCTGTAGTATACAGTGTTGAATAGAAACTGTGAGAGTGAGCCTCTTTGCCTGTGCTCAGGTTTCAGAGAGTAACATTTTGATTCACTCAAAGAAGTATGTTAGCTCTAGATTTCTACTACCTTTTGTCAGATGGGGAAGTTCCCTTCTATTCCTAGTTTTCTGAAAATTTTTTGTTGTTTTTGAGATTTTGTTTGTTTCTGTTTTTCTTTTTACAATGAATGATGGTGAATTCTATCAAAAATTTTTCTTTTGCTTCTATTGAAACAATAGCATGATTTTTCTCCTTTATTCTGTTAATATGTCAAAATATGCTGATTGATGTTATTAATATTAATGTAACTTTGATACATTTCCTGAGATAAATCCCACTTGATCATGGTGTGTTATCCATTTTAAATATTGCAGGATTCAGCTACTAGCATTTTGGTAGTTTATAACACTTAAATTAATGGGGCTACTGGGTGGTTTTGTTTTTATTTTTGTTTTTAATGTCCTTCTCTGGTTTTGTTATCAGGATAAAATTGTAAATGTTCCCTCCTCTTCTATTTGCTGAAAGCATTTTTATTAAGTTTATATCATTTCTTCTTTAGATATTTGGTAGAACTCACCAGTGAAACCATGTGGAATTAGAGTTTTCCTCATGAGAAGGTATTTAATCTCTTAAATACAGTTCAATCTCTTTCACTTATATAGGGCTCTTCACATTATCCATTTTTCTCTTGAGTGAGCTTTAGTAATTCATGGCAAAAAATGATCTACAATTACTGGAATGCCTAGGTGGCACAGTCGGTTAAGCATATGACTCTTGATTTCAGCTCAGGTCATGATCTCATGTTTCATGGGATCAAGCCCCACGTCAGGCTCTGTGTTGACAGTGCAGATCCTGCTTGAGATTCTCTCTCTCCCTTTCTCTCTGCCCCTTCCTGCTCATGTTCTTTCCCTCTCTGTCTGTCTGTCTGTCTGTCTCTCTCTCTCTCAGTCAAAATGAATAAACATTTTTTTGAAAATCACCTACAATTACCTATAATTCAGACACTATCTCTTTGTAGATAGCATCAGATGTCACAAGTAGAAGCTCAGTCCCACAAGACCACCTCCCACCCCCACTTCAGAAAGCCTAGGTTATTGCCTGTGCTTTTGGCTGACTAGCTATAGACCCAAGATTCTAATGACCCCCTCTTTGACTTCAATTTGGTAGAGCTGTAATCTGAAACTGGGTTCACTTCCTGGTAGACATCAAGCTGAAAGACACAACCAAGCCCAAGAATGGAATAGAGAGGATTTTACTTGCAACAAATAAGAAGAAATGGGGATATTTCCAACATCTCCCCAAACAATAAAAATTAAGAAGTTTTAAGATAAGGACACATGCATATTCATAAAGTATATTAGTAAAGGAGACTTCAGTGCAATATTGAGGCAAACGTTATCCTAAATCGACCGAATCCAAGTCCAAGTTGACGGAGGTCCTGAGGGCCTGCAGGAGTCAGTAGCAGTTCTCTGGCTCCAGTTCATTTGCTGTTCAAGTGCTCAAACAGGTTTGAATCCTGCAAATGTGACTCAAGAATGTGTGCTAGGTCACTCTTTACTTTTGAAACAGTTTTACCACTGATGCAGTTAGGCTATCTCTCGGCCTGATAGAGACTTAAGTTTTTACATCCACTTTGCTTCCTTAAAATCCCTAACTACTGAAGTTTTTGCATTTCTGTATAATTCCAGCACCTTTAGGAAGGTCTGAAAGTTTTCTTGGGCAAGTAGAGCCAGTTGGGCATAGATCACAAAAATGGCTAGGGGCCTAAAAATGGCCTTTCTTGTGTCCTGAAAGCTATGTCTCATCTTTCTTTTGCTGAGGACCCCTAACTGCTTACAGAGGAGCTCTCAGGACTTAGGAAAATGTTTGCTTATTTTTACCAATTTATTAAACAATATAAGGAGGAATCCAGATGAAGACCAAGGCAAGGTCTAGGAAGGTCTTATTAGCTCAGGAGCTTCTGGCCTCAGGGAGTTGGGGTATGCCACCTCCTGGTATGGATGTGCTCACCAGCCTGGTGGTAGCTCACCAGACCCCATACTGTTGGGATTTTTTATGGGGGCTTCCTCACATAGGCATGATTAATTATTAACTTTGTTTCTAGACCCCTTTCCCTCTGTGCAGAATGAGGAGCAGAGCTGAAACTGCCATGCTCCTAGTCATACCTTGGTCTCTCTGATGACCAGCCCCCATCCAGGAGCTCACCCAGAGTCACCTTAATAGAACAAAAAGTTCTACAACTGCTCTTAAGACTTAAGAATTTAGGGATGTCTGAGTGGCTCAGTCAGTTGAGCATCGGACTTCGGCTCAGTTTAGGATCTCATGGCTCGTGGTTTCGAGCCCCATGCCGGGCTTTGCCCTGACAGTACAGACACTGCTATGAATTCTCTGTCTCCCTCTCTCTGTGCCTCCCCTGCTCATAGACTCACTTGCTCTATCTAAAATAAACATTTTTATAAAAGACTTAGGAATTTACAAGGATTTTAGAACCCTGTGACAGGAACTGGGGCAGATACCAACAATTCTCTATTATCTCACAGTGTCCTTCAGTGAATTTGTCCATGTCATCTAAATTGTCTAGTTAGTGCACATTATTATTCCTAATATTCTCTTATTATCCTTCAAACTCTGCATGGCTTGTACAGAAAACTCTGCTTTCAGTTCCAATGTTGCTAATTTGATTTTAACCTTTTACTTTGCTTGATTAATCTGGAATTTAATCACTTGTCTTTTCAAAAAGCCATTTTGACTGTTTTCTTTATTTCTGTCTATTTTTTATGTCATTGATCTCTGTTCTTTTATTTCCTTTTTTCTACTTTCTTGGATTTTAGTTTGTTTTTCTTTTTCTAGTTTATTACACCAGAGTCTTTTTTCTTCCAATTTTTTATTTAAATTGCAGTTATTTAACATACAGTATAATATTAGTTTCAGGCATGGAATTTAGTGATTCATCACTTACAACACCCAGTGCTCATCACAAGTGCCCTCCTTAACGCCCATCACCCATTTATCCTGTCTCCCACCCACCTTCCCTCCAGCAACCCTCAGTGTGTTCACTATACTTAAGAGTCTGTTTTCTTGTTTGCACCTCTCTTTCTCTCTTTTTTCCCCCTATGCTAAGTGAAATAAGTCAGAGAAAGACAAATACCATATGCTTTCACCCATATGTGGAATTTGAGTTGGAGTCTTAAGTGATTGCTTTCTAAATTTTTTTTTAATGTTTTATTTATTTTGGGTACAGAGAGAGATAGAGCATGAGAGGGGGAGGGGCAGAGAGAGGGAGACACAGAACCAGAAGCAGGCTCCAGGCTCTGAGCTTGCTGTCTGCACAGAGCCTGAGGTGGAGCTCGAACCCACAAACGTGAGATCTGACCTGAGCCGAAGCCGGCCGCTCAACTGACTGAGCCACCCAGGCGCCCCAAGTGATTGCTTTCTAATACAAGCAATAAGCTCTAAATTTCCCTCTAAGAACTATTTAATAGTCTCCAGAAATTTTGGTATATAGTATTTTTTATTATCATTAATTTCAAAATATTTTACATTTCTTTTGTAGTTCCTTATTTGACTCATGGATTATTTAGAAAGGTGTTTTCAATTTCCAAATACTTTGGGTTTTTACTAAACATTCTGTATATTTTGCAGTTGTTGGGCACTCTAGAAATATAAATTAGACCATGGTAGAAAATTGTGTTGTTTAGATCCTCTCTGATCTTACTCTTTTCTTTCTTTTTTGCATCCAATGTTTTCTCATTTGCTGACAAGCTTTGGGCTTTTTTAACTTCTATGTTGTCTATTTCTCTCTTTAATCCTTTCATTCTATGTGCCCTTAAGTATATAGAAGCCCCAAGTAGGATTGTTAACTCATTTAAAAAGATGTAAAACCCTTCGTGACCCGTAGGAAGCATTCTGGAAATATTAGCTACTTCTAAACTAACACTATTCATTTACTCAGTAAACTACCAGTCTCTATTCCTGCCTTACAAGGATATTAAAATCATTCCTTAGAAGATTGCTAATAATTTGCTATTAGTCAAAGCCAGGATCACTGTACCTGCACCTTATTCTAGAATATTCTGCTGCATTTTTCTTAAAACCACTTCCCTTGTTTCCGGTACTATGTATCCTCTTTCTTTTGTCATCTCTCTCCCTAATCCACTTGTGTTCTATCTGCTTCACAATCAAAGCTGTTCCCTTACAGGATCCAGGAACATCATAGGAGCCTCCGGGTGGCTCAGTAAGTTAAGCTTCTGAATCTTGGTTTTGGCTCAGGTCATGAACTTGAGGTTTGTGGGATCAAGCCCTGCATCGGGCTCTGCACTAGCAGCACAGGGCCTGCTTGGGATTCTCTCTCTTCCTCTCTCTCTGCCCCCTCCTCCATGCTTGTACTCACTCTCTTTCAAAATAAATAAATAAGCATTAAAAAAAACTTTCTTGTTTCTTGTTTTAAACATCTTCCCTTGATTCCATTATCTCAACCACCACCTCTATGCCTATAGTACCCACATCTTTATCTCCAGCTCTGCACTTTCTCTTGATTTTCAGATCCATGTTGTCAAGTGCTTGATGAATATGACCTCAAGGTAAAATTCCAGCACCCCAAATGACATATGTCTAAGAACAAATTCATTACCTTGACAACTGTCCTGAAACTATTAATTGACTTGAATTATACATCTATGTTGTGTGATATAACCAACCTGTCAGTCACGCAAGTTGAGGAAGGCAAGAACATACAGTGGTTAGGACTATAGGCTCTAGAGCCAGATTCTTTGAGTTTGACGCTGCTCTCTTGGGGCACCTGGGTGGCTCAGTTGGTTAAGTGTCCGACTTTGGCTCAGGTCATGATCTCACAGTTCGTGGGTTTGAGCCCCGTGCCAGGCTCTGTGCTGAAAGTTCAGAGCCTGGAGCCTGTTTCGGATTCTGTTATCTCCCTCACTCTCTGCCCCTCCCCCACTCGTGCTCTGTCTCTCTTTGTCTCAAAAATAAATAAACATAAAAAGAAATTAAAAAAAAAAAAGAAACTGCTCTCTGAATTCAATTTCCCCCCCTCTATATAGTTGGAATAGTAACAGTACCTAAATCTTAGTATTGTTTGGGGGCTTAACTGAGCTCATAAATATAATGCAATTAGGATACCATAGACTTTTGCCAGCCTTATTATCTTTGAATTTTTCTATGCTTCCTACACCCATTCAATCCCACAGCCTGGCAATTTGAGCTCTTTGTCTTTTCAATAAATACCATTTGTCATGAGCACACCATGAGGGCACCCACATGAGTTGTATCTTTCCACAGTGTCAGCTTTATTCAATCAAAAAGCAAAGTTAATCACAATGATAAAGCAGGCTCAGGATTTCAAACTCGATGACATTTCACCATGTGATTGAACTTGGCTTCTTACACAGCACACAGAGCAGAATATAAGACAAACCACACAACCAACAAGATAACGGACAGATGTAGGAAGTTAAAGAACCAAAAAGTCAGTCTGTGGGTGCACAGTTGATATAAGGCCTCAGTCCAGTCTGGGTGACCTCTCGGTACGTCCTGCTCATTTTGTTCCAGCAGGGAAGGATCTCAGTTCCGTTTGGAGATCAATCAGGCAGAACCTCTGATGGCAGTTGCCTCTTGTAAGCGATCAGACATAGAGAAGTCAAGTCTGAAGAGTCTAAGAGTTGCTGCAAAATCTTTCCCTTTTTAAAGGAACTTAATTGTTCTTGGGCCCCTGCAGAACCTCCTTTGCTTCTGCTTGTTATCAGTTCTGGGGTGTAAGGTGATGCTGGTCCCAGTGAGATCTCCTAGCTGTCATACCTTTAACTGGTAGGGTCTTTGCTTGACACAGGCTCCTGCTTGACACGAGAGACTCCATTTTCCTCTCTACACCATTGTCATTGTCATTACCATTACTTTAGCATTTTCTTTTAAAATTAAAATTATAATGGGGTGCCTGGGTGACTCAGTCGGTTGAGTGTCTGGCTTCACCTCAGGTCATGATCTCACAGTTTGTGGGTTCGAGCCCTGCATCGGGCTCTGTGCTGACAGCTAGCTCAGAGCCTGGAGGCTGCTTCGGATTCTGTGTCTCCCTCTCTCTCTGACCCTCCCCTGCTCATGCTATCTCTTTCTCTCTAAAATAAATAAAAACAGTAAAATTTAAATTAAATTAAATTAAAATTATACTATACTAAAACAATCTAATAAAGTCTTTAATTTTCTTTACTTTTGCAAATTAGAAAAAAACATCCAAAATTAAAGAATTTGAAAAATGTTTTACTTACAGCAAGAAAGTGGTAGTTTGCCTAAATTCACTTTATAAGACTTCAGAAAATATTAGTATGAGAGAGACAAATATGAGATGTAAAAAGTGCATTAGTGAAAGGATTTAAGATATTGCTATGGGGATATTTCATGCTGTTTTGATAATGTGATTTTCTTAGTGCAATAATTAAATTTACACTGAGATGTGATGTGAGACCACCATGGTTTAGGGAGGATTATGAGTTTCACAGATTAAATAGAAATGACTCAGTAGCCTAACTAATGAAATAAGTACATATTTTACACCACAGTACCCCAACTGAATATAAATACTATTTAAATAGGAAAAGATACCAAGTTGCAACTTGCTCATTTTCCATCTAAAAAAAGTGACTGGACAGCTATTTTTTTTTTAATTGAGTTTGTTAAATAAAAGTAGCATTAACACATTTCCTTTACTTCTTTGTGAAAATACTTATAACCCCATCCCAGTTCCTCAAAAACAGTGATTCTCAGCCTGCCTGCACATTACAGTCATCTAAGTAGTGTTTTAAAATCCCAGTGCCATACCCAGATCAATTAAATCAGGATTTCTGGACGAGGGACCTAGGCATCAGCATTTTTAAAAGACCCCAGATGATTTCAATATGGCAGCCAGCAAACTGAGAACGGCTGCGTTTTTAGTACTTGATGAGCCTTCTTTTACCCCTGTGAGTTGTTACTCATCAGCAATTTGGAAACCATCTTAGATGTATCACAAAAAGTGGTCATTCTAAGTTACCAGAAAATAGTAACTGTCCAGGTTAATAAAAAGAAAGAGAGGAAGGAAGGAAGGAAGGAAAGAAGGAAGGAGGGAAAGCAGGAAGGAAGGAAAGAAGGAAGGAAGGAAGGAAGGAAGGAAGGAAGGAAGGAAGGAAGGAAGGAAGGATGGAAAAGAAAGAGAAGAAGAAAGAAAGAAGAGTTGCTATTCTAAAGTGGTAATTCTCAAACCTGAAGTAGTCTGGATAGTCCCTGGGATAGCAAGAGACAAAAGAAACTGACCTTAAGTGAATTACTGTGAGTAGGAAAACAATACGTTTTTGATGCCTAAGGGACCTGTACCAAATCCCAATTGTGACAACTTAACTGGAAATATGGCAATAAACAAATCACTAGAGTTCTCTGAGCCTTAATTTCCTCATCTATAAAAGGGCACAATGCTCTTGTTATGGGGTATTATGAAAATCATATAAATAAGCCATATAAGCCACTTGGCATGGTTTCTGGTACTGTAGTGGATATTCAACAAAGGTGATTTCCAATTTTTCTTTAATCCTATGCCTGCGCCTTCTCTGTTCTCTATTTCCTGTTACATGTTAATTGAGTTTATTCAATTTAAATTAGTCCATCAGTGATCGAAGTGGACCATTTGATATCTGTCCGTTGGACGCAGGCTGACTGATACCTCGGTAGACCGGTTCCTGATGACTGTCACACTACTCTAGCCTTCAAGCCGCCTGTAATATGGAAACCACATGAAAATGAGCTGGAACTTTCTTCAGAATTCCCAAACTGTGTTTCCTAAAATTCTAGTGTCTTACAAAATGTACATGATGTGCCACACACCAAAAAAGTTTATAGTAAAAGAAAGGAAAAAAAAAAAAAACTAGGGGAAAGCAGTATACCGTGGTCCCCTCTCACAGATGCGCTGCAAAAAGCAGCATACTGAAGCTTCAGAGAAGTTCTACAGTAGAAATATGCCTTTAACCCATAATACCCCAATTGACCACCCTGCCCCCAAGGCACCAATTAACAGCTTTAGTGCGCCAAGTCCAAGAAGCACAGCTTGAGAAATTCTGCTGAATAATATTATTGACGACTAGTCAGAAGCCAGAAAACTCATTTTAACTTGCGCCCCCTTGTCGTGAGAGAGTGGCCCATCCCCAGCCAACTCCAATGAAGGGAAATAGCCTAAAAGCCATGGGGGAAGTTCTAAAGTAATTTTTGAGGTGAAATGTAAAAGTACAGATACAGTTAAAAGTGCCATCAGGAGGGGCACCCGGGTGGCTCAGTTGGATAAGCGTCGGACTTTGGCTCCGCTCATAATCTCACGGTTTGTGTGTTTGAGCCCTACGTGCTGTCAGCACAGAGCCTGGAGCCTGTTTTGGATTCTGTGTGTGTGTCTCTCTCTGCCCTCCTCCCTTGTTCACACTCTCTCAAAAATACATAAAGATTAAAAAAATTTTTTTTAAGTGTCATCAGGATTATGGCTACTTCTGCTATTGAATTATTCTCATAACTTTAAAGTATTACATGTAAATATAGTACCTTAAATATGTTACCCAGCAAGACATCTTCTCTGTATGGCAAAAATCATACAACTGAATTCACTGTTTTCTCATTTTGTAATCTAAAAATAAATAAAGAAGATAGTATAAAAGAGAGATCTAAAAAGGAGTGGAATGTTTACACATCCTATCAAATATAATAAAATGTGTTAGGGTTGCCAAATATAATGCAGGACACCAACTTAAATTTGAATTTTAGATGAACGATGAATATTTTTGTCAGAATAAGCATTCTAGACATACTTAAAAAGTATTCATTGTTTATCTGAAATTCAGTTTTAAATAGGCATTCTCTATTTTTTATTTGTTAAATCTGACAATCTGAATGTGCTAAATATCTAAATTGCATTGAAAATGACATGCATAGAATACAAGCAATGAAAATAGATAATATTTTAGCTTTCAAATATTGACATGCCACAATTAAAAAGAGAAACGGAAGGAGAATGAGGCAGCTTGATTTTTTGCAGACAGATGGTACAAATTAGGATCTCTCTAGGAATTCAGAATAGTTTATTTGGCAATGACTTAGGACCACAATATTTAAGGGCAAAAATGGATAAGTAATAAGTAAATCAATTAAATTTTACAGAAAATGTTTCAGGAAACAGAATAATACTGTGAGAAATCACTATAAAAGCTATTCGATATTGCATTTTTTACAAAGTCCTAAACCTATAAAGAGCTTTTATTTGAATGAATGTAAAATTCCTTGAATATAAAACTAAAGATAAACCAAGGAAGACATTCATAGCAAAAAGAAAACATGAACTTCATTATACTTGAGTCAACATTGGGAGAATTGTACTGTCAGCTGTTTTTTTTTTTTAATGTTTTATTTATTTTTGAGACAGAGAGAGACAGAGCATGAGAGGGAGAGGGGCAGAGAGAGAGAGGAGACACAGAATCTGAAGCAGGCTCCAGGCTCTGAGCTGTCAGCACAGAGCCGGATGCGGAACTCCAACCCACAGATGTGAGATCATGACCTGAGCCAAAATCGGAGGCTTAACTGACTGAGCCACCCAGGTGCCCCATAGCTGTTTTTAAAAGTAAAAAAGAAAAGAGACACCTGGGGTAGCTCAGTCAATTAAGTCTCTGACTTCGGCTCAGGTCACGATCTCACAGTGTATGGGTTCGAGCCGCACTTCGAGCTTTGTACTGACAGCTCAGAGCCTGGAGTCTGCTTCAGATTCTGTGTCTTCCTCTCTCTCTACCCCTTCCCTGCTCTCTCTCCTCTCTCAAAATAAATAAACATTAAGAAAAAACTTTTTTAATAAAAATAAAAAAGAAGAGGCGCCTGTGGCTCAGTCTGTAAAGCATCTGATTCTTGATTTTTGCTCACTGTCAAAAGATCAAGCCTGGCTTTGGGCTCCATGCTGAGCATGGAGCTTGTTTAGGGTCTCTCTCCCTCTCTCTCTGTCTGTCCTCTACCTATCTAGATAGAGATAGATAGATAGATAGATAGATAGATAGATAAGGAGCTACATATATATCTGCATTGTAATTTATTATAAACATAATAGATTTTTTCCTTTATATTTAAATTAGCAAGATATGAAGTAATCAGAAATTTTTTGAAATCCAAATTATATTAATTGCATTGATTGTCATTTTATCTCAATACTTAGACTTCTCAGAATTATGTAACTAATGGGAAAAACAGAAACACAGAATATAACTGACAATTTGCTTTGTCCTTGTTAGAAAAGATAATTTTTACCAAAATTAAATTATTTCTTAATAGCTCTTAAGCAAATGTAGACAATACTCCATCACACACACCACCGCCACGACCACCAGCAAATATTTTCTTTGCTTCCACAATTAAATCTAGTTATCTTTATATAAAATAAATATTGCCTTAATAACACCAAAAATTGTTTCTTTTTTTTTTTACTTTTTTTACAACTTCCTAAAAGATCAAATAATTGTGATTTCATCTTTTTCAGTAGTTTGGTCAAAATTAGTTAAAATACTGATTTTAGAGGCAGCTGGGTCTGAGCATCCAACTTCAACTCAGGTCATAATCTTGTGGTTCATGAATTTGAGCCCCACGTTGGGCTCTGTGCTGACAGCTCAGAGCCTGGAGCTTGCTTCAGATTCTGTGTCTCCCTTTCTATCTGCCCCTCCCCTGCTCACACTCTGTCTCTCACTCTCTCTCTCTCTCAAAAATAAACATTAAAAAAAGGTTTTTTTTATTTAAAAAATGCTAATTTTAGGGGCACATTGGTGGCTCAGTCAGTATAAGCATCTAATTCTTGATCTCAGCTCAGGTCTTGATCTCAGCCATGAGTTCAAGTCCCACATCGGGATCCATGCTCAGTGCGGAGCCTACTAAAAACAAACAAACAAAAAAACCAACAAATAAAATACTGATCTTATACTCTTGATATTTTACTAAATTTTTTAATATGTATAAAATTAGTGGTCTTATTGCAAAGCTTGGTGATACATTTAATCTTTCTAACCACATAAATCTACCAAATATGAATTGTTGGCCTTCTTGGTTTTCTTTTTTTTTTTTTTAACTTATTTATTTTGAGAAAGAGAGAGAAAGTCAGAGGGGCAGAGAGAGGAGGATGGAAACTCTCGAATCTTAAGCAGACTCCATGCTGTCAGTGCCAAGCCCAATGTGGGGCTCAACTCCTGAACCCTGAGATCATTACCTAACCTGAAATCAGGAGTCAGATGCTTAACCAACTGAGCCACCCAGGCGCCCTAATTCCTGGCCTTCTTATTCTTTGAACCATCTTTGTTTTCTTGATTTGTTTTTTCATAGTTGCTTATTTAGTGAATAAGCTAAATTTACCCTAAGACCATTTTCATTTGTTTCAAACGTGTTTAGAACATGTAGTAGCTCCTCAATACAGATCGTTTTTGTACATTAATCAGAAACATTTATACTACTTCTGGCAAAGTTTTGCATGATGGAAAAACAGTTCCTGCCACCGCTCTAGAAAAGCTTCTTATAATGTGTTAGAATATTAGTTAAGAAGGAGGTGAGGAGTTGTCCTGATCTGCCTAATTGCCTAAGTGTGAAGAATTATAAATCTTATTTGTTCTTTTTTTTTTTAATTAATTCTAGTCATCCTATTTGTCCTTAAAGTGAAAGCTGCAAGAAGAAAATGGCCCTTCTGTCATGTGTTGTAACTCCATGGTGACATTAAACTAACACCTTCCCCTGGCCAGGGTGCAACACTCACTTTTGACATTTTTGTTGGCCTCAAAATGTTACCTACCGCATTGGTTTCTGTGAAGGAAATCCATGATTTTATAGTTCAGAACTAAGAGCTGGGTTTATGGCTTCTCACACTCCACAGAGTTGAAAGCATTAGAGAGAGAACATTTGTGCTATTGTCTCCAGGCCAGAGAGCTTAACTTTCTCTAAATTCAGGTGGTATCTTATCTAAGCCTCTCTAGAAATATGTGTGCTTTGTCATTCTGAGTTGTAAACCCTTCGCAATTGCCCCAGAGCAACTGACTTCAGACATGGTAGCAGTTCATTAAACATTCAGAGACTAAGACTTAGAAATTAAACACATCTTTCTTCTGTGTTGCACTAGGACCTCTCACCAGTCCAGGCCAGTTTTCTGGGCTTTCCTTCCCTCCTTAAAGCAGGATCCAGGAATTCAAATGATTTTCTTTCCCCCCTAATACCCACAGAAGCCCTTTGAGGTTCTTTTCCCCTAAAATTGATTTCATCGCAGAACACAATGATCATAGTTCTCTACTTATTTATTTCTTCTACTTAAAGATTCAGATTAACTCTTCTCAAAGAAGCAAGACCAAGGGAGGGAGACCAACCAAAAAGGCTGGCACTATAAAAGTCAGTTCAATTAATTTCCTCTGGGAGGGCCTTGATATAGTCCTACAAATACAAAGTGACCCAGAAAGAAAGAATTAACCACATTTCAAAGAGGTTGGGGCAACATCTGTGCCAATTGCCCAAAATATTAGGGTCATCAGGTTTTCTTATCTGGTTTTCTCCCTGTCCTGAAAGAACATGAAAGTATTCAACGTCTTTCAAGGATCTTCTAATGGCAAATATGCATTAAAATACTATAAAGGGTGCCTGAGTGGCTCATTTGGTTAAGTCTCTGACTCTTGATTTCAGCTGAGGTCATGATCTCACAGTTGGTGAACTGGAGCCCCACACTGGACTCCATGCTGATGGTATAGATGGAGCCTACTTTGGATTCTCTCTCCCTCTTTCTCTCTCTGCCTGTCCTTTGCTCACTCTCTCTCTCTCTCTCTCAAAATTAATAATCTTAAAAAATGAATTAAGTAAAATGCTATAAAACTGCTCACAAATATTAGATAAAAATGTGGTGTAACCCAGATTTTTGCTCTGAATCTTAATTTCAGCTGAGTAAGCATTAGGCTAAAGTAAGTCAGTGCTAAGGTTTTGATGTCATTTATGTACCCTGATCACAAACATACCAATAAAAGTTATCAACATGGAGTAATCAATAATTTAATTCTTCAACACTATCTATTATTTAGATTTTGTTGACATAGTTTGGGATAATTGTCCCTTCCCTAAAATTCCTTTGGCCATCCACCTTACCTCACCAGAGCCCCCAAATCCACTCCACTGGCAATGTCTAATACCACCTTATTTTAATACCAGTTCAAGTTTTCTCCTCAGAAATTGCCAATAGGGCAGAGTGATGCTGAGTCGGTTAACTGCTAAATGAAGCAGGCCAGTTGAATGGAAAAGTTATACAACACCGGAGCCAGGACTTCATGTTGGTTGAAAAGCAAACAGAGAAAGTTAGTAAAGAAAGAGCAAAGGTAAATCTAGATGAGAGATACTTGAATCTGGAAAGAAAGTAAGATATTCCCTTTCCATTTCCCTTTCAGTCACCTGAGTGGCCAATTCTACTTTATTTCCTGACCAGGTGTGATATAGTCACTTGTTCTAATGACCTCCTCCCCCCTTTTCTTAAGCTGGTGTGATTGGATTTCTTTTTCTTTTTTTTATTAAGAAGTCATGCCCTTCATAAATCCATCTTACTTCAATTAATAACATATATTAATTCAGTTAATGACATGAAGTTATCAAAACTGAATTAGTGACCTACATTTTTTATGAGTTATATGCTACATTACATGATCTCTAAAAGATATTCCTATATTTTTGCACTATTTTTTGCACTATGTTTTCTTATATATTACAAAAGTAAACTTTAGTGAAAAGGAGGTAGCTAATGTCAAATTTTGAAATAGGAGAATGGAAATTGTACAACTGAACTGGACCATACCAAGCCAAAGCAAGATGTGGGAGAGGATGCCATTCCATTCTGGACCTCTCATACATCTATGGAAGAACATATACTCCAAGGACAGTAGATAATAATGTCTTTAGGAGATAACTGACAACATACCTATGAATAATATAAGTTTTGCAAGACATTTTGAGGATACTAAACCAACATAGAATTAACACAATGCCAAGTGTAATACCCACAAAATACTAATTTTAGATAGCCTGTACAAATAGAAAATTAGCCAGGAGAGGTCAAGGCAAGGTATATTTATGTATCGATGAAGCGTTCTTCAAGTCAATCAATGCCAATGGGTTATTGACTAAGGCTAGACCTATGCAGGTTAGAGCCACATCAGCTGAAATGCTAACACTCTACTTTCCCTGAGCTTCTCTGCATCTCAGATGACCTTGTGGATTATCTATATATGAAGACCTTGAGGGACTTCATATTATTTCCTTTGCTTATTAGACAGAGTAAGACATCAAGAGAATGTTACATAATTCAGAACTGTTACATAATTAGCTTTTGAATCATTTTTTCTCCCACTTTTGTGAGCTTTATTCGATGCAAAGAATAAAATTGATTGCTAAGTATGGCATTTCATTTCTATTATATGTTAAACTTCAGCTTTGATAGAAAAATAATGGTCTGTCACATGGATATTTTTTGCATTATAATTTCTTCTCATCATTTGATGACAATTGACATCTGACAGAAAATGGTAAATAAGTTAAATTTTAAATTGATGACAACCCCCCCAAAAAAACAAAAAACCCTCCACTTCATTTAGTGATATAAGAAATAAAATGAATATTTCTTGATGAATTAGATTATTTTACAAATTTTTTTAAACTCAAGATAAAAGACAGCTCTACTTTAACAGGGCTTAGAAAATCTTTCAAATGCATTAGCTCATATACTCTTTTTTTAATGTTTATTTATTTTTGAGAAAGAGAGAGAATGAGTGCACGCATGCACAGGGGAGATGCAGAGAGAAAAAGGGATTGAGGATTAGACGTGGGCTCCATTCTGACAGCAGACAGCCCAATGTGGGGTTCAAACTCACAAACCCCAAGATCATGATCTGAGCTGAACTCTGACGCTATCCATTTGAGCCACCCAGGCACCCCAAACTCATATACTCCTAATTAATTTTTTGGCTTGCTGAATCTGCAAATGGGATTTGTTTCCAGAATTATTCACATGATTTGTTGACTTTAAAAACTCCTGCTACAGTACAGATCGTTAAAATATTAACCTAAGTCTATTCTAGCAATAATAAAATTTAAGCAGAAATGGGTTAAATCATGTTTGTTTAAAGCACTCATGTTTATGGGTTTTGAGCCCTTTTTGAGCAAAAATATCAATATTTCAACAGTCAAGTATGCTGGAAATGAGTGTCTAAGAAATAAATAGAAATCTTAGCTATATTTAGTGTTCTGTGTATTATTACAGACATTCTACCATAGTCACATGATACTATCAAATTTTGTTTTAGAAAACCTGTTATACTTTAGATGTGTAGATCTATGCAAAGTAAGCAATGACAGAAGTGGATAGAGTCTGGAAGACTCTGAGTTGGCTCACATACCAACTCAAGTCCTTCCGACAATGGAGAGGCACCAGAAATGAAAGAAAGGATCACCCATCTCCATCAGCCAACCTCCACTTTCCTCCTCTGCTCCTAATTCTTTCCATTCTTCATTTGGCTCTATGTGAACAGTCAGGAAGCAGTCTCTACATTTTGAAATCCCACCTTACACCAGCTGACTCTTGTCCTCACTGCCACACCAGATTCTAGATTTGTTCTCAGCTCCCATATGAACCCCTCACACTTTGGTCTTATCTACCACTTACCATACCACATGAAAAGTTGGCTCTTTTCTTGTTCCTTTCATACTCGAACTGAAAGTTTCTTAAAAGCAGGAACTAAATTTTTTTTAATCAAAATTGTGTTATCAGTATAGAGCCTAGCATCTTGGAGGCATACAATAAAATGTTTGTCAAGTATTTATTGAAATACTACCTACTAGGTATTGTTCTTGGCACTGAAGTTACAGCATTGAGCCAAAATTCTAGATTTTTGTTTTCATGAATCTTACATTCTAACAAGGGAAACAGATAATGCATAGATAAATAATTAAGTATTTTAGAGAGAGATAAATAGTTTGATGAAACATAATGTAATATGAGAGTATCTGAAACCTTAATGAGATAGAACCAGTTTTCTAGGAGAGAAATTTCCAAGCAGAGGTAACAGCAAGTCAAAAGCCCATAACCTAGGAAAAAGCTTGATTTTATCAAGTAGCAAAACTAAGGAGGCCTGGGGTGCCTGGATGACTCAGTCAGTGAAGCATGAGACTCTTGTGGGTTAGAACCCCATGTTGGGTGTAGAGATTACTTAAAAATAAAATCTTTTTTTAAAAAAGTTAAAAAAAAAAACAAGCAAAAACCTGAGAAGGCCTATGTGGCCTCAAGAATAGTAAGCAGCATATGGGAATTGATTCCATAGAAGACTGAAAATGTAAGTAAGAACCAATTCATAAGGGCCTTGAGCGCATGGTTAAGGATCTAGACTTTATTCTAAGTTAATGGGAGCTCAACGGCAATTTTGAAAAGCAGAAATTCAGTCATGTTTTTAAAAGATTCACTTTGAGGTGCTTAGGTGGCTCAGTTAAGCATCCAACTCTTTTTTTAAAATATAATTTGTCAAAGTGGTTTCCGTGCAACTCCCGGTGCTCATCCCAACAAGTGCCCTCCTCCGTGCCCGTCACCCCCTTCCCCTCCCCCCTCCCTGAACCCTCAGTTTGTTCTCAGTACATAAGAGTCTCGTATCGTGTGCCTCCCTCCCTCTCTGTAACTTTTTTTTTCTTTTTTCCCTTTCCCTTCCCCCATGGTCTTCTGTTAAGTTTCTCAAGATCACATATGATTGAAAATATATGGTATCTGTCTTTCTCTGACTTACTCACTTAGCATAATACCCTCCAGTTCCATCCATGTTGGTGCAAATGGCCAGATTTCATTCTTTCTCATTGTCAAGTAGTATTCCATTGTATAGATAAACCACCTCTTCTTGATCCATTTGTCAGTTGATGGACATTTAAGTTCTTTCCATAATTTGGCTATTGTTGAACATGCTGCTATAAACATTGGGGTACTTGTGCCCCTGTGCATCAGTACTCCTGTATTCCGAGGGTAAATCACTAGCAGGGCTATTGCTGGGTCATAGGGTTCTATTTTTAATTTTTTGAGGAAACTCCCCACTGTTTTCCAGAGTGACTGCACCAGTTTGCATTCCCACCAACAGTGCAAGAAGGTTCCCATTTCTCCACATCCTCACCAGCATCTATAGTCTCCTGATTTGTTCATTTTAGAAGCATCCAACTCTTGATGTCAGTTCTGGTCATGATCTCACAGTCCTGAGACCAAGCCCCAGGCCAAGCTCCTTGATGGGTGTGGAGCTTGCTTAAGATTCTCTCAGTCTCCTTCTGCTCCTCCCCTGCTCGCTCTCTCACTCTCTCTCTTTCTCAAAAAAGAGCAAAACAAAACAAAAAAACAAACAAGTTTGCTTTGCCTAAAATATAAAAAATGGACTATAAAAGCTAAGAAGAGCATGTAGCATAAATAAAAATAAACATTCTAGTTTGGGCTGATGCCCTAAGAAAATGGATATCAACTGTGTCCTATTCTGATACAAGATGTTAAACTAAACTTTGCCTTATTCAGAACTGAGAAAGCAAGTTTTATAGCTTGAGCCTTCAATACCTCAAGATTATTATAGGGTTAAAATTGAAGAGGTAGGAATGGGAAAAGAGGGTGAGGATGATACTTGGAGAATGTTATAGATTTGCTGAGAGTTTACCCCCCCTCCCTTTCAATAAGGAAATGTTTTGGATGTGAGGGTGGTTTTGGTGTGGGGGTGGAGGCTTCATCTCAAACTGAGAGAGAGAAACTCCAGGGAGACTCCCAAAGACACGATTCAGGTCCTACACTCTGGAAAGCTAGGGTTGGTGGGAGACCCACACCTGGAAAAGCGGAAGGTGAAGGGACTGTTGCTGGCCAGCTGCTTTGCCACACACCCAGCAAAGGTGACTGCTTTGGAAATGGCTCTTTACTGGGACCATGGACAAATAATCATTTTACAAATACCGAGTGAGCTCCTATTGATACATCTGGCACGGTTCTGGGAACTTAGAATATATCAATATCAACAAAAAAAGCTCCCTGTACTCTAGTCAATTAGACAAAAACCATGAAGTAGTTATATGGTACAGGAAATTATAAGTGCTAAAGAAAAATAAAGCTGATGAGGAGGATGAAGGGAAGGGGGTACCAGGAGAAGGAATAAAGGTGAAGGCGGGAGTGGCGGGAATTTAAAGCAAAGAAGTAAAGGAGGTGATGGGGTTAGTCAGCCAAGCGGAGGGAAGAGCTAGAGCAGTAGTTTCTTACTTGCATGAGTGCAGAACCTCTCGGGGTGTTAACACACTCCCAAAGTTTCAGATCCAGTGTCAGGGGAGGTGACGAGAATTAGTATTTCTAGAAGTTGTCACCTGATGTTGATGCTGCTGGTCCAGGAACCACACTTTGAGAATCCTTGACCTAGAAGAAAGCTCCCCAAGTGGTAACGTGACAGATGTGTTCAGATGCTTCTCTGTGAGGACTTCTTAGAGAAGAGCTAACTGGAGCCATTCTGGAAGGGGTTTTTTTTTTTATGTTTATTTTTGAAGGAGAGAGAGAGAGACAGAGCATGAGTGGTGGAAAGGCAGAGGAGGGGCAGAGGAGGGGCAGAGGGACAGAGAGAGAGGGAGAAACAGATCTGAAACTGGCTCCAGGCTCTGAGCTGTCAGCACAGGAACCCGAAGTGAGGCTCGAACCCACAAACCATGAGATCATGACCTGAGCCAAAGTCTCATACTTAACCGACTGAGCCACCCACACGCCCTGCCATTCTGAAAGAATTTTACCCTGGTGGGCTACAGAAAACCATGGGCTCAGGGAGAATTTTTGTGACCAATTGGACAAGATAGTTGCTCAGCCTAAAACTTCTCACTTAACTCATGAAATTCACGTCTTCCTTCAAGATGCTACCTCTACCAGATGTAATCTAAACTTATTTCCCAATTGGTGTCTTTATCATCTGACTTCAGCCACTTGTCTGCAAATGTTCTCATTGTGCTTCTCCCACAAAAAGGGACTTATTTATCTATTTTCCACTCTAATACTAGGGCTACTGAGTATTTACTAAAATTGCACTTTAGTAAAGAATGATACTCAAACAGCATTAAGCACTACCCAGCATTCTTTTCTCTGCCTTAGATCATTCCCTTCCTACTCTCTAGCAACGGTGCCAAATGTTCTTCTTACCCTTCTTGATCCCTGTCTCCTCCCCCTCAGCAGATGATAATGTCTCCTATTCAAAGAGAAAACACAGTCTATGACACATGAAAACCTTCATGTTCCTGCCATTTTCCACCCTCCCCCAATATATATGTGCACACATGTTTACTAGCTACAAATGTTCGTCTTTCACTTATCCTTTTTCCCCTGGTCTCAGATACTACCATACAGACAGACAAAGCATTTAGGAAGGTGTTTGACACAAACTTTGGGCTCATTTACATTTATTTATGGAAGTGTTTTTTGCTTTGTTAGTTTATCACCTTTAAGAAATAGATAAATGCATAATGAGTATAAAATTTTAGAGTCTCTTTCCAAACCCTTTTCCCTATTTCTATTCCCCAGAGACAACCACAGTTACCAGTTTCTTGTGTATTTTTCCAGAGATATTCTATATATAAACAAGCAACTATAGTCATGCATATGCTATATGTTACACAGTCACATGCTATACATACTTTTTCACACTCTGATTTTTCACTTTAAAATATGATTTGGAAATCTTTTCATATCAAAATATAGAGTTTCTTGTTCATTATAATTATGCACAATAATTTATTTGTATGTATTGCTGGACATATTCATTTCTCATACATGGAAATATATTTATAAGATAAATTCTTAGAAATAGAATGACTGTATCAGAGGTCATTGCTGCAATGCGTCCATGGGATTGTTTGTGTCAGCAATGTGTAAGAGTGCATGCTTCCCTCGCTCTGAATCAGCACAGAGTCTTTTTTCATTCATCATTCATTCATCAAATATTTTTAAGTGACTATTATGAACCAAATTTTGTGCTAGAACAGGAAATAAAATTTCTACTCTTAAAGAGCTTATAGTCTAATGTGGGAAGATGTAATGAAGAAATAAAGAAATGGCTGTTAAGTTTATAATTTAACTTTTTACTTTGCCTGAGAGCTTTGGTTCCCATGCTGCATAAATACACAAAGTTATGTTTGTATTTAAAAAAAAAATCAAATATCGGGACACCTGGGTGCTCAGTCATTTGAGCGCTGACTTCAGCTCAGGCCATGATCTCACAGTCCATGGATTTGAGCCCCACATGGGGCTCTGTGCTGACGACTCAGAGCCTGGAGCCTGCTTTGGATTCTGTGTCTCCCTCCCTCTCTCTCTCTCTCTCTCTCTCTCTCTCTCTCTCTCTCTGCCTCTCTCCTGCTAATGCTCTGTCTCTCTCTCTAAAAAATAAAATAAACATTACAAAATTAAAAAAATGAAATCTCTCAAATCAGAGTTTCTGTTTTTAGCTTTTGAAATTTCTAAATGTTAAGCTTTTCATTGGTAGTCTAACCTCTTAAAGAAATGCTTCATACTGATTTTCTCCAATTCTTCATCTTCTATTCATTCTTTAGTGCACTGCCTTCACCAATCCCTAGTGATTTTATAGATATGCAGGGATTCAGCTAATAATGGATGAATTAAATTTCCAATCCAGATCTGTCTTCTAGATAATTCCATACAGGTTGTCTCCTATGACAGTCTCAGGGTATTTGAAACTATTACTTTTACAATGACCCTTTTCCCTCCCCCACCAAGCCCCCTTTCCTGTATTCCCTCCATGGGTATGACATCATCATCCACTTGATTGCCCATAAAGGAACATAGGAGTTGTTCTAGGCTCTTCCTTGCCCCTCAAGCTTCACCGCCTCCCAAATTCAGTTAACTGTCTGTCAAACCCTGTCATACACTAAAAAGGAGCTTAAAGCTGTTTTCTTTCCTCATCCCCTTATTTCACTACTGGGCTGGAGATTCATTGCCTCTCACCTAGCCTCCTTAAGAATCTCCTATCAGAGCCTCTAACCTTTACCTAATTCTGCTTCATATTTTCCAGTGGCTCTGCATGGCTTCCAGCATTGTAGTATATAAAACTCTTGCTTCCTGTCCAACTTTTCAGCCTCAACTGTCATTCCCAGTCAAATTATTCTCCTACCATATATTACTCCTGATATTGTACCTTTGAGAACTCTTTCCTCCCTCAAAGGCCTGCACTGTATCCTGCTCCTTCCTCCCCTCCTCCCCCAACCATCTATTAACCCAGTAAAGTCAATCAAGTCTTAGTTCAAGTTTAAGTTCCAGTGTAAGTTCTTTTCTGGTCTTCCCAGGCAGAACGGCTACAATCTCCTATGAATGATCATGGCTTCTGTTTTACATACTTACTAATGCATGTGTCACATGGTACACTTCAGGTTATAAGTACTGGCTTCATTCTTAGGCTTCATGTGGTGGCATAAGCAGCTCAAGAAATCTAAACTTAAATAAAGGCTGAATTTCCAATGGAAAAAAAAAATCCCCTTTTCCTGGAAAGCCATTTAAATTACTAAGATTCACTCGTCTTTGGATACATGCTCACTACCAAACTACTCACTCTTCATTACACCCATTCCCAAGGAGTTATAGTTGTTATTATCAGTCAGTCTCCCAACAGGAAATAGGTGACAAACTCAAACTAGGATAATTCAAAAATACTTTATATACAAAGGGACCAATTACAAAGATGTGGTGTGACCTGGGAACCATAATCGATACGGATAGCCACCCTGTCCATGCACCATGGCCAAGGAGGAAACTCGATGTCAGATTCCCACATGACCTGGGCCCAGAAACACATCCGAACAACAATTTCACCAGCGCTGCTGTGGCATGCTGGGCGACTGTGGGCCAGCAGGAAACAATGGTTCCTGCCTCAGCTACCACGTCAGCCTGCTCAGCAGCCACCCAGGGAAAGTCACTGCCACGTAGAAACCACATTCATGCCCTGTTATGTGCCTGTGGCCCAATGGGCAACATCTTTGGAGAACTTGTGCTCTCAGGACATTAAGAAGGTTTCTTAATAGCAACAATATTGTTCATAATGCTGAAACCTCCCTCAACTTCTGCTGCACTAATAGCAATTATACTCAAAATCCTGCCTGAGATTTTCCTATGTTCAATATTTCTATTATCCATTCTCAGTAAAACCAGAGAACAATTTTCAATAGTTGTCTTGATTGACTTGAATGAATGTACTTATATTAGAATGTATACTTTTAGATACACCACTTATAGTTTTTAAAACTTTATTCGCCAACTGATAGACAAATATTTCAATATCAATATTTTTTAAATTTTATTTTAATGTTTATTTACTTTTGAGAGACAGAGTGTGAGTGAGGGAGGCACAAAGAGAGAGGGAGACAGAGAATCTGAAGCAGGCTCCACACTGTCAGTGCAGAGCCCGATGCAGGACTCAAACTCACCAACCATGAGATCTTGACCTAATCCGAAGTCAAACACTTAACTGACTGAGCCACCCAGGTGCCCCTCAATATCAATATTCTTAATATTGAATACCCAATAAGTATGGCCAGCAACATTCCTACTATTATAAGAAACGAAAGGGTTGGCTGCCTGGAAATTCTTTAAATGACTACCGTATGCACCTATCTCATCTTAGGCCAGTGGTCTAGATAGCCTGCTAGTGAGCTCTTTGAGAAAATGTTGAATGACATGTTCATTTTTATATCCAGAGTGCCAGCTACACGCTGAAACTAAGTTAATGTTTGCTGACTAGGCATATGCCCTTTTTCCCCAACTACTGACAAGCAGACACTATCCTCCTTAATGGCACGGGCTGCATCTTTTATGCATATGCATCACATATAGAACCTCGCACACCTGCATTGCTTGATAAATGTTATTGATTGGTGCCCAAAACTTAGGAAACAAATCAGGAGGTTCAGTCATTGTGTGCTCCGATATTTTGTCACTCTGTCCAGATGACAGCTCAGATTGTCCTATGCTGAGTCACAGCTCGGTAATAGAAGCCTGGTTATTGTCACTTAACCGTGTCATGTCCGAAATAGGCAACAAATTCTTTATAATTTGTTTATAAATTTCTCTAAAATGCATGACTACTAGTACCAATTCCAAGTACATTTGTTAAAATATTTTTAATCTAGAGATAATAATAGCTACTAATATCATAGTAATAAAAAAATGGTAGAAATAATTGAAGTTACTGAATGAGAACCTGTATTGTAAATTATAAAAAACTAGCCTTAAAATCTTGAAGAAAAACTATTTGCTAGCAATTTCAGTGCTCTCAGATAGAAAAAGAAGCTAAGTTAAAATATATGAAAAGGAGTTCTCCTTTCTTGTTATTCAGATAAAGACAGGTTTCTCATAATTATCTTGGGCTTGAGTCTCAAGATGTTACTATCTTAACCCCGTGTTTCAATTTGTTTCTTGGCATGTTACGATAATTTACTGTGTCAAACAGAGAAATGCAAGATATTATATTCCACAGTGTTATGTAAAGAAACTAAATAAAATGAAAATAGAAAAATCCCCATCTTATTTAACATTGTGACTACTTTATACCTTATATTTACATAAAGCCAGTGTATATTTAAGCTAAACAGGTTCCAGTCAATCGCTGCCTATCTTATCCAAGTTTAAAAGTAAGCTTTTCTTCCTATTGTGGTTAATAACCAGCAGAATGGAAGGCCAGCCCCTGCTTAAGCAGAGCTCCAAGTCATGGCTGTATAAAACCTGCCTTGTGTTTCAGGGCCGAACAGTCTATTAATTGAAGATGACAAATCAACTACCCAATTTCAACTGACAGCAGTTAAGCCCTCACACTTTGTTACTCTGCTTTGTACGTCAGCCCCAGTAAGCCCGTGGTGTCCAATAAATGTCAATATTAATCATTTGTTTTATTTGGGACACTCAGTTCATCAAGGTGAAACTTAACTAAACCTACCGGATATAAAGTTATACTTTATAAAGCTTAAATAAAGGGGGTCAAAAGAGACAAAGTGAATTAAATATGAAAGAAGAAGAGAAATACTTCCAATTTAACATATTGTCAAAAGAAAAATAGAACAAAATGGGAGCGTATACATCCCAATCATTCATTCTTTTAGTTTTCATTAATTAGTTATTATACAGCAAAAAGATTGAAGTTGTCAATTCAGAAATCATCCCTAAAATTATACCTCTTTAAACCTCACAAAACACATTCCAAGCATGTGACTTTTTTTTTTAAGAAAATAATTTACCATGACATTTTTATTCATGTTCAGGTAAACTGAGCTATGGTCTCCCCAAATTTTGAGAAAGACTGTGCAATCCAGTATTTTATTCTAGATTAAGAATACACAACTAAGTATCTAGATTAAGTTATTTACCGGATTGTTAATAATTAATTTGAGAAAGAAATTTTTAAAAATATTCTTCGTATCTAGCATATAGCTAAACCTCACATTTTTAGTAACTTTCTGGTATAGGCATAGGATTTCCAGATTTTTTTTCTCATTCCTGGTGGTAAACACTTACATAAGACACCATTATATCCATTTGTCACTAGGGAAATAACAATTTGCTTTACCGAACACTCAAGGACACACAATGATAGGCAAGGAGGAGAGAAAGATCACAAACACGTTCCTTCAAAATTTGACCTCTAGCTTGTTACCACATTACTTGTTTTCCATCTTAACTCAAATATCAGAAGAGTAGGTCATTTCTCACTCATGGTAATTGCACATTATTTCTTCCCACCACCACCTTCTTATCGTGGAATTAGAAAACCTGGCATTGGCAATGGTGGTACAAAATGAAAACTGTAGTATAAAAAAACAAAACAAAAAAAAAACTGTAATACTTGGGGTGCCTGGGTGGCTCGGTTGGTTGGGCATCTGATTGTTGATTTTGGCTCAAGTCATGATCTCACGGTTCAAGGGTTTGAGCCCCTGGTTGGGCAGTGTAGAGTGTGCCTGGGATCCTCTCTCTCTCCACAAACCCCCACACTGCCCCTGCTTATGCACTCTTTCTCTCAAAAATAAATAAACATGAAAAAATACTATAATATTTTCTACCCGGTTAGATGCATGCAATGCTTTGCTAACTAATACTCATGACAATATTAAAAGTAGAGGTTGCTAGCCCCATACTACAGAGGACAAATATAAGTAATGAGTTTATTATGTGACAGGATCTGATATTTATATTTAATCTTTAACCGCCCTTTAAAGAGTTTGACCCTTGTTATCTTGACTTCACAGAAGATGTGAGTCTTTGAAAGTTGCAATGACTTTTTGAACTCACACTAATAAGTGGGAAGACAGGCTTCAAATGAAGCTCTGTTTAACTCTAGCACTGTGGCTTTCATTCACAATACTTGATAGTCTCTTTATAAACTGAAGCCTCGATTTCAGGAATAAACATCAGTTCTTGTCGCCTTCATAGGCCCCCTCCTCCCACATCCTCCAGCCCTCCTCTGCTCACACACACACATTCGGCTTCTTCCTTCCTTAGGTTTCAGCAATGAATGAAGGAAGTAGTATAGCATATGAGCTTGTACATGCATATTTGTCTCCTTTTTCATAACAGGTGCTTCTATAGATAATTGCACAGTTCATTGAATGTAGTGCAGTTTTTCCCTAAGATTTTTCATTGTTGCAATTTAATTGTTTTCCCAGTTTCAGAAGACTACCATGCAGGTGTCTCTTGAAACCAGTAACCAGAATCATTCATGCAATTAAATACGTGAAAACGTAAATGTCATCTAAAACCAGAATTGCTCTCTGCTAAATATTTTTAAGATTTAGTTAAAGTTGGTTAATGTGTTAATGGTTAAAATTGCTTTTGTTAATGTTTTTAATGAAAATACTGCTTAATATTTTTAATATTCAGTTAAAGCTGCTTTGGTTAATTAATTTCAAATAATCACCAATCTGCCTGTTTTAGTCTGGGACTGGTCAGGGAAAGAGAGGAACTCAAAATATTCCTGGAATAATAGGATTTAATGAAGATACTGGAGTTTACATTAATTTTGAACACCAAGTGGGAAAAGGCCAGGAAAGTCAAAATTTAATTCAACCCAATTGTTGCCTAAAGTCAAAGGAGACACTGAGGTGCCTTAGCCTAAAGTCCCAAAGTAGTTACTTCTCAAAGACTTGCTTGGAAACTGTGGTAGTTCTCAAAAATTTTGAGAAAATTCCCAACAGTTATTACCAAGAGCACACAGAAGCTGCTGTCAGTGTTGACCATGTCTCTGGCTACAACCACCTTCAGAGAGTCATCAACCTTCCTTTGCTTCCACTTCCCAAACCTTGTGGGAATTCTCACTATCAAACTCTGAAGCTAGGTTTAGAGAAGGAGATTCTGGGAAATGTAGTTCCGTACTTCTCCTTTATGTTGCAGGTATTGGGACCTCATAGTGATGCCAATTGGCAACCAACACTCTAGCACGGTCCATCCATCAGCATCACTGCACATGACCTTGGCTTTGGGATGAAGTACTAGACCAAAAAAACAGTGAGGAGACTATCAATGAACAAACTTCTATGGGGGCTAGATAGGAAGTAATAAAACCATCCTGGAGACTAGAAAAAGGGCAACCAATGTTTTATACTAGCAAAACAATTTGTAAAGATAAAATGTAACCTGAGAGATAAAATATGCTTGATAAACTTATGGAATGTTTAAAGTACCAATTGACCGTTTTTTTAGCTCTGTATAACAAGGTGTGGAAAGAAAGAGAGGAATTAAAGTTTGCAAGCAAAATTTAGAAAAAAAAATGTAACCACTTGCAAGTATGTGGATGGACCTAGAGGGTATTATGCTAAGCGAAATTTGAAATTAGTCAGTCAGAGAAAGACAAATATCATATGACTTCACTCATATGAGGAATTTAAGACACAAAGCAGATAAACATATGGTAAGAGAAGCAAAAATAATATAAAAACAGGGAGGGGGGAAAACGTAAGAGACTCTTAAATACAGAGAACAAACAGGGTTACCGGAGGGGTTGTGGGCAGGGCGATGGCTCAACGGGCAAGGGGCATTAAGGAGGACTCTTGTTCAGGTGAGCACTGGGTGTTATACGTAAGGTGAATCACTGGGCTCCTGAAATCATTGTTGCACCATATGCTAACTAAGTGGATATAAACAAAAAATTAATTAATTAATTAAAAAGTGTGTGTGTGTTTGTGTGTGTAAGAGCCAGGACTTGACAAGATAGGAAAACAAACCTATTTCATATCACTGATCTGCCCAGATAGCAAAAGATTCTCAAAATAAAACTGGCCTCAGGGTAAAGATTAGATCAAGAGTATACCTGTCAAATCATCTGTTCAGACTTCAGAAAGGTTTAAGGGCGTGCCCAGGAGAGCCTCCTAGCTAAACAAGGGCTGAGAATCTTAAGGGTGTTGTCCCACAGCCCGGATATTCTAAGCAAAGTGAAGAGAAGACTGTCTTGGAAAACTAAGCATGTAATGTTTTGGGGCCTGTAATGACTTCCAGTCAGATTCACAGGGAAAAACATAAAGGTTATAAAAGAATTTTACTAATTTTGGACCAAAGGCAAAAGAGACAATTCAAAATGAAAAGATTTTCTATAGGCAGCAGGCCATGAAATAAATTTAGCTGTAAATCTAGACTATTTCTTACAGAAAGACAGGATCTCTCTGAGCAGAGTCAAGACCCCAGAGAAGAGATTCAAGAGCCACAGATTACAGTGGATTAGGGAACCAAATTAGCACATAGAAGCGGACTTAATGAGGCTGCATTTCTCACCTTCAGAATTGAGCGCTGTGATAGCATTTTTCTGGGTGGATTCAAATAAGTGGTTCCTACGTGCCTCTCAGTCTCTCATCTATTTGAGTTGATAGCAACCTAAATTTGAACCCATTCCAAAACTCTGCATGTTTGCTCCCTTCCATGTTTTATATATTTGAAGTCACATTTTGCATCTTTTTATTGGTTTGTTTCCTTTAACTCATTATTATATTTTAGTTAATTTTATTAATTTTGACTTTTAACCTTAACAACAGCTTTATAAAATAGCTATATATTTACCATTTTCAGTGAGATTTTTACTTTCATATATTTTCCTGTTATTAATTAGTGCCGTTTCTTTTTGTCTTAAAGAAGTTCCTTTCATATTTCTTGTAAAGTTGGTTTAGTAGTGGTGAACTCCTTCAGCTTTTGCTGGTCTGGAAAACTCTATCTCCTTCAATTCCAAACTACAGTCTTGCTGTGTAGAGTATTCTTGGTTGGAAGTTTTTTCCTTTTGGGACTTTGTACTTTGGATGTGTCATGCCGCTTCTTCCTGGCCTGCAAAGTCTCTACTGACAAATCTGCTGATGGCTTTATGGGGTTTTCCTTATATGTAAACAATTTGTTTTTCTCTTGTTATCTTTAGGATTCTCTCTTTATCTTCAACTTGTGACATTTTAATTATAATGTGTCTTGGTGTGGTTTATCTCTTTGGATTCATCTTATTTGGAAGTCTCTGGGCTTCTTGGACCGGGATGTCTGTTTCCTTCCATAGGTTACAGATGTTTTCAGCCATTATTTCTTCAAATAAGAGTTCTGCTCCCCTCTCTCTCTCTCCTCCTTCTGAGATCCCTATAATGCAAATTTTATTCCATTTAATGTTGTCCCCATAGGTCCCTTAAGTTAGTTTTATTTTATTTTTTAAAGATTTTATTATTTTGTTCATTTTATTTGTATATTTTATATTTTATTATTTTGTTTACTTGTTTATTATTTTGTTTATTATGTTTATTATTTTTGTTTTTGAGAGGGCACAAGCAGGGGAGGGGCAGAGAGAGAAAGAGACAGAGAGAGACAGAATCCAAAGCAGGCTCCACCCTCTGTACTGTCAGCATGGATTCCTGTACAGGGCTCGAACCACAAACTGAAGATCATGACCTGAGCTGAAGTCAAACACTAAACTGGCTGAGCCACCCAGGTGCCCCAAATTAGCTTCATTTTTTTAAAAAAATTATTTGTTTGTTTTGTTGTTCTGACTGGATGAATTCCATCACTTTGTCTTCCAGCTCACTGATCTATTCCTTTGTTTCATCTAGTCTGATATTGAACCCCTCTATTATATTTTTCAGTTCAGTAATTGTATTCTTCAGCTCTCAGACTTCTGTTTGATATTTTCTTACTTTTTAAAAATTTTTTAGAAGTTTATTTATTCATTTTGAGGGAGACTGCACTAGTGGAGGAAGGACAGAGAGAGGGAGGGAGAGAGAGAAAGAATCCCAAGCAGACTCCATGCTGCCAGCACAGAGCCAGATGTGGGACTTAAACCCACGAGGCCACAACATCATGACCTGAGCTGAAACCAAGAGTCAGATGCTCAACCTACTGAGCAACCCGAGTGCCCCAGCTATCTCATTCTTGAAGGAGTTTGCCCTTATGTAGGTGATGATCCTTCTTGGTCAAACCTAGCTTTGGGTTGTGTCTCAAACACTTGTGTGCCCTAGTTGTGCGGGGTGTGCCAAGACCTGTCGGTGACCCAAGGGGAAGAATCTCATTTAGCACCACGTTTCAGGCTGCCTGGAAGCCAGACTCTCCAGCAATAGCTTTTAAAATATGCAAATACATATAGTCATGTGGGGCTATGGTCAAAATCCCTGCTGGCCTCCAAACCAGGAAATCTGGAGGTATCCCCTGGGTGACGTGATGGTTCCAAAAATTGTGGCTCCAGATGAGTGTGTTAGCTTCTTTCTGGGAGGTCTCATCAAGGAAAAGAAGGCTGTAGGAAGGCTGGGAGCTGGGGAGGTGCAGAAGGATGATCTTTCCCCACTTAAGTTTTGGGAGCACAGCCTCAGCTTCTAGATGTGTGGAAAACCTGGAGGCTGCCCCTCAGGCTGAAGTTCCAGGCTAAGAAAACTAACCTTTTTCACAGGAAGTCTGCGGTTGTATTTCAGTCTGTCTGTACAGTGCCCTGAGGGGGTTAGCCTGCAGGGAACTGTCTCCTGATTGTTACATTCCTCCCAGCTCAGGAACCCCAGCCTCCTTGACCACAGGGCCAAGCAGTCAAGGGGTGTCCTGTGTGTGGATTGCATATGCCTGCTGGCTTTTGCTAGGAAGCTGGAGTGTAGGGGGTGGGACACTCTGACCAGCTTCAGAATGGCAGCAGGGAAACGACTTGACTGTGGGCACCCTCCTAGGCTTCAGGAAGGCAGTGGGAAAGAGCCTTCAGTGTATGTGTGCTGACTTTAAGCTGGAAGCAGGAGAATGCAGTGACCCATTGGTCACCAGCCCCAGCTAGGGAGGGCTCCCGGGTGTCACAACCACTCAGTGCTCCTTGACTTTAGCCAGGGAGCTGGAGAACGCTACAACCACTCAGACTTCCCTGCTCCAGCCAGGGAACAGGGGAGTGCTACAACCATCTGGGCTCTCCAGATAATGCAAGTGCTATTGCACTGCAAACACTCATCCCTGTCTGTTAGCAAGACGACAGAAGGACGTGATGTCCAAGCTCACCTACCTGCGGAGGGTTGGTGAAATGTGCAAAGATGGTGAAATGTGCAAAAATGGTGTCCACCAGTGCCTCTGTCTCCAGGGTGAGTTTCAAGTGCCCTGGGAGCCTCCAGCAGATGCTTTTAGAGTATAAATGAATTTCCTTCACATATAGTCTAGGCACTTTTCAAGTTGCTATTTCCTCACTGGGTCTCAGGGCGAGCGAGACCACACTCAAGTCCTCTGATAGGAAAAATCTCAGTTTTCTATAACACTTTGGATCCCTCAAATGTCTAAGCCAGATGTCTGGGGGGCTCATCACTCCAGTGCAGACCCCAGGGGTTAGTTAGGTGCCTAATGTGGGGCACCAACACATTGCTCCTCCAGGAGAAGCACCAGACTGGTGAGATCCCACACTATTGTGTGTCCATACCAGGTGAGACCATATCCCTGTCTCTTCTACACGTGGTCTTTTTATTCTTTGTTGTGGAAAAGTAGTTTGTCTAATATTCAGATCTTTTCCAGAGGGAAATGATCCATATGTGGCTGTAGATTTGGTGTGTCCATGGGAGGGGGTGAATTCAGGACCTTTCTCTGCTACCATCTTGCAGAAGTCCACATCCTGTGTTTTTCGGTCTCAGCTTTTGTCATAATTTCCCCTCTGTCTGGAAAGGCATTCACTGTTTCACCATGGTAGGATTGACTCTCCCTTGTCATTTTTTTCTAGGATACTTTCCACACCTCTAGGACACCCTTACGACATTGTATTGTTGTATTATTATTATATGTTTGGCTGTTTCGTGACTGTGCTAGATTCTTAAAAATAAGAACAATGTGTTGTTTGGCTGTTCTTATTTTGTTCAGAGGTATGTTTGTTTGCTGTTTGCTTTTTGCTATTCTTTTATACCTAGCGGATTAACCAGCATATAAATATCACTCAGTATTTCTTAAAGGAGTAAATGGGCACAAAGAAATATAATAAGAACACAAAGGAAGTCCCCAGAAAACACTGTGAACACATTTCTATTGCACTTTACACATTTAGATATACTCACTATCTTAAACATCCCCTCAAAAATGAACAGTTCAGGGGAGCCTGGGTGGCCCAGTTGGTTAAGCATCTGACTTCGGCTCAGGTCATGATCTTGCAGTCCATAAGTCTGAGCCCTGCAATGCGCTCTGTGCTGACAGCTCAGAGCCTGGAGCCTACTTCAGATTCTGTGTGTCCATCTCTCTCTGAACCTCCCCTGCTTATGCGCTGTCTCTCTCTCTCTTTCTCTCTCTCTCTCTCTCTCAAATACATACATAAATAAATAAATAAATAAATAAACGAACATATAAAAAAGGAAAAAGGAAAAAGCAATTCATTCTACTGGGTATTTGTCTCCCATTGGAAAATACTTCTTACTCTATAACAAAATCTTTACAAAAAATAGTTACTTTGTAGATCTCATGACTAGAACAAAGTTATTATGTAAAGTAATACATTTTTCACTGACAGGAAAAATGATGATTAAGAGAATAAATTGTTCTACCAATTGTTTGTATGTTGTCATTGTAGAGAAGTTTACCAAACTTCAGCACCTCAGTTTTCTTATCTATGAAATGGAGATAATAATTGGACCTACCTCAGGGCAACTGAGTGGCACAGTCGGTTAAGCATCTGACTTTTGATTTCAGCTCACGTCATGATCTCACAGTTTGTGAGATCAAGCCCCTCATGAGGTTCCACACTGGGCACAGAACCTGCTTAGTATCCCCTCTCTCCCTCCCTCTCCACCTCTCCCTCACTGTGCACATATGCACACACATGTGGGTTCTCTCTCCTTCCTTCTCTCTCTCTCTACAACAAAACAACAAAAAGTCTGTTTTTGTATGAATCCCACCTCCCCTTCATTATTTACAGTAGAAAGTAAACCAAACTATGCCTCTATGAACTTGTAGTTTAGTATGAATGAAATATACTTGGACATTAAGATCAGACCGACAACTGAACATAAATCAGCATTAGACTTAAAAACAACTGTGCAAATAGAGGAGTGAATGCATGGTGGCTACATCAATAAATTGGCAAATATTCATTCTGAGTAAAGCCTGGGGAAATTTTTCACTCTTTATTATTATCAAGAAGGCTACATATAATTGATGAGACTTCTGCTCTGCTTAACAAGTAATCCTAATTATTTCCCACTCAAAATATAGACTGCAATGTGTGTTCTCAGAGTAGCAGAGACATGTGACATAGTCCATGTCCAGTAACCTAGAGGTGGTCCCTACAGTCCCTAGCACTATGAGGACTCGCAATGGTAACTTAAGATGTAGAGGAATAGGAAAGAATCCGATTGGAGGTCATGCATGAATTAATAAAGGTAGATGATTTATTGAAATTCTTTTTTTAATGTTTATTCATTTTTGAGAGAGTGACAGAGAGAGAGACAGAGCATGAGTGAGGGAGGAGCAGAGAGAGAGGGAGACACAGAATCTGAATCAGGCTTCAGGCTCTGAGCTGTCAGTACAGAGCCCAATGCAGGGCTCAAACCCACAAACCGTGAGATCATGACCTGAGCTGAAGCCAGATGCTCAATCGAATGAGCCACCTAGGCCCCCTGATTTATTGAAATTCTAATTGTATGTGGCAAAGAAAATAAAACAAAAATAAAAAGAAACTCAATGGTGATTGGTTACATTTGTTTTCCACTTTCTTTGTTTGATAAATACAACTATCAGAAGATTAGTTTTCTACATTTAATAATGGGATGATTTTTTAGAAACTGCAATCAAATTTATATGATATATTTTGATTTTTTCCTTAGCATTAACTACCATTTTATTGAGCCTAATTTAAATGCCACATTGTGATTCTTAGAGGATTCAGTTGAATTATCAAATAATTCACCTGCTAGTACCCACAGAATTCATTTGTATTATGAAAAGCACATAACTACCTCCAAATAGTTTCTCTTATTTAATATTCTATTCAAACTGTAATTTCAGAATTACCTCTTGAATAGACTCTTATGTCAAAACTGTTTATCAGGCAAATTTAAGTGGAAAGTTATTTTTGCTTATAATACAGAAAATTTCATCACTTTTATATCAACTTGTATACCACTAAATAAGCAGTAGATAAATTCCCATAACACTAAATCATAAGTTAATTAAACAGTAAATAAACACTGTTGGAAAAGAATTAACCAATCAAGAAAATATTTTTAATTGAATATTTGGTACAAGTTTTATGAGAAAATGGGGGGAAAATTAGAAGGAAGGTAGAAACTAATTAATCTACTGTGTTTCTAATATATCTAAAGTTGGCTTAGAGTAACTATTTCACCTGTGACCATTAACTGACTATTTTCCAGGGAAAACAGCTAAAACCTATGAGACCCACTGATGTTGAAAGCATATATCAAGCATTTTCATGACAATTCTTATGGTGCAGATAACCCCACCATTATGCTCCAGGCCCTTGATCCAGTATTGGTTTAGGAAGTATAACCCCACCCCCATCCCCCATGGTCCAGTGGTTAGGAAATATGGTTGGTCATATGACATAACTCTCACAAAAGGCTGGAAAGAGTGGAAATGATGTGGGGGCAGGAGAATAACAATCCTAGAGCAGGAGGTCTACGAGCTCTACTGTAAAAAGTCAGCAATAGGGGTGTCTGGGTGGCTCAGTTAGTTAAGCCTCTGACTTGAGCTCAGGTCATGATCTCATGGTTGGTGGGTTGGAGCCCTGAATCGAATCGGGCTCTGTGCTGACAGCTAGGAGCCTGGAGCCTGCTTTGGATTCTGTGTCTCTCTCTCTCTCTGACCCTCCCCTGCTCACACACTCTCTCTCTCTCTCAAAAATAAACATTAAAAAAAAGAGTCAGCCATAAAACTAGCCAGGGAAACAGTAGAAGAAAAGCTAGAGTAAGATCATTTATTTGGAAAATTCCAAGAAGTTAAGAATGTGAGAAGGAGAGATGCTGAGAAAGTTGTACAGCAGAAATGTCAGAGCTGCTCTCAACCAAGAGGAACTCATTGATGCTACAGCAGTGAAAGGCTTAGACAGACAGCTGAGTACCAGCCCTGGTGGGCTCTCCCCGGAACCTGAACTCCTTGGACTAACAGCAGCAGCAACCCCTGGGAACTCCTTAGAAACGCAAGTGTGAGAGCCCCAAGCCAGTATTACTGAATCTTTGACTCCAAAGGCTGGGACCTAATAATTAGTGTTTTAACAGTCCTCCAGATGGTTCTGAAGCAAGCTAAATTGGAAAAACACAGGTTTAGAATTTATTTTTTTTATTCTTTTAATGTTTTATTTTATTTTTTGAGAGACAGAGAGAGAGATGGAGTGTAAGCAGGGGTGGGGCAGAGAGAGAGAGGAAGACAGAATCTGAAGCAAGCTCCAGGCTCTGAGCTGTCAGCACTAAAATCATGACCTGAGCTGAAGTCAAATACTTGACAAACTAAGCCACCCAGGCACTCCAATGGTTTAGAATTTCTTTTTCTTTGAAAAAAAGTTTTTTATTGTTTATTTATTTTTGAGAGAGAGACAGACAGAACATGAGCCAGGGGAGAGGCAGACAGAGAAGCAACAGGATCCCAAGCAGGCTCTGCACTGTCACCCCAAGGAGCCCAACACCAGGCTCCATCCCGTTAACCATGAGATCATGACCTGAGCAGAAATCAAGTGTAGATGCTTAACTGACTGAGCCACCCAGACACCCCTCAAATATCTTGTGCCCCTCAATTTGTTTAGGAGCAAGCCATCACCACCTGCCTTCAATGAATATCAGAAAATAAAAATCAAATTTACTGACAACCAAACACAAGTAAAATACTAGATGTGCTGTACCTCAAAGTTTTATTACACACACACATACACACACACACACACACACAACACTTTAATAGGAAGCACTTGATATAATATAGTAAGTATTTAAAAAAAAATTTTTTTAGTGTATATTTTTGAGAGAGAGACAGAGCACGAGCAAGGGAGGGGCAGAGAGAAAGAGAGGGAGACATAAAATGGAAACAGACTCCAGGTTCTGAGCTGTTTGCACAGAGCCCTATGCGGAGCTCGAACCCACATACTTCGAGATTGTGACCTGAGCTGGAGTGGGATGCTTAACTGACTGAGCCACCCAGGTACCCCAAGACATAACCACTTGAAAGTAAAAATAATTTAAGGAATATGGAGGTACAATAATAGTTCCAACCAAGAGTAAAGCTTTTGATTTCCATCTTCTCTCTGTCTTTTCCTAAGATATAGGTGGCTGCTGGAGAATTATTAAACAAGAGAGAAGTGCTGATGCAAAAAAAAGAAAAAAGAAAGAAAAATTACTCTCATATAAAAAAGATTAATCTTATTTCATTAGACTCTAATTGCTCTTATTTGGCTTATAATTAAACAATAGCTTGGACTGAAGCAAAAATTATAAGCGTGTTTGGAGTGTCCTCTTTCAGACGTAAGGTTACAGGGTTCTTACAACAGTCACATGTAAAGAAAAATTTTCATTTGAGGGTGAGTGGCATTCTGAGCTCTCCTTGCTGGCAAGTTCACCTTGTTAAGTGAATTATTTGATGATATGTCATTGTGATAATAGGAGTGTTTTATGGCTATTTCACTCCAACTAATTTAATTTCATTTTTTTTAAACCAAATTAACTACTTACATCCACAAAGACTACTAAACACTCTGACATTTTCCTAATTTCATAAAATGATCATTGAATGCTAGGGACATACTAAAAATATTTTATTTTTATTTATTTCCCTTTTTATATGTATATCCTGACATGAAATACATTAGAAGTTCCTTTAGTCTCCATGAGTCCAATGATAATGTTTTCAATGTAACTTTGAATTAAGTACAAAATTATTTATGGTTTTGAATGTCGTCTTTACTATATTTTCTTATATTAGGTTATATAATGCATAAATACATATTAATGGCCTGTGCTATTAAACTTTTCCTGCATAGATGAAGAGAAAAACATAGCTAGGATTAATATAGTTTTCAAGTGCAATTCTATGATGGTAGAGATTTTACTGAGTAATAGGTTATTTACTCATAAAAGTTGTTTCATGTGAGCTGAATTTTTGAAAGTTATTGTTACTGTTCTCATTGGAATTTTTAAATTAAATTAAAAGAAAAAGAAAATCTATAATCTGAACTCCCATTTTTTAAAATCCATAGAATATTCTGGAAAAACATATACATACACTTTTAAAAAATTTATTCTAAAAGGGAGAGAAAACGTTTTGAAGACTTCTCTGAACTGTTTTTCTCCTCCTTTGTTACAGGTACCCATTTTTGCAGCTACATTAATCTTGTAAAACAAAAAAAAAATGGATTTCTTAAACTCATCTGATCAAAACATGACTTCTGAAGAACTGTTAAACAGAATGCCATCTAAAATTCTGGTGTCCCTCACTCTCTCCGGGCTAGCACTGATGACAACGACCATCAACTCCCTTGTGATTGCTGCAATCATCGTGACCCGGAAGCTGCACCACCCAGCCAACTATTTAATTTGCTCCCTTGCGGTCACGGATTTTCTTGTAGCTGTCCTGGTGATGCCTTTCAGCATCGTGTACATTGTGAGAGAGAGCTGGATTATGGGGCAGGTGGTCTGTGACATCTGGCTGAGTGTTGACATCACGTGCTGCACGTGCTCCATCTTACATCTCTCTGCCATAGCTCTGGACCGGTATCGGGCCATCACAGATGCTGTGGAGTACTCCAGGAAAAGGACTCCCAAGCATGCTGGCGTCATGATTACCGTAGTTTGGATTCTATCTATTTTTATCTCTATGCCTCCTTTATTCTGGAGGCACCAAGGAACTAGCCGCCATGATGAGTGCGTCATCAAACATGACCACATCGTTTCCACTATTTACTCAACGTTTGGAGCTTTCTACATCCCACTAACATTGATTTTGATCCTCTACTACAAAATATATAAAGCAGCAAAAATGTTATACCACAAGAGACAAGCAAGTAGGATTGCCAAGGAGGAGGTGAATGGCCAAGACCTTTTGGGGAGTGGTGAGAAAAGCACTAGACTCGTCTCCACACCCTACATGCTAGAAAAATCCTTATCTGATCCATCAACCGACTTTGATAAAATTCACAGCACAGTGAAAAGCTCCAGGTCTGAATTTAAGTATGAGAAATCTTGGAGAAGGCAAAAGATCTCAGGCACAAGAGAACGCAAAGCTGCCACTACACTGGGGTTAATCTTGGGTGCATTTGTAATATGTTGGCTTCCCTTCTTTGTAAAAGAATTGGTTGTAAATATCTGTGAAAGGTGTAAAATTTCTGAAGAAATGTCAAACTTTTTGACATGGCTTGGATATCTCAACTCCCTTATAAATCCACTGATTTACACAATCTTTAATGAAGACTTCAAGAAAGCATTCCAAAAACTTGTACGATGTCGATGTTAGCTAAACAAAGTTTATCATCAGAAGGCTGGGGATTTCTTGAGGGGAAGCAACTAAATGAATGCTGAATAATAAAACATAGACTTTTAGAAGGAAATACATTAAAACCGCTAAAATTATAAGAATATAGTTTATATTTTAATAGCGATTGGGTAAAAAGTGTTTCTTTTGACCATCATTCTAGAGTATTCAAATTGAGAAGATAATTTATTGTTTGTAAACAATATTTTGCCTATGCAATGTCCCTAACAGGCTAACTGAAAGTATATATTATAGTAATTATTATTAATAACAGTGATTTTCCAGGTTTATGGCTTGAAGAGTGTTCAATTAACATCTGTAATTTCTATATAATACTATGATTTTATTATAAACTATCATTTTAGAGAAAAGAAAATTCACCACAAAGCACACATTTCTCCTACTTAACCACTCTTTCTCGTTTTCATCTTATCCTCTGAAAAATGGGAGAGGGAAGGAACAAACAATGAACAAAAATGAGAGGGGAGGAAATGTCAATCAGTCGGGAGATTGATATGGTCTTTGTATTTAGATCATAAAGAGTAATCATAAAGTGAGTTAGGCACTGTAAAATAATTCTGAATACTAAACTTGTGCATATTTAACATTTTCTTTTTGTTCTATATGAATTCCTAGAATGATACTTTCTTTACCATGTATCCTCAACATTTGAAATCAAAACCTTACCCTAGTAACAGTAACTCAAGAGGGGGTTCAGGGGAGGTGTTCTAATTGCCCCGTGTTTATTTAGGAGTGAAATTGAAGGCACTACGTACCCTAGGTTACTCGCCATAGTTATTACATTCCTAATGCCTTTTTTTAAAATCTAAAATAAACTTCCTTTCTGTTAAGTTAGCAAACTCCGTTGCTCACTGAAATGTCGCTGGTATTTTCCACTTCAGCAGCTCCATATGCTCCACTGACCCATTAGATCCTTTTATCAGAGAGCTAGGAATTCTTAGAACTTCCCACTGACTTTAAAAACAGCTTTGGTTTTTCAATTGATAGAAATCAACAGGCAAAAAGATTCATATCATGCTAATTATAAATATATTTTTTATATATCTCCCAGTCACTTTACTAGTTTAGTAAGCCAAAGCAATTCCATTAAGTTTTCTCTTCCTTATTTATAGAAGGATTTGAAAAGATAATAACCAGGCTCCTGAGAAGATTTCATTTCATTTGAACCAGCAAGGGTTTTTTTTTATTGTTGTTTTTAAAAAAATTTTTTTAACATTTATTTATTATATATATATAGAGAGAGACAGAGCGTGAGCAAAGGACAGTCAGAGAGAGAGGGAGACACAGAATCAGAAGCAGGCTCCAGGCTCTTAGTTGTCAGCACAGAGCCCGACACGGGACTCAAACCCACAAACTGTGAGATCATGACATGAGCTGAAGTTGACGCTTAACTGGCTGAGCCAGACACCCTGAACCAGCAAGTTGATAGACTACCTTTTGAAAGGCATAACATCAAACAAGATCATTTGAAAAATGATCCATTTCTTTTTTTTAAGCCATACTTTTATGTGTATTTTATTTTATTTTTTATTTTTTTAAATGTTTTTATTTATTTTTGATACAGAGAGAGACAGAGCATGAGAGGGGGAGGGGCAGAGAGAGAAGGAGGCACAGAACCGGAAGCAGGCTCCAGGCTCTGAGCTAGCTGTCAGCACAGAGCCTGACGCGGGGCTCGAACCCATGAACGTGAGATCTGACCTGAGCCGAAGTCGGAGGCTTAGCCGACGAGCCACCCAGGCGCCCCTTTTATGTGTATTTTAAATATTCTTTCCTGTTCAGGTACTTAAGAATACATTACATTGCTTTTTTAGGTATCTCTGACAAAATACTCTCAATCTAACAAATTTTCTCATTCTGAAAAATTGAGATATACTGTATGGAAGATACAGGAAATAATGAAATACAGTTTCTAATCTTAACACATTTACAATTTAAAAGGTGAAACAAAATGGGGCACCTGGCTGGCTTCAGTCAGTAGAGCATGCGACTCTTAATTTTGCAGTCATGAGTTCAAACCCCACCATTGGACATAGAGCTCACTTAAAAAATAAAAAGGTGAAACAAAGAAACAAAAGAACACTATAATTGAAAGGAAAAAACAAAAATCTGGCATGGAAGTTGTTTGCATAATTTTGAGGATTCAAAGGAAAATTTGATCCCAGCTGATTGAGAAAAATCAGCAAAATTTCATAAAGAATGTATCTAAAGTAGATATTAAACAAACAGCATTTGGGTAAGAGAGATGGAAAATCATTCTCCAGGTGGTGGCAGCGTCAGGAATTCAGAGTGAATCCTGTCAGTATTTAATGAGTCTTGTTCATGAAATAGCAATGAATTTGGCAGCTATTTAGAACAATGGAAGAAAAAAATTACAAGAGAAATTGGCCATTATTGTGGCTGACTTTGAATGTTAGAAAAAGCAGTTTACAATCCATTTGGTTGCAGTCTGTCAATGACATATATATATATATATATATATATATATATATATATACACACATATATACATATATATATATAGAGAGAGAGAGTCATATATATATAGATATCTAGATATCTATCTATATATATATATATGACTGGATTCAAACTGAGAAGGTACTGGTGATACTAACTTCTTCTTAGAAAGCAAATCAATAATCCAGGCAAGCGGTGAAGTTCTGAACTTGATTTTGGCAATGGGAATGTAAAGGAGAAAACAGAAGAGAAATAGTATGGAAACAGAATCTACAGGATATAGCAAATAGGTTAATACGCAGACAGATGGAGAGACGCGGAGATAACTTGGTCCTAGGCTGAAGTGAGGAACTCAAGAGAAGGGGCCTGTGGATGATTTCTGGTTTGAACGTGACAAAGATACGGAGGCCTCACAGGCCTTGCTGAGCAGGGCTGGCCCAAGTGAAAATGACACGTCTACATGTGTGTCTTTTGTCCTCCTCTCTTCTATTTCCCAGGCCCCCTATTGCTGTTTTGACAGTCAAAAGCCTACTCTTAGTCCCTATCATTCTCTGCTTGTTCTTCTTTATCTTTCTCACTAAAATTTGATTCTGTGATTTGTTCATTCAAAGATCTTGCTAAAGTGCAAATAATCTGTTGCATTAGCTTATAAACACCCATCTCAGTAACTTATTTAGCTACACTGGAGACCTGTAAGAGACACAGCCCATCAACCCACAGGAGCAAATCTCAAGCGGGGTGAGGCTCACCCAAATACACACACTACCCTCCACTCCGAGTTGGGCTAAAGCTCAAATCCAGGGAAATAATGCTATCAAGTGACAGGCAAGTTAGATCTTGCTCAGAAAGCTCAGGGAGAACCTAGTTTACTATTTCTGTGTGTATGAAATAGGCTTTAATCCAAAGGCACCATAACACATTACAGTACTTATCACTTCCTGTTTGTATTTCCCCCACGTGCTGAAGGTACACACCATGTCATCCCTCATGAACTAATATACGTGACTTCTCTTTGATCTTTAAATGGTAGGTAATGTTGGGGCTAATAATCTGCTATTTTTACATAAGAAAGAAAACCAAAGGCTCCGAATGGCATCACTTAGGCCAAGTCACCTAACTGAGGTGTAGTCTGTAACCCAATTGCAGTTTCAGCCTCCACCAGAAATTAAGTTTTGACAGTTCAGTCAGGAATTTTCTGAGAAACACCAATGAGGTAATCTATCATAGGGCCCTCTGTGTCCTCCAAAGGAAGATGAGGTCATCTGCCTGATGAGACTCCCTGCTTCTCCCCCTCCGGGAAAGCGACCTTGCTGGAACAGTCCTTTTGTTTTACTAATAGCTTCCTCTCTCCATCCTTCTTCCTATGAAAAACTTCCATTTGTACAAATCGTCACAGCTCTGGATTCATGAATCACTTAATATAGCCAATTAGATCTTCAGATTTACTGTTAGATTTTTATTCTGGTTTTTTTTTTAAGTTTATTTATTTATTTTGAAAGAGAGAGAGCAAGCAGGAGAGGGGCAGAGAGAGGGAGAGAATCCCAAGCAGGTTCCCTGCTGCCAGCGTGGAGCTCAGTGCGGGGCTCAAACTCACAAACCATGAGATCATGACATGAGCTGAAACCAGGAGCCAGATGCTTAACCGACTGACCCATCCAGGTGCTCTGAATTTTTGTTCTTTAACAGCACTTTCTCTAAAATTTATGAAGAACAGATTACACAAAACATGATATACCTCCCTGAATATATAGGGTTTCTTCTCTAGATGAAAATTTCCCAAGTAACTAAAAGCTGAAGATTTTCACAGAAAAAGAATATTTTTTCACCTCCATAGCAAATGTGACAATAATGCATATATTTAACTGATAAGGTACAGAAAGAAAATACAAATATCATAGAAAGTGGCTAAATATTCGATAAGAAAGCTCAGCTTTCTGCTACCATTTCAGATATGCCAGCACCAGAGAAGTAAGTGGAGATTTTATTTTTGCTGTTTTTCTAAATATTTTCAAATAAAGGATTTTATATAAAAGGCAAGGATAAAACAGCAAAGGAAGATAGGAAGTTAAACTACTGGATACTGAATTCAGTTCAATACATAGCTATGTATAAATCATGTTTGAAAAGCCACTCCTGCTTATGAAATATGGTCTTTATCACACGGGTATACAGGAATACAGATTGTCTCCCTTAACAGTTTTTTGATTCTTTTGTTTCACATTAGGCCCATGGGGTCAAATTCGTAGCAAAAATGGCTTATCCAGGTACTGGCTATTAATGGGACAGTCTTTACTTAGGACCAATTTCTATTTTGTATCTCTAAAACTAACCTTCCTTGCCCTTCTCTGGAGGACCCAATTTTCCTGCATCCCCCGCCTCCCGCCCCTTGCCTGTGCTCCACAGCCTGTGTGTTCCCTTCTTGCAAGTGAGGTGAAGAGAAACTTCTTGTGGGCTCACTTCCAAATTCTTGTTTATGTCAGTTATGTTCGTTCCAAAATTTAAAATGTAGTAGAGGGGCGCCTAAGTGGCTCAGTCGGTTGAACGTCTGACTTCTGCTTAGGTCATGATCTCATAGTTCGTGGGTTTGGGCCCCGCATCAGGCTCTGTGCTGACAGCTAGCTCAGAGCCTGGAGCCTGTCTTCTGATTCTGTGTCTCCCTCTCTCTCTGACCCTCCCCTCCTCATGCTCTCTCTCTCTCAATAAATAAAATATTAAAAACAAATTTTAATGTAGTAGATAGAGCACAATCCTCATAATTATTGACTCAATCCTTTTTTTTTTAATGTTTATTCATTTTTTTTTTGAGTCAAAGAGACAGAGACAGTGCTCGTGGGGGAGGAGTAGAGAGAGAGGAGACACAAAATCTGAATCAGCGTCCAGGCTCTGAGCTGTCAGCACAGAGCCCACCGTGGGGCTTGAACTCACATGCCATGAGGTCATGACCTGAGCTATAGTTGGTTGCCTAACCGACTGAGCCACCCAGGCACCCCACACTGGCTCAATCCTAAACCTGTCTTTGTGTATACGAGACTTTTATGTCAGAAAGACAAAAAAAAAAAAAAAAAAAAAAGCGGGGGGGGAGAATTAATTGGAAGCCAATTACTAGAAAATGTGTTGACTTGCTGCAACAAATATCAGGAAAGTAGGAGTGCTTCTATGCCTCTTCTCTACATCAAGGAACAAATGGTTTCCTTACGAATTTAGACAAGAGCTTTTTTGACTTATAGTCAGAGAATTAGCTTTGCTGCATTGCAGTAGAAAGGATTGAAGGGTTTTTCCATATTATATTCTAAAGTCCTTCAATAATAATCCTGTTCAGTTCAGAATGTGTCCACATTAATTTGTTTCAGAAAATATGTGTTTCTAATATCCTCCTAATAACTCAAATGGTTCCGTTCAGACCTTTATTTGCCAGAAAATATTTCTAAAGGCAAGTTAATATTTCTGTCATGAATAAAGTCAATATTTTCTTATGACATTGTGGTAATTTTTCTTGGTCTTATGAATCAAAATGCTTTCTTCATTATTTAAAATGAAGCTATTATTGAGAGAAATATTTTCCAACATCATAATAAATGTGTAGGTATTGATATAGAATGTCTTCTCTGTAAAAAACAGGGTAGTAGTACTTGAAACCCACTCGGGAAGGATAAAAATTTTTCAAAGAATTTATACTCTCTGGTTAGGCCAGAAAATGCAAAAATTCTGAGGAAAAAAAAAAGTATAACGTTGTCTTTATCAATAGTAACAACAGTGCCTCGTCAAAGCAGCCTTTCAGTAAAGCTAGTGTTCTATCACAGGTCTGATTTCTACTTGGAACGTTCCCACCTCAGCAAGGGCAACAAAATGACCTTATTGATTTATGTCTGCACAGCAAAGCTTGCTAAGTCTTTCTCCCCAGCTCACCCATATCCTTTTCATTATGTTCTATTAATGTTCCTAAATTATATGTAATTAATATTTACTCCTAAAAACTGTACTTCCTGTATCACCATATTTTTATATTCAATCATCATTAATTATTAGAACTATATTATATTGCTTGGTCTGCCTCCTTGGCATTTCCTCTACCCCCACCTGCTTCATAAAGAAGGATTTTACTCATCCCCACCTCTTCCTCCACACACATACCTAGCAACAGTTTCCTCTTTGAGGTGCCTGGGTGGCTCAGTTGGATGAGCGCCCAACTCTTGATTTCAGCTCAGGTCATGATCTCACGGTTTGTGAGTTCAAGCCCCTAGTTGGGCTCTCTGCTGACCATGCAGAGCCTGCTTGGGATTCTCTCTCTCCCTCTCTCTCTCCCTCTCTCTCTCCCTCTCTCTCTCCCTCTCTCTCTCCCTCTCTCTCTCCCTCTCTCTCTCTCTCTCTCTCTCTCTCCTTCCCCTGCTCACACTCACATTCTTTCTCTCAGAATAAATAAATAAACTTAAAAAAAAAAAAACAATGTCCTCCTTGTGTTAGATATCTTGGCTAGGATTCAAGTGGATCTGTGACCCTGTGTGTGTGTGTGTGTGTGTGTGTGTGTGTGTGTGTGTGTGATTTTGCAGATGTTAAGAAGGACTAAGCTGGAAAAACAATGTTCTTTTTAGCACAGGGCATGTTGAACTTGAAGATAAAGGAGAAAGAAGAAGAGAGGGATTCTTTTTTTAACAGAAAGACAGAATAGTAAATCTAATATCAGATTTTTTTTGAGAGAAAGAGGGAGAGAATGTGAGTGGGACAAGGGCAGGAGAGAGAGCGAGAGAGAGAGCGAGAGAGAGAGGGAATCTTAAGCAGGCTCCATGCTCAGTGGGAGGCTCAGGGCTTCATCTCCCTACAGTAGGATCATGACTTGAGCCAAAATCAAGAGTCAGATGCTCAATTGACTGAGCCACCCAATTGCCCCTCTAATATTAGATTTTTAAAATCACTGTGTATACCAATGACCTGAGATGCTGGTGGCAGAGTCCAAAGATTCTAAGTATGTGAGTCCAGAGTGGAGCTCCCAAAATCTGAGTCTTCAGCAAGCTTCTCCACTTAGTCTACCACAGGTGGGGCATGCAGCTTTCCCGCCACCACTCCCTGAAAGCTCCTGGCTGGTTAAGTCTTTTCTGGGACACAGTTAGTAACCTACCATGACATTCACCACCATTTCACTAGGAGAGTACCCATCAGAATCCCGAAGACTACTTTGCTACTACATGAGAAGTGCCGGATACAAAACTGAAGTAAAGACCACATCAACATTGCTGAATGTATCATAAAACATTCAGTTAGAAGAAAAAACACCTATTAAAATCTCTTCTCTTTTCTTTTTCTTTAAGTTTATTTATTGATTTTGAGAGAGACAGAGATAGCGCAAGTGGGGAGGGACAGCGCAAGTGGGGAGGGACAGAGGGAGAGTGAGAGAGAGAATCCCAAGCAGGCTCTGCACAGAGCCCGATGCAGGCCTCAAACTCACAAAGATGTAAGATCATGACCTAAGCCAAAACCAAGAATCAGCCACTTAACCAACTGAGCCTCCCAGGTGCGCCAAAATCTATTTCCAATCAGTAACTTAAATGTTGGTAGGGCAAAGAATACAAGCTTTTCATCATATATGAAGCAGCAATTTAGAGGAGTAGAAAACTCTCCAGATACGAAATAAGAAAAAGCTCAAACGGGAGTTCTGATTCTACTCATTATGATCTTGATGCTGAGCAAGTTTCACCTATCCTTCCTACCTCCCACTCGAGTTAAAGGCTAAGGAAATAGAGTGAAATAAAGCTAACACTCTTGAAAAATGCTAAAGGACTACAGAATGTAAATTAGCGTTCTTCTTCGTCACTCTGGTGGGTCTGGAATGAGGCAGAGCACACTTGACATGAAACCTCATATTTTTTTAAATTTTTTAAAATGTTTTTATTTATTTTTGATAGAGACAGAGCACGAGAGGGGGAGGGGCAGAGAGAGAAGGAGACACAGAACCGGAAGCAGGCTCCAGGCTCTGAGCTAGCTGTCAGCACAGAGCCTGACGCGGGGCTCGAACCCACAAACGTGAGATCTGACCTGAGCCGAAGCCGGAAGCTTAACGACTGAGCCACCCAGGGGCCCCATGAAACCTCATATTCTACGTTGTGCGCTGCCTCTTTCTGAGCCTGGAGAGAGGCAACGATGAGATGGCCTCTTGCTCTTGGCTCTCCCAGGAAGCCCCAGCCGTGGTAGAGCGGAAATTCCTAACGGCCCCATGGGCAGCTCTAAGGATGCTGCCCTGCATGGCACTCACCAGTCTCTTTCCCTGCTCCGTCCCGGCAGTCCTCTGAGCAAAACCCTGGCATCCACAAAACGTGTTTATCTTTCTAGAAGGATACAATGCAATCTTTCTCCCTGTGAAAATCACAGCTAAAATGACTCCAGTTTCTTCCACCAATAGATTCAGAGGTGACTTCCCATATGTTTCAGGATTAGGGTTTCATTTTAATCCTTTAAACACTAAACGAGAATCTTTAATTTGAAACAAGAATTCTAAATTGATGAAAACAAGACTGGAGGCTTAATTTTGGGTTCTATTGAGTGTATGAAGAAATACTAATTCATAGAAGAATACTAAAATTTAAAGAAACTACTCACTAATGGCTCCCTATGGTTTATTACACTGTATCCAGACTCTCGTTTGGTTTTTAAGAGCTTAATATTAATAACAAAGATACTCCCTAGAAAATCTATTTCCCATCATCCTATTACTGCCAACAAACGCTATCTTCTTTAATCCTGTCCCTCACTTCTCTGTCCTTACAATGTGTGTCCTCATCTTGCCTCTATTGTTCTTTTAGCTGTTTTGTTTCTCCTCAAAGTGCCCTCTACTTCCTTGATATTTAAGCAACTTATCATTCAAAGGACAGATTCAATTCCACTTCCTCCTTATACTGAATTTGGGTTCAGTTTCAATACTATAAAGACACAACATTCTTTTTTTATTTTTAATATCACTAATTTCTTCGTGAGTGTTTGGTTTTATATCATCTAAACATAGTAAGTTACTTTTTTTTAATGCTTTTTATTTATTTTTGAGAGACAAAGAGAGACAGCAGGAGCAGGGAGAGTCAGAGAGAGAGGGAGGTACAGAATCCGAAGGAGGCTCAGGCTCTGAGCTGTCAGCACAGAGCCTGACACAGGGCTCAAACCCACCAACCGTGAGATCATGACCTGAGCCGAAACCGGGCGCTCAACTGACTGAGCCACCCAGGTGCCCCCAAAACATAGTAAGTTACTTAAAAAACATATGTTTATTTCTTTATATTCCTTCTATACATGTTTCAAATATTTATAAATGCTGATGTTCTTCTCTAAGTAAATCTGGTCTATTTCACCATGTATCTGAAACTAAAATGTAGTTAGACAGTAAATTTATGTTTATTCCTAAATTTAAGCAAAAGAAATCCAAATGGATTTTTACGAAAAAGGAAACAGGTAATGTGTTTTGCTAAAAATAGAAAACTAGCCCCTATTTTTTTTGATGATTAGGGAGTATATAATTGACAGTAAAATAATGACATACATGAAATTCATAGAATACTAGTTTTTTGAAATATCTACGCATAACAATAAATTTTAATAAGCTATGTGGTAATGTTACATCATAAATCATATATGCACTATATAAAATGACCTCTTTCCAAAACAATGTTTCCATTGTTATTCTAAAACACATACAAATAAATACGCTAGGTCATATTAAAGTTCAGCTATTGGCTTCCAGCAATTTCTGACATGTAATTACTCCTCTTCATATACATACCTGGCCCCAGTCCCACTCTGATCCACGAGTTGAAAGTGGATGAAAAGAGGATAGTCTTTTAGAAGAGGAAATATCTCTGCAGCTCAAACAAAACAGTTCTTATTTCTTGGAGAATTCTCGAAATCATTCTGTATATTTTTAAAAGCTAGAAGAGCATTTCTTTTTTAAAAAATATTTTCAGTGTTTATTTATTTTGAGAGTTGGGGGGAGGGAGGGAGAGAGAGAGGGAGAGAGGGAGAATGAGTGGGGGAGGGGCAGAGAGAGAGGGAGAGAGAATCCCAAGGCCCTGCACTGCCAGCATAGAGCCTGACTCCGGGCTTGATCTCACAAACTTTGAGATAATGACCTGAGCTGAAATCAAGAGTCGGGCACTCAACCAGCTGAGCCACCCAGGCTCCCCTGGAGAAACATTTCTTATGTTTCACTTAGATCAAGCATCTTAAAAAAGGTAATAAGTAATTGGGGCCCACACCCACCTCACCATCCTATTATCTGTCATGGTTGTCCTTTCATTCACAAACTCTGCTTTTAATTCCATACTTCAAAAAAAGGGGAATAAAAGGTGAATTACAAGTTTATATTTTTATCTCTGTGTTTCCATTTATGCCGATGTTTCAAAATACAAAGCCTGAACTCAGTAAGGCCTTGGGGTTTGATTTTCTTTTCTTTTATATCTTCCAATCAAAAAGTTTAAATACTATCTATTCTACTTGCCATACTTATATAAAAATAACTCTAATTATAAATGCATGCATACGTCAGGAATTTTCTGTCATTTTCCCTGTTCTCACAGTATGTCACAAACAAAATATCTGGAGACTCAAGCTGGGCAATTGACTTCTTATGTTTGTATTTTCCACTGAGTAGTGGCTGAACTAAAGCTGTATATGTACACTATTAAACCTGAGCCAAAACTTTAAATGCATTTTCTTTCCCCCAAATCTTCCCATTGATGAAAAATAATATATAGTAGCTATTGTCTTTAGTAAAAAAGAAAAAGAGATATGAAAACCACTTTATTTTAAGTTTTAATATCAATTACCCAAACTATAGAAAAATGTTCAAACATAAATTTTAAAAGTCTATGGAATATTAAAGTCTACAAAATTTTTTGCTGTTAAGAGGGTAATAAAAATAAATGTACGCTAGACTTTGATGTTGCTTAGCCTAAAAACATAGTAAAATGTGAAATAAACCATATTCTTCAAATCATGAGTGTTGGTTTTCACTTTATCATTTCAAATATGCAATAGCATTCTATTTTAAAAACTACAAAGGAAGAATAAAAACTATGCAGCAGACATGGAGTTTTTAAATGTCCAAATGTTTTTTATAGACTGCGTTTTGAGTTCCAATATTTCAAGAACAGTTTTGAGTGAAATCTTGTTGAATTATGTATTAGATTTTGAGAAACAGCTTCTTTCAACTTTTCCCTCTCAAAATAAATCTCGATGGAGCCGAAATGAAAGAAATGTTAGCACTTTCAGAGGACTTAAAGAAGAAAAGGTTAGAGTGCCAGTTAAAGAAAAATGTTTGCACATATTCCACAGAAAAAAATATATCTTCATTAATTATTAAGGAAACTATATCAGAAGGAAACAAGAAGAAAAAAGAACAAACATTTTTATCCATTTCAAAATACTTGTGAAAGGGTAACTGTAGTTCGAGAGAGGTGTGCGTTGGTTTGGTGGGGGTTTTTTTGTTGTTGTTTTTGTTGGGTTTTTTGTTTGTTTTTTGGTCTTTGTTTCTTTTTCTCCTCCTCTCCCGCTCCCGTTCTCTTTCTTCTTTCTATTAGAGTATCAATTTACTGTACACACCTGCGATTTAGAGAGAGGAGCTTTCCAGAGTTTCTGCAATTTGACTGCTGAGGTGTTAAACGGGAATCTGGCGCCCCTGGTCTGTCCTTCCTCTGCAGAAACAAATCCCACGACCACATCTGCCCCCTAGCGGTCGATTTGGGGGTTGGCGCGATTCGAACGCTCTCGGGCTTGGAGTTTGGAGCATGCGCAGTCACAGAAGCCTCTCTCGGTCTGAGTACGCTGAGTTCCGCGAGTTGGTGAGTCACAGTGTTCGTGCAGAACTAACTTGACTGTACAGTGACCCGGGTGTTTATTTCCCACCACTCAGCTTGAGGTAACCGTTTTACCACATAGTGCATTTCTTTGTTGAGTCTTAAGAGCAAACTGTATCTTTGTAGTTTGTCAGTTTAACTCAGCTGAATTTAACCTCGTGATAACTGTGATACCACCACAATTGAAATACCACATTTGCTTGTTTGAATTCCTGGTTCAAATGTTTTTCTTCCTGGAGTTTGAGAAAACTTCTCAATCACTATTTTCAAATATAGCCTCCTACTGCATCCCCCAACCCCCTTCTCCTTCTAGAATTCCAATTAGATATTTGTTAGACCATCTTACTCTGTCCTTTATGTCTCTCTCATATTGTCTACTTCCCTGTATCCCTGGGCCTCAACTGTAGGTAGACTTATGGTATCAAATCATTTATCAAGTTTAAATTTTCTATTGTGTTTTTTTTATTTCTAGAAGCATTGAGTTTTTTACACATCTATTTATTCTTAAATATTTTTTATTGTTTATTTATTTTTTTAGAGAGAGAGAGACAGAGTGTGAGCAGGGGAGGAACAGAGAAAGGCACACACAGACTCCAAAGCAGACTCCAGGCTCTGAGCTGTCAGCACAGAGCCTGATGTGGGCTCAAACCCACGAACCATGAGATCATCACCTGAGCTGAAGTCAGACACCCAACCAACTGAGCCACCCAGGCACCCCTGAAACATTTTTTTTAAAACCTCATATTTATTTTTTTTTCCATCTGACAATTCCTGTTTCTGGAAACTTCTGAACTTTTCTTGGTGTTGTTTATGTTTGCTCTCATTCATGGTGCTTTATTTTTCTGTGTTTACTGATTTTTGTTTTTTTCCTCTTTGAGCTCTCATTTTCAGTTGAACTTTCTCAGTAGAAATTCTTTGAGGCCTGGGAGGAGGTGGATTTCTTCCTGGGAAGATTATTGTTTCTGATAGGCATCCATAGGCATTATCAGTGCTGTTTCAGTTATACTAAAATATTGACTTGAAGTTTTCACTTGTGTGTGTGTTTCACAACACCAGATGGTGTGAATTCAGGATACAAACTTAAATGGAAGCCAGATGGTGATTATGAATCTTTAGGAGAAATCTTTTCCTACCTCCAATCAGAACCAAGGTTCAACGTTCAAGTTTCAAGATGAGCAGTGTTTGTTTTGGTCAATTCCATACTGGTGTCAAGAGTGTATGTTCTAGTTCATTTTTAAACTGGAAGTATAACACTTTGGGGTTCCAGTTTATTTTAAAAGGCATCCCCTAATATAATCCCTAACTTGGGTGAAGTATAAACTTTGTCTCACATCCTTTAAAATTTTTGAGATGCTCTGAGCTCAGCAAATGCCATTAAGGCAAAAAGCCAGCCTTAGTGCCTTATTTGTGTCGCAGAGTTCCTGCCTTAAGCTTGTTTTGGTCCTACGAGGAATTTATCTATTTTGCCAGCATTTGCACACATTTGAATTTTAAGAAATATTTTTTGCTCAGCAGTTTTAGTTGTTTCCAACAACTAAACAGGTACTCAGTTTACCATATTACCATGGAGGCAAAATTATTTTAAATGTGGTTTTTCTTCTGCACTCATTACTATTACTTTACTCCGCTTTATTATCATTTTGTTCCTTGCCGTTACTGATACTATGATTTATTTTTAGATCGAGAATCGTGGGTCAGTTCTCAGATTGTTTTCTTGTCTCTGATATCTCCTTTTAACCCATTAACTCTGATCATCTTGGTTTTTAGCTCTTCTTTAATGGATTATATTTTGTCATGCTGTTGTGTAGCATAAAACCCCCATGGGGATTCCGCTCTGTAGTTTGAGTTACGCTTACTTCGAGACTTCCGCATAATATAAACCAGCAGTCTTTTTCTTCCTTGTTTCCTCCTTCCCTTTCTTCATTCTTCCATTTTGCTTTTCCTTTTTTTCTTGCTTCCCTCCAGTTTTTTCTTTTTTATTCTATAGTTTCATAATTGCCATGTGGTTTATTCTTACCTTGATCACAGGTAGTACTGCCCGGTTCAAAACAGAATAGATCATTTTCTATCTAATCTAATAGCATCTAATCTAAAAGCAGCTAATCTACTCTTCAGGATTTTTGAGTGTGCAGGGATGGGAGGGTGCAGGCTGAGCATGGTGATGGGCACGCCCAGTTGTGGAGACGTGCCATTGCTTGCTAGAGGTCTGGTGTCTGAGTTCTTTTCTGAGATGCAGTCATGACTGGATTTGTGGATCGGCTGCCATCACAACATCACACAATTCATTAAAAATTGCAAGCCTAGGGGCACCTGGATGGCTCAGTCAGTTAAGCGTCCAACTTTGGCTGAGGTCACAATCCCACAGTTCATGAGTTCAAGCCCTATGTTGGGCTCTGTGCTGACAGCTCAGAGCCTGGAACCTGTTTCAGATTCTGTGTCTCCCCCTCTTTCTACCCCTACCCCTCCTTTCTCTCCCAAAAACAAATTAACATTTTAAAAAATTATAAGTTTATTGGCCCTTCTAATTTCTGATGAATTCTCAAGGATGTAGTTCCAATTAAAGTTTTTCAGAACTCACCTTTATTTTTGTTAGGACAGCTTAACTCCTCAGTCTGCATATTTCCAAATAAGATGACATTAGTGGGAATTGTCAGGATGCTTTGGACTCATTTTCCCACTAAGTCTGAGAAGATGAATGGCAGATTTAGGAGACCTAATACAACACGACAATATTTTCTGCTTCTTGTTTTGACCCCATTTCTTTTCATTTACGGTACTAAGTTGTGACCTTTTATTTGTTTTGTTGCTGGTGGTCGGTTTTACAACACCTCCCTTTTGTGAGTTTTTGAAGTTATTTGACCATGGACATGTATTGGGGAATCTTGCTACATTTCCACTGTCCTTAGTCAAGTAAAAAAATTACTTTAAAATTCCATCCTGGGGCACCTGGGTGACTCAGTCAGTTAAGCGTCCTACTCTTGATTTCGGCTCAGGTCATGATGCCAAGGTGGTGGGATTGAGCCCCACGTTAGGCTCTGTGTTAAGCATGGAGGCTGCTTGGGATTCTCTCGCTTTGTCCCTCTCCCCTGCTAATTCTCTCTCTCTAAAATAAAAATAGGGGCGCCTGGGTGGCTCAGTTGGTTAAGCGTCGGCTTCGGCTCAGGTCATGATCTCACGGTTCCTGGGTTCGAGCCCCACATCAGGCTCTGTGCTGACAGCGAGCTCAGAGCCTGTCGCCTGTCTTCAGATTCTGTGTCTCCCTCTCTCTCTGACCCTCCCCTGCTCATGCTGTTTCTCTCTCTCTCAAAAATAAATAAAACATTTAAAAAAAAACCATCCTAAAATAAAAATCATTCCTTTTATGAGTAGTTTTATTTTTTGATAACTAGTTTCAGTAGTATTTATCTGCGAAGGATAATGGGCATATAACAAGAGTAGTTATTCTTTACAAATTATCACTACCCATAGAAGAAAACACAATAGAAATGAAATACAGGATAATTTTTTTGTTGTTGGAGTGGGTGTAATTCTGGGTGCTAGACGGATTAGACCACTGGGAGAGAGGTGAATCGGTACTGGTTGTCTGGAAAAAGGATCTAGAAGTACCGTAAGAATAAAAAACTACCAAAAAAAGTTTGACTACTTCGTTTTCACTAACAACCAGCCTGGCACCTCTAAGTAGTCACAAAAGTCTTCCTTATGTCAAGAAGATTTTTCAGTATTGATTTGATTTGATTTTTTAAATTATTATTATTATTATTATTTTGAGAGACAGAGAGACAGCGTGAGAAGGGGAGGGTCAGAAAGAGAGGGAGACACAGAATCCAAAGCATGCTCTAGGCTCTGAGCTGTCAGCACAGAGCCCGACGCGAGGCTCGAACCCATTAACCAAGACATCATGACCTGAGCTGAAGCCGGATGCTTAACTGACTGAGACACCCGGGCGCCCCTCAGTATTGATTTTAAATAACATAAACTAACACTTATTCTTTATTCATATTCAACCGCTACTACAACAGAGATAGAAAGCACAGGGATTTTTCACTACTATCTGCTGCCCTCTGCAGGCTAATTTTAAACTCACAGATATACCGGAAGTCTGGGGGAAAAATCCACTCCCCCCCATATTCCAGTGTAGGTGTACATTAGTAAGCTTGAAACAAGAATGCCCATAAAATTCCAATTTTTGTTTCTGTTGCATAGATGCCATATGACAGGGAACTGTTACTTGTTACATGATTGGGAAATGGAGACTTCTCTTTGAGTGTAGTAATGAAAGGAAAAGAGAAATGTGCATGGGAGAGAAGTTATGCATCTGTTTGGTTTTGACCCTTTTTTTCTTTGACCCTTTTTAAAAGTTTGTTTATTTATTCTGACAGAGAGAGAGAGAGAGAGAGAGAGAGAGAGAGAGAGAGAGAGAAGGGACAAGAAGGGGAGGGGCGGAGAGAGAAAGAGGGAGAGAATCCCAAGGAGGCTCCTCCATGGGACCGCAGAGCCCGACATGAGGCTCAATCTCATGACCCGAGCAGAAATCAAGTCAGAAGCTTAACTAACTGAGCCACCCAGATGCCCCTTGGTTTTAATTCTTAAATAACAGGTAGTTGAACATAAGGGTCAACATGTAAAACATTACTTGATACATTATTTTCTCCTGAATTTTCCTTTCATTAGATGATTCTCATTCAAAGCAGTTTCTTTGGAATAAATGCGGGCCTTCAAGGTCAAAAGCACTGATTGAAGTATAACACAAAAGAAATTTTAAAAGATGTTGCTCTCATTCAGTCCCACCGGCATCTGAGTTACAATGTATAGAGCTGGGTAATCGAAAATGTTGTATTTATTCACAGGATTCTGAAAGTAAAGGATTTCTGGGCTTTGGGGGTGGGAGCCTTAGCAGCTAATAGCTCCCAGAGAATTTTCCATTCTCGAAGAGAATAGCGGAAATCTCTCTGATACAGTTGCATGGGATATAGGGGTAGAAAAGAGACTGATGCAGGCCAGTGAACATCCTACAGGCAGCGTAACATGCAGTTTTCTCCAAAGGTCCAAGATAGGAGCGAGGTCTCAGAAGAGAGAGCCAACCAGCTGCCCTGCGGGGGCACCTAGGGGTACTTAGGTCACATCTTGAAAATGATGTCAGCATGGAGAGAGAATGTGTGAGTACCATCTAAATGGTTATGTTGAAAAGATTATAATGCAGCATCGAGACAAATCAAACGAGAGAAGTAGATGTACTTTCCCAAGCCTGGGAAGAAAGAATGTGGTGGAGGGCAGAGTCTGAGTTTGAGCAAAGTGTGAAGTAGATATCCATAGAGCAATTGAATTTACTTGGAAAAAATTAAGCTTTATAATTCAGACAGATGAGAGTCTGAAGATAGAGATTTTTATCCAGATATAAAAAAAAAAACAGTTACATTTTCCTTACTAGCATCTGTGATTGGGGAAAAAAACAGATGCTAGTGTCTTCCTCTCTGTTCATACTTGATGTTCAGAATTTCTCCTATTCTACTAGTCCCTTTCATAGTTTGATTCACAGTCCCCAATAAAAAGAAGGCACCAGATGATGGATGTGGTTTGTTGATCATGTGTCTCACATGTCTTCAGTACCTAAATGACTCCTGGCTTATGATACATGTTCAATAAATGCTCATTAAAGGGGCGCCTGGGTGGCTCAGTCAGTTGATCATCTGACTTCAGCTCAGGTCATGATCTCATGGTTCATGAGTTCAAGCCCCGCATTGGGCTCTGCTCTGACAGTGCAGAGCCTGCTTGGGATCCTCTCTCTGCCCCTCCCCCCGTGCACACATGAACGTGCTCTCTGTCTCTCTTTTTCAAAAATAAACATTAAAAAAATTTTTAATACTCATTAAAATGAAAAAAATAAAAACTAGATGACTAAAGCTTAGTCTTTTGTAAGTATGCAGAAAAAAATAAAGATATTACTTTCAGCCTTTCTTTCTCACTAATGGACTGTGTATAATTCCGGTGGATACTTAACTTGGTATGTGGCAGTTACTTAGAACCCAATTTAGAAATAATAAGAGATTCACCATTTGTCAACACACAGGACTGACAGAATGTGATCCTTTTCTTAGAATGGTATTTTAAATGTAACTTTTTCCTCTTTTGAGTATCCCTGCCCTTCTTAGTCTCTGTGGGTCAGTGTCACCAGGAGGAGAGGGAAGGGTCAGCGATGCATTCACGGAGCCAGAGAATGAGAGAACAGGTCCAGTACCTACAGGTATTTCAAACAAACAGTGTGGTCTGCTGCCCCTTACTGGCAAGAGGAGAAAATTGCTAAATTACATTTTAAAAGTGTAGTTCTTGGCACTGAAATCTTATTTTACCAGAAATAGCTCTTTTACTACAAAAATCATATAAATGAATCATCTCAAAAACTAAACCCCATCTGGGGAAAGTCACGTCATTAAAGGCAGTTTTCTGGCCTTCAATATGGATGACTGTAGAGAAAAGTTACGTAGGAAAAATACTAAACAAGCCCCATATGTGTTCATTGATCTCCCATGTTTGAAAACTTGAAAGTTATCATTGGCAATAAATACTCTAAGTTGATTTCTTTGAAGTGACAGTGTCATTTTATTTATTTATTTATTTATTTTAAAGTTTATTTATTTATTTATATTGAGAGAGAGAGAGAGAGAGAGAGGGTGGAGCCGGGACAGAGTAAGAGAGAGAATCCCAGGTAGGCTCTATGAAGTCAGCGCTGAGCCCAACTCGGAGCTGGAATCCACAGACCGTGAGATCATGACCTGACCGGAAACCAACAGTCAGATGCCCAACCAACTGAACCACCGAGATGCCCATTTCATTTATTTTTAAGAAAATATCTGCTGCCTGCCCCTGGCTGAGTAACCGTGGTTTGTCCGCCAGTCACCCTTTCAAGTAAAAATGGCGTCCGGTGAAAAGCAGCAGCTCATTCAGGTTGCAGTTGAAACCAGGGCCCAAGGGCTTCCCTGAGATGACCGTCCTACTTCCGCACTTCCGCAGTTGCCATATGCACACTTCCCGTGTCCTCACACAGGACGTCAGAAAGGAGCAGGCGGAAACCCCTGGGAAAATGCTTTTAGCAGGTGCTTTGGAGTAAACCGGTGAATTCTGAGGGCTTGCGGACCTGTGGGGGTTGGGCCTGGGAACGCCGCGCCAGCACTTCTGCCCTGGTCTCTGTTAATGGTTAATGAGCCCAGAGATTCCAGCTGCTAGAGTCATGCTGCACCTCCCAAGCGCCAGGTTGGCTAGCCATACGGGACTTGAATTTGGGCATGAAATGACCATGGCTTTCAGGGAGGTGATCCAGAACTGTAGGGTAACAACTTAATACGTGGCTTCCCTGCTGTATCTTCGGTGAACAGCGCTGGCCCTCGGGCTGCGTTGAGAGAAGCACCCTAAGTGAGTGTACAGAAAGGACCTCATTCTGTAAACAAGGTAACACAATTATGGACGAGAAAGCAATGCTGGAAACTTAGTCTAAAAGTCAAGGCAAAGTTGAAAATGCAAAGTGAGCAGTGAAGTCAGAAGTCAGGATTGGGGGGCAGGCAGAAGGAGGAAGCAACTGAAGAATCCGTTTGGCCAAAGGTGAAGAAATAAAAGCCACCGACAGCCCAAGAATTCTGGCAGTCCGCTCTATGTGGTACCTGGTATATGACGTGGGACTTGTCAGCTCCCAAAGGAATTGTGCAAGGCCAGAGTACAGCTAGACAGGAAAAAACAAACAAATAAACAAAAAACAAACCTGAAGCCAAAAGGAAACAGGATCAGAAATACTGTTAGCTCCCAGAAAGGGAGTCTCTTCCTAAGAGACTCCTTCCCTAATCTCCCTAATGAAACAGTGCTCATTATCACACTGTTGGTTTCCTTGATGTTACCCTCTTTTTATTTTTATTATAGAAAATTTTAAATATAGGAAAGTGGACACAGAAGCTTCAACAGTTATCAAACTCATGGGCAAACCTGTTTTATACAGATCCAAATTCTCTTTTTCCTCACATACTGTTTTTTTTAATTATTTTTTAAAATTTACATCCAAGTGAGTTAGCATATAGTGCAACAATGATTTCAAGAGTAGATTCCTTAATGCCCCTATCCATTTAGCCCATCCCCCCTCCCACAACCCCTCCAGTAACCTTCTGTTTCTTTTCTATATTTAAGAATCTCTTATGTTTTTGTCGCCCTCCCTGTTTTTATATCATTTTTGCTTCCCTTCCTTTGTGTTCATCTGTTTTGTATCATAAAGTCCTCATATGAGTGAAAACATATAATATTTGTGTTTCTCTGACCGACTAATTTCACTTACCATGATACCCTCTAGTTCCATATACATGGTTGCAAATGGCAAGATTTCATTCTTTTAGATTGCCAAGTAATACTCCTTTGTGTGTGTGTGTTTGTGTGTGTGTGTGTGTGTGTGTGTGTGTACACACATCACATCTTCTTTATCCATTCATCCATCAATGGACATTTGGGCTCTTTCCATACTTTGGCTATTGTTGGTAGTGCTGCTAGAAACATTGGGGTACATGCGTTTCATTGAAACAGCACACCTGTATTCATTCCTTGGATAAATACCTAGTAGTGCAATTGCTGGGTCAAGTGTGGTTCTATTTTTACTTTTTTGAGGAATCCCCATACTATTTTCCAGAATGGCTGCACCAGTTTGCATTCCCACCTGCAGTGCAAAAGAGATCCTCTTTCTCCACATCCTCACCAACATCTGTTGCTTCCTGACTTACTGATTTTAGCCATTGTGATGGGCGTGAGGTGATATCTCATTGTGGTTTTGATTTGTATTTCCCTGATGATGAGTGACACTGAGCATCATTTCATGTGTCTGTTGGCCATTGGAATGTCTTCTTTGGAGAAGTGTCTATTCATGTCTTTAGCCCATTTCCTTATTGGATTGTTTTTTGGGTGTTGCATTTGATAAGTCCTTTATAGATTTTGGATACCAATCCTTTATCTGATATGTCATTTGTAAATATCTTCTCCCATTCTGTCGGTTGCCTTTTAGTTTTGCTGATTGTTTCCTTCGCTGTACAGAAACTTTTTATTTTGGTGAGGTCCCAACAGTTCATTTTTGCTTTTGTTTCACTTGCCTCTGGAGACGTGTTGAGTATGAAGTTGCTGCAGCCAAGGTCAAAGAGGTTCTTGCCTGCTTTATCCTCAAGGATTTTGATGGCTTCTTGTCTTACATTTAGGTCTTTCATCCATTTTGAGTTTATTTTTGTGTCTGGTTTAAGAAAGTGGTTGAGGTTCATTTTTCTCCCTGGCGCTGTCCAGTTTTCCCAGCACCACTTGCTGAAGAGACTGTCTTTTTTTTTTTAATAGTTTATTGTCAAATTAGTTTCCATACAACACCCCATGCTCTTCCCCACAAGTGCCCTCCTCCATCACCACCACCTCTTTTCCCACCTCCCCCTTCCCCTTCAACTCTCAGTTCATTTTCAGCATTCCATAGTCTCTCAAGTTTTGCGACCCTCTCTCCCCAACTCTCTCTCCCTCCTCCGCTCCCCCTGGTTCTCCATTAGGTCTCTCTTGTTTTCCTGCTAGACCTATGAGTGCAAACATATGGTTTCTGTCCTTCTCTGCCTGACTTATTTCGCTTAGCATGACACCCTCAAGGTCCATCCACTTTCCTACAAATGGTCAGATTCCATTCTTTCTCATTGCCATGTAGTACTCCATTGTGTATATATACCACATCTTCTTGATCCACTCATCAGGTGATGGACATTTAGGCTCTTTCCATGATTTGGCTGTTGTTGACATTGCTGCTATGAACATTGGGGTACATGTGCTCCTATACATCAGCATTTCTGTATCTCTTGGGTATATCCATA
>NC_043704.1:40497115-40567015 GCF_006229205.1 Suricata suricatta
AGTTCAGGGTTCTCTATTCTATTCCATTGGTCTATATGTCTGTTTTTGTGCCAATACCATACTGTCTTGATGATGACAGCTTTGTAGTAGAGGCTAAAGTCTGGGATTGTAATGCCTCCTGTTTTGGTTTTCTTCTTCAATATAACTTTGGCTAAACGGGGTCTTTTGTGGTTCCATATGAATTTGAGGATAGTTTGTTCGAGCTTTGAGAAGAATGTTGGTGCAATTTTGATGGGGATGGCATTGAATGTGTAGATTGCTTTGGGTAGTAATGACATTTTCACAATGTTTATTCTTCTGATCCATGAACAGGGAATGTTTTTCCATTTCTTGGTGTCTTCTTCAGTCTCTTTCATAAGTTTTCTATAGTTTTCATCATATAGGTCTTTTATGTCCTTGGTAGGTTTACTCCTAGGTATTTGATAGTTTTTCGTACAATCGTGAATGGGTTCAGTTTCTTGATTTCTCTTTCAGCTGCTTCATTTTTGGTGTATAGGAATGCAAGTGATTTCTGCACATTGATTTTGTATCCTGCAACTTTACTGAATTCATTGATCAGTTCTAGAAGGCTTCTGGTGGAGTCAATTGGGTCTTCCATGTAGAGTATCATGTCATCTGCAAAAAGTGAAAGTTTGACTTCTTCTTTGCCAATTCTGATGCCTTTTATTTCCTTTTCTTGTCTGATTGCTGATGCTAGGACTTCTAGCACTATGTTAAACAACAGTGGTGAGAGTAGACACCCCTGCCGTGATCCTGATCTCAGGGGGAAAGCTCTCAGTTTTTCCCCATTGAGGATAATATTGGCTGTGGGATTTTCATAAACTGCTTTTATAATGTTTAGGTAAGTTCCTTCTATTCCGACTTTCTCAAGGGTTTTTATTAAGAAAGGGTGCTGTATTTTGTCAAATGCTTTTTCTGCATCTATCGACAGGATCATATGGTTTTTTCCCTTTCTTTTGTTAATGTGATGAATCACATTGATGGATTTGTGAATTTGAACCAGCCCTGTAACCCAGGAGTGAATCCCACTTGATCATGATGAATAATTCTTTTTATATGCTGTTGAATTTGATTTGCCAGTATCTTGTTGAGTATTTTTGCATCTGTATTCATTAAGGATATTGGTCTGTAGTTCTCTTTTTGTGCTGAGTCTCTGTCTGGTTTGGGTATCAAGGTGATGCTGGCTTTGTAGAATGAGTTTGGAAGTTTTCCTTCTATTTCTATTTTTTGGAATAGTTTGAGAAGAATGGGTATGAGCTCTGCTTTAAATGTCTAGTAGAATTCCCCTGGGAAGCCATCTGGCCCTGGAGTCTTATTCGTTGGGAGGTTTTTGATAACGGATTCAGTATCTTCACTGGTTATTGGTCTATTCATGCTTTCCATCTCTTCCCGTTTGCATTTTGGCGGTGCATGTGCATTTAGGAATTTGTCCATTTCTTCTAGGTTGTCCAGTTTGTTGGCATATAATTTTTCATAGTAATCTCTGATGATTGCTTGTATTTCTAAGGGATTGGTTGTAATAGATCCTTTTTCATTCATGATTTTGTCTATCTGGGTGCTCTCTCTTTTCTTTCTGAGGAGTCTGGCTAGAGGTTTATCGATTTTGTTTATTTTTTCAAAGAACCAACTCTTGGTTTTATGGATCTGCTCAATGGTTCTTTTGGATTCTATATTGTTTATTTCTGCCCTGATCTTTATTATTTCTTTTCTGCTGCTGGGTTTGGGGTGCTCTTGCTGCTTCTCTTCTATTTCCAGGGTGTGCTGTTAAATTTTGAATTTGCGCTTTTTCTAGTTTGTTGAGATTGGCCTGGATTGCAATACATTTTCCTCTTAGGACTGCCTTTGCTGTGTCCCAGAGATTTTGGATTGTTGTATTTTCGTTTTCGTTGGTTTCCATATATTCTTTAATTTCTTCTCTAATTGCCTGATAAACCCAATCATTCTTTAGTAGGGTGGATTTTAACCTCCACATTTTTGGAGGTTTTCCAGACTTTTTCCTGTGGTTAATTTCAAGTTTCATAGCATTGTGATCTGAAAGTGTGCATGGTATGATCTCTGTTCATTTATACTTATGGAGGGCTGCTTTATGCCCCAGTATGTGATCTATCTTGGAGAATGTGCCATGTGCACTAGAAAAGAAGGTGAATTTCCTATCTTCAGGATGCAGAGTTCTAAATATATCTATCAGTTCCATATGTTTCAGTGTGTCGTTCAGGTCCATTGTTTCCTTAGTGATTTTCTGTCTGGTTGATCTATCCCTTGCTGTCAGTGGAGTATTAAAGTCCCCTGCAATTAGCACATTTTTGTCAATAAGATTGTTTCTTTCTGTGATTAATTGTTTTATGTATTTGGGTGCTCCTGAATTTGGCACATAGATATTTATAATTGTTAGCTTGAAGAGACTGTCTTATTCCATTGACTATTCTTTCCTGCTTTGTCAAAGATGAGTTGGCCATGTGTTTGAGGTCCATTTCTGGGTATTCTGTTCTGTACCATTGATCTGAGTGTCTGTTCTTGTGCCAGTACAATACTGTCTTGAAGACTACAGCTTTGTAATGCAGCTTGAAGTCTGGGTTTGTGATGCCTTTTGCTTTGGTTTTCTTTTTCAAGATTGCTTTGGCTATTCGGGGTCTTTTCTGGTTCCATTACAAATTTTAGGATTGTTTGTTCTAGCTTGGTGAAGAATGCTGGTATTATTTTGATAGGGATTGCATTGAATTTGTAGATTGCTTTGGGCAGAATTGACATTTTAACAATATTTGTTCTTCCTATCTAGCAGAATGGAATATTTTTCCATTTTTTTGTGTCTCCTTCAATTTCTTTCATATAGTTTTCAGTGACTAGATTTTTCACCTCCTTGGCTAGATTTATTCCTAAGTGTTTCATGGTTTTAGATGCAATTATAAATGGGATTGATTCCTTGATTTCTCTTTCTGTTGCTTCATTGCTGGTATATAGGAATAAACAGATTTCTGTGCATTGATTTTATATCCTGCCACTTTGCTGAATTCCTGGATCAGTTCTAGCAGTTTTTTGGTGGGTTACATACTGTTTTGAAGTAATTCCCAGGCATTCTATCTTTTTATCCATAAATATTTCATATGTTTCTACATAAGTATCTTTTTGTTAAACAATTATAATACCATTATCACAACTGAAAACAAGACAAAATATCTGTAATATATCAAATATCCAGTGTTCAAATTATCAACTTACTCATGAATGTCATTTTCCCTAATTTGTTTTTTTTTTCAATGTTTATTTATTTTTGAGAGAGAGAGAGACCATGAGTGGGGAAGGGATAGAGAGAGAGGGAGCACAGAATCTGAAGCAGGCTCCAGGCTCTGAGCTGTCAGCACAGAGCCTGATGTGCCTTGAACCCACAAACTGTGAGATCATGACCCAAGCCAAATTCAGATACTTAACCGTCTGAGCCACCCAGGTACCCCAGCTAATTTTTTTATATTTATTTATTTATTTTGAGAAAGAGAGAGAGAGAGACGGGGGGGGGGGAGGGGGGCGTGCACATGCCTGTGGGGGAAGGGCAAAGAGAGGGGTAGAGAGAATCCCAAGCAGGCTCCACATTATTTGTGCAGAGTCTAACATGGGGCTCAATCCCATGAACCATAAAAGATCATGACCTGAATTGAAATCAAGAATCGGATGCTTTGTTGACTGAACCACCCAGGGGCACCCATTTTCTCTAATTTGAATCAATATTTAAATAAAATATAGAATTGTGATTGGTTGTTAAGTTTCTTTTCTCTTTTAATCTATTAGTTCCTTCTCCTCTCTCCCCTGCAATATATTTATTGAAAAAAAAAAAAAACAACTAGGGTTGCCTGGGTGGCTCAGTCAGTTAAGGGCCCAACCCATGGTTTCATCTCAGGTCATGATCTCATAGTTTGTGGGTTCAAGCCCCCTACATCAGTCTCTGTGCTAACAGTGCAGAGCCTGCATGGGATTGTCTCTCTTCTTCTCTCCCTGCCCTTCCTTTTCTCATGCTCTCTATCTCAAAATTAAAAAAAAAAAAACCTAATAGTTTGTCTTGTAACATTTCCCAAAGTCTGGATTTTTCTGATGAGTTTCATTACTATGTTCCCTTGTCTTTCATATTTCCTGTACAGTGGTTGCTGGATCATATGACATTTTCTTGGTGAAACTGCTTTATGGTGGGTGTGGTGTTCTTCTAACAAAACGTACACTGTTTGCTTTTATAATGTAGACAAACATTGGTGGGCGTTGCCTAGATTCATTAATGCATTAGGAGTTGCAAATGATAAATTCCAATTCGATTGTTGCATCTTAATTCATTAACAGGAACATTTCTATAAAGAGAAAGCCCCTCATCAATGGTTTGTTTACCCAGTAATAGGATTCATATAGGAAAGACAGGATAAATGCTTGATTGGTTCCTTTTTTAAAATGCAAAATACTGGGTTCACTGGCATTCTGCAACAGTTACGAATAAGTGTTGTTATTTGTGTTAGTTAGCTATTATTAGGTAGAACAAACTCTCAGTCTCCCATCCCTGCAAACTCAATTGCTTAAAACAATGAAGCACTTCTGCTTCTGGCCAACATAGAGAAATAAAGCACATATTACCCTCTTGCTTAAAATATATTTTTTTAAATATACGAAATATATGAAACAACTGTTTGAAGACAGTAGACATTAGGCAACAAAGGACAGTTATCCTTGAGAGGTGAAACATAAGTACAGTAAGCCCACTAAATACCCACACTGATTTGAGAGGATTTATAGGCCATGACACAGGGAGAGAGAATGGAGGCGGATCCCAGAGTACTCCCTGAGTTTAGGATATATAGTGGAGACTCTAGGGAGTACAAAGAAACTAGAGTTCACAGGACAGAGTACCAAAAAAGGAGAGAGTTGTTCATAGAGAGAGCTCTAGAGATAGGCAGAGGTACTTCCTCAAGTATTAGCTGAGTACTGATCAGCAAATGCATGTGAGGAAACTACCTAAGATTGGAGGAAGAACCAGTTCAAAGGATTAGATACAATAGTGCCTGCCATTCCGCAGAGCCGGAAATAGTGCTTGCCCCCACCAACCAGTCTAGAAAACCCTAGGATTCACTAAGCATTGAGAATAGTACATGGAAGGGTCTTGTCTCCACACTAGGGACAGTTAATTAGTCCTGAACTAAGCACTGAGTCAGTTTCACCTAAGAATCTTAAATTTAAGGGCACTTGGGTGACTTAATCGGTTGAGCATCCAACTTCAGTTCAGGTCGTGATCTTGCAGTTCCTGAGTTTGGGTCCCACATTGGGTTCACTGCTGTCAGTCTGTGAATGCGTAGTCCACTTTGGATCCTCTGTTCCCCTCTCTCTGCCCCTCTCCCATTTGCGCTCTCTCAAAAGTAAATAAAATATTTAAAAAAGGGAATCATAAGAGTCAAAGGTCAAACTGTCTTGAAGTAATATAATTATAACCCAAATCAAAGCTCAAGAATCCTTTTAGGAATGTAAAAACTATAACATCCAACAAGGGAAAATTCACATTCTCTGATATACAATAAAAAATTGTTAGGCATGGAAGAAGGAAAATAAGGCCTATAATAAGAAAAGAAGCCACTAATCAAAACGCACTCCGAACTGACATATGTTAGGATTAGCAAGCAAGAACATTAAAAAAAGTTATTATAACTGTTTCATTCATAAAAAGTAGACATAGGGGCACCTGGGTAGCTCAGTCGGTTAAGTGTCCAACTTTGGTTCAGGTCATGATTTCACGGTTCATGTGTTAGAGCCCTGAATTGGGCTCTGTGCTGATAGCTCAGAGCCTAGAACCTGCTTTGGATTCTGTGTCTTCCTCTCTCTCTGCTCCTCACCCCCTCATGTTCTGTCTCTCTCTCAAAAATAAAAAAATAAAATAAAATAAATTTTAAAAAAAGTATATATAAAACAGATTAAAAAGATCCAAACCAAACTGTTAGAGATTAAAACTATGATGTGTGAAATAAATGTCAAATGTGATTAATGAAAGATTAGACATTTCAGAAACAAAGATTAGAAAATTAAGTGAACTGAAAGATACATCAGTAGAACCATCCAAAATAAAACACAGAACAGGGAATTTTAGTAAAATGACAAAACCCTGAGTTGTGACACAATTGAAACAGATCAATCTGCACATACTTATAGTTCCCATAAGAAAGGAGAGAAAAGGGGACAGAAAAATTATTTGAAGAAAGACAGCTGAAATGTTCCCAAATGTGATGAAAAGAATAGAGCCACAGGTCCAGAAAGTTCAACAAACCTCAAGCACAAAAATGATGAAGAAAACTACACCAAGACACATCATAATCAAATTGCTCACAATCAGAATAATTTTAAAAGTGACCAGATCAAACAAATAAAACAACAACCACAAAACCAGACAATATGTACAGAAAGAAAAATTCAGGTATCAGAAGATTTCTTGTCAGAAACAATGCAAGCAAGAAGATAGTGGAACAACAGTTTTAAAGTTCTGAACAACAACAACAAAAATTGTCAGGTCTACACCCTGTGAAATGTTTCAAAAATGAAGGTGAAATAAAGACATCTTTAGACATCCAAAAGCTGAAAGATCTCCAGCATACCATACCTTAAGAGGTATTAAAAGAAACCCTTCAGGGAAGTCTGGGTGGCTTCGTTGGTTGAGTGTCCAACTCTTGATTTCAGCTCCGGTCATGATCCCATGGTTGTGTGATCAAGCCCTGCATCGGGCTCCACACTGAGGGTAGAGCCTGCTTAAGATTCTCTCTCTTTCTCCATCTTCCCCTCTTGTAGTCTCCCCCACTGAGCTATCTAACATAAAAATGAAAAATTCTCCCTCCCTCTGTTCCTTTCCCCCATTCACCTGCTTTCTTTCTCTCTCTCTCTAAAAGAAAAAAGAAAAAAGAAAAGGAAATCCTTCAGTTAGAAGAACAATGATGAGAACATGATCTATACCAAGGAATGCAGAGCTCCAGAAATGGTAAATTCATTTCTATGAATGGGGTTTTTATTATTTAAATATTTTAGGATATAATTGATTGTTCAAAAAAATAGTAATAATATAGTGTGGAGTGTGTGACATATATAAAAGTATTATGTGTGACCATCTAGTACAAAGGTCAGGAGGGGAGAAAGGTGGGTATACTATTGTAAAGTTCTTATGCTGTATTTGAAGGTAGACTGTGATAAAGTAAAAGTGTATATTATAAAACCTAAATTAACTACTAAAACAAAACAGTAAGCTGTAGCCAATAAGGAAACAATGGAAATAAAATGGAATCACACAAAATATTTAATTAAGCCAAATAAAGGAAGGAGGAGATGGAAAGGGAAGCAAAGATTACATGAATCAAATAGAAAACAAACAATATATTTAATCCTATCCATACTTATAATTACATTAAATATAAATTGTCTGGGAGGGTGGTGCCTGGATGGCTCAGTGGGTTAATTAAGCACCTGACTCTTGATTTTTGGCTCAGGTCATGATCTCAGCATTGGTGAGACAGAGCCCTCGTGTCTTTGGGCTTTGTGCTGACAGTGTGGAGCCTGCTTAAGTTTCTCTCTTCTCTGCCCACCCTCTGCTCATGCATGCATGCTCTCTCTCTCTCTCTCTCTCTCAAAATAAATATTTAAAAAAATAAAGTAACAAAAATAAAAATAAATTATCTGAATACCTCAATTACAATGAGGAAATTGTCATATTGGATTAACAAATCAATCCTCAACTGTGTGGAGCCTACAAAAAACACACCTCAAATAGGAAGATACAAATAGGCTGAAAGTAAAAGAATGGAAAGAGAGGTATTCTGTCATGCTAATACTAATCAAAGAAAGTTATAATGGCTGTGACTGTATCAATACCATGCAAAGTCGATTTCAGAGGAAAGAATTTTATGAGGGTAAAGAATGTCATGTCACAATGAGAAAACTATCAATTTATCAAGAGGACAAAACATTCCTAAATGTTTATTTGCCTAACAGATCTTCAGAATACATGAAGTAAAAATTTATAGAACTGTGAGAAGAAATAGGCAAATCCACAAGTATATCCAGAGAGTTCAATACCATTCTCTCAGTAATTGATGGAACAAGTAGATGGAAAATCAGGAATGATTTTGGCCTGACACCTAAATCCATTCATCTCCCTGCCTCATCTGTTTTTATAAATTATACTTTATCAGGCTAGAGACAAGCTCATGCATTTATGTATTGCCTATGGTTGCTTTCACATTACAACAGAAGATATATAAGTCTGCTTTCACATTGGATAGTGGAAGAGTAGTATTTAGGGGGAAATTTATAGCACTAGGTGCCAATATTTTGTATAGAATGAAAATAAACACCGACATAACAAACTTTTTAAAGCACCACCAAAGCATTACTTAGAAATTTATAGCATTAAATGCCAATATAAGAAAAGAAAAACAGTCTCAAAGAAATGCCTCCAATTTCCACCTCAAGAGCAGCATAATTGTGTCAGAGATTCGATGGTCTGCAAAGCCTAAAATATTTACTATCTTTCCCTTTAAAGAAAAGGTTACTAACACATGACACAACAAGAAAAGTACAACCACTTTGACCTAACAGACATTGAGAGAATACTTCATTCAACAAAGTAAAATACACATTCTTGTCAAGTGCACATGGAACTCTTAACAAGAAGGACATGTTCTGAGACAGTAAAACAAGTCTCCATTAATTCAAAAGGATTGAAGCCATACAGTGTATCTTCTCTGATCATAGTAGAGTTAAATGCGAATGATGGATATATGTCAAATCATCATGATGATGCTTTCATGTGTGCACACATATGCCAAAACTTAGCAAGTTATACATGTTAAGTATGTGGAGCTTATTACATGCTTGTTACATTTCAAACTATTGGTGGGAATGCAAACTGGTGCAGCCACTCTGGATAACAGTATAGAGGTTCATCAAAAGTTAAAAATAGAACTACTCTACAGTCCACCAATTTCACTGCCAGGTATTTACCCAAAGGATGCAAAAATACTGATCTGAAGGAGCATATGCATCCCAATGTTTATAGCAACATTATCAATAACAGCCAAATTATGGAAAGAATCCAAAATGTCCATCAATTGATGAATGGATAAAGAAGATGTAGTTTATACATATAATGAAATATTATTCAGCCATCAAAAAGAATGAAATCTTGCCATTTGCAACAATGTGGATAGAGCTATGGGTGTATTACGATAAGCAAAATAAGTCAGAGAAAAACAAATGCTAATTATTTCACTCATATGTGGAATTTAAGAAACAAAACAGATGAACATAGGGAAAGGGAAGGAAAAAAGGGAGAGGGGAAACAAACTTAAGACCTCTTTTTTTTAGGTTTGTGTATTTATTTGGGGGGGCACATGCATGAGTGGGGGCAAGGGGGAAAGAGAGGGGGAGAGAGAATCCCAAGAAGGCTCCACACTATCAGCACAGCCTGATGCAAGACTCACAAATAGTGAGATCATGCCCTGAGCCAAAATCAAAAGTTGGAACTTAACCAACTGACCCAGCCAGGTGCCCCTAGAGACTCTTAATGGTAGAGAACAAACTGAAGGATGGAGGGGGGGGACGGGATTGGCCAATGGATGATGGGTATTAAGGAGGGCGCTTGTTATGACGAGCACTGATGTAGTATGTAAGTGATGAACCACGGAATGAACTGTTTCTGAAACCAGTATTGCACTGTATGTTAACTAACTAGAATTTAAGTAAATATTTGAAGGAAAAAAAACTGATTTAAGCAATGGGGAAAATATCCTCCTTCTTGAAGGGAAGAGCTACAGTCACAGTTGTAAAGAGCAGAGATACAAGAAAGGGACTAATTGAGGTTGTTTTTTGTAATCACTAAGAACTATTATTGACTTACGGATTCAATCCTATTTAATGTATTTTAGTCAATTGTAGTTATCCTTATTGATATTCAAATTGTCCATATTAAGACAATACTGGCACTGGGAGCCAGCATTTATTTGGAGCAGCTTGCTACATCCTCTATCTGGAAACTACATTTCCCAGAATCACCTTTCCGATGTGACAGAATCATGTCAATGACAGGAACTTGAGAAAGACTTTATTTTATTTTATTTTTTGGGAGAGGGAGGAAGACTTTAAAGTTGGAAGTGGAAGCCATTATTCTCAGGAGTTTGCTGCGACCAGATTCAATCTCTTCACAGACCTGTCCTTGAATTCCTACTTCCAAGATATAGTAGGTAAACTGACAGCTTCTCAAACTCCTCTAGAATTCTTACCTTTCAAACCAAGCTCCAAACTTCAGGCTGAAAACAATAATGGTGTGATTTTATGGTTTGTATCCCAGCTTTTCCACACTCATATAAATTCAGATTCTTGTAATAAAGCCTTTTATTCCCATAATAGTTGTGCTAACTCTTCTCTTGTTTGAATCTGGGCTGATACGGAGTTTCTTCAGGTTGGTTCCTGAGTCCTTTTGACATAACATTGTGTAGTCTTTGATAATTCACTTACTTCCTGGTATAAGAAGATATTCAAAGGTTATTTTTGCTATTACTGCTCACGATCTAGAATCAGCAATTTTTTCAGAGATATCTCGTTTGTTTATTTCTTTGTTTGTTTAGGTCACTTGGATTAGTTTCTTTCTGCCTGAGTACTCAATTTATTAATAATAGTTTCTATCACTATCTGACATTAAATTTGCTCATTGTCTATCCCTTTAAATGTTTTTTTTAATGTCTTTATTTTATTTTGAAAGAGCAGAGAATGAGTGGGGGAGGGGCAGAGAGAGAGGGAGACACAGAATCTGAGCAGGCTCCAGACTCTCAGCTGTCAGCACAGAGCCTGAAGCGGGGCTCAAACCCACGGACTGTGAGATCATGACCTGAGCCAAAGTCGGACGCTTAACCAACTGAGCCACCCAGGTGCCGCAGTCTATCTCCTACTTTAGAAGATAAATCTAACGAGGGCAAGGACTTTGCTTCATTTACCGTCATGTCCTTAGTACACTTACAGTTACTAAATAATTTTGTTTTCTTACTCTCTTGTAGGGATTTCTTATAATTTCTGTTTTATTACTAATAGCTTGAACCACTTTAATGCAGAATTCCTCCAATGGACATTTAAGACATTATGTTCTTACCTTTGTGTATTTATAAAATATGTCCCACAGATTTGTCTTTTTTTCTTCTTAAGACTATATACAGTGAAGAAAATGCTGATAATTAAGTATAAACCTTTAATGTTAAAATTATTATGCAAGATGACAGTTAGTTATTGTTTTTTTGGACTTTATCCTACTAAAATTAAATTCAACGTTTATAATTTAGAAAATGTATTCGGAAAAGTCCCCATGGTGTCAGACATTTTTCTTGCAGGGACGAGTGTTAGAATACATAGAGTAAGAATCCATCACACTGGGGCAAAAGTAAATGTGGCTTTGAGCAAAAATTTGCTGCAGTGCAGCTGTTATGTGACATCTAGTAGCTCTGTGGTTTCTGTGGACGCAAAAAATAAGTAGTGAGCTCAAAAAACTATAACCACAGTAGTCTATTCTATACAAATACACTGGTGCCAAACATTTGATGCTAACCACAGAGTGAAAAAGTCAGTATGCAGATTAATACATGGTAAAAATTGAAATGTAAGTAATCATAATCACACCACTGCAAACCACATGTTTTTCATAAAATGTTTCCAATTTTCTTATTGGCAGGCTGAGTACCTGTAATTGGAGAAAGGCTTCAGGCTAAAGAAATATAATCTTTCTACTATAAACTTTAGTGATTTGAGTTGATTGAGATAGAGGGTAGCTCTAAATTTTTTGATGTTTTAACAAATCCAAATTGCTACAGCTAAACTAAGAGTGTAGCTAGAGAGGTCCTTTACTTTTTATTAAATCAATGTGCTTTAATCTAAAAATATATATATTGAAATTATATTTCTAGAAAGTGTTTCCAAAATACATCAAGTTTTTAAAAACAATTCTTATCTTTATATTGTAAACATGCAGTCTTTTGTCTTTATGAACCTGCCTGTACAACCTGCAAAGATATTCTGAGTTTCTTGGTGTCTGAATTCTTTTTGTTTTTAGCTATTTTTTGAGAAAGAGACAGAATGCGAGCAGGGGAGGGTTAGAGAGAAAGGGAAACGCAGAAACCACAGCAGGCTCCAGTTCGGAGCTGTCAGTACAGAGCCTGACGTGAGGCTCAAACTCGCGAGCCATAAGATCATGACCTGAGCCAAAGTCGGACACTTAACCCGCTGAGCCACCCAAGTGCCCCTTGGTGTCTGAATTCTTAAGTATTAGAGTTTTATAAAGTAGCAGCATACTGAAGATGGAAAATGTTAATTCTAAGTAAGTCAGAAACCACTCACAGATTTCTTATAGCCAGAAAAGTAAACAGGAATGACCTAACAAGTACTAGCAAACCAATATCCAGGTTGTGATCTATTGTGGCAAAATGGCTCTGGTAAACCATGAATGGGTTAAAGAGATAATAGTAAACATTTGCATTCTCTTTATACTATAAATATAAAATATGTCATGGCAAGCCAGAGAAGGCTATCATAAGAAGAATTTATTGATCTATAATAAAAATGAATCTATTTTTGATAGCCCAAAATTCATTTCATTACAGAACTTGATCAGGTGAGGAATAGGAAAAGCAGAGCATACTGGGTAAGAGAAGTCCAACTCCCATGGCAGCATACAGAAAATGATCAGAGTTCAAGTCTTCTGGGCTGGACTTTCTTAAGTAAATAACACACACACACACACACACACACACACACACTCATTTTTTCCTTTCAGTCTAGGTGTCCTGGAAGCAGACACCAAAATGAAGTTAGAAATACAAAAGCTGTATGGTGGAGGTAACACCTGTGAAAGTCAAAGAGCAGAGGGGGGAAATGTGGGCAGAGAAAGCCTACAGTCCACAGTGCAAGTCTGACACCTGTGAACATAAAAGGGGAAGAATGACAGATTGGCAAAAAGCCTCAGACTATGGTGTAGTTCTGAGAAAGTCTCAAGCAGCCCAGTGGAGAACAATGGTGCAAAGATTTCCCATGGTGAAGCTTCAGATATTGGAGGAAATTGCCATCTAAGTGGCACACCTTCACAGCTGCTGCATTTCCCATTTAAATTATAGTGATTCATGAAACTTTCTTTCTCTTTAATAATTGGATAGATTGTTTTTAAATGCCAGATACAATATGTGCTATCTTAACAATGTCATATGGAGTATTCTTTCAGTTATTGTGAAAATATGTATCGGGGAAAAATAGAAGGTTTCCGAGAGGTACAAGGAGATCTAGAGTGGAAGATTTAAAACGACATCAGGCCAGGGAGGCGGGGGGGGGGGGGCGTTGGTGGCTTAGTGGGGTAAGTGTCGACTCTTGATTTGGGCTCATGCTCATCTGGCTATGTGCTGGTGGCATGGAGCCTGCTTGGGATTCTCTGTCTCCCTCTCTCTCTGCCCCTCCCCCATTCCCTCCCTCTCTTTCTCTCTCAAAAATAAATAAACATTTAAATAAATAATTAAATAATAAAACAACACCAGGCTTTTCAAGAGCAACGGTAGAGGGGCACCTAGCTGGCTCAATCAGTGGAACATATGACTCTTGATCTCAGGATTGTTAAGTTCAAGTCCCACATTAAGTGGAGAGGTTACTAAAAAATGAAAATCTGTATGGGACTGTGAACTGGTGCAGCCACTCTGGGAAACAGTAAGGAGATTCTCCAAAAAATTAAAAACAACTATCCTACGAGCCAGCAATTGCACTACTAGGTATTTATCCAAGCTATGCTGTTTTGAAGGGGCACATGCACCCCAGTGTTTATAGCAGCACTATCAACAATAGGCAAAGTATGGAAAAAGCCCAAATGTTTATCGATGGATGAATAAAGAAAATGTGGTGTGTGTGAATACACACACACACACACACACACACACACGAGTATTACTCGGCAATTTAGAAGAATGAAATCTTGCCATTTGCAACTATGTGGATGGAACTAGAAGATTTCAAAATTGGTTAGTCAGAGAAAGATACCATATGACTTCACTCATACGAGGACTTTAAGGTACAAAACAGATGCACATAAGGGAAGGGAAGCAAAAATAATATAAAAACAGGGAGGGGAACAAAAACATAAGAGACTTTTTTTTAATGTTTAATTTATTTTTGAAACAGATACAGAGCATGAGAGGGGGAGGGGCAGAGAGAGAGGGAGACACAGAATCTAAAGCAGGCTCCAGGCTCTGAGCTAGCGGTCAGCACAGAGCCTGACGCGGGGCTCGAACCCACAAACGTGAGATCATGACCTCAGCCAAAGTCAGAGGCTTAACAAACTGAAGCACCCAGCACCCCAAGAGACTCTTAAATATGGAGAACAAACAGAGGGTTACTGGAGGGATTATGGGAGGGGGGGATGGGCTAAATGGATAGAGGCATTAAGGAATCTGCTATTGAAATCATTGTTGCACTAAATGCTAACTCATTTGGATGTAAATTTAAAAAATAAATTAAAATGTTGGAAAAGTAAAAATCTGTAAAACAACAATAACAATAGGAATAAGCAGTCCTCACTTGGAAGTGCTGAACAGATTTTGAATTAGAGGTTTAGTAGGTAATGTGAGGGAAAGATGAAGACGTTCTCAAGCATACAAGGTCTCAAATTTTATCACACACGATATTATCAGAAACACAGAATAAGTAGGAACACCTGGGTGGCTCAGTCAGTTGAGTGTCCAACTCTTGATTTCAGCTAAGGTCATAATCACAGGGTTGTAGGATCAAGCGCCACATAGGGCTCCACACTGAGAATGGAGCCTGGTTGAGATTCTCTCCTCTCTCTGTCTCTCTCTCTGTCTCTCTCTCTCTCTCTCTCTCAAAAAAAAATTAAAAACACAGAATAAGCATTCCAGAAATAGGAGAAATTAACAACATTTACTGTCTTTATATAGTCACCACCAAAAAAAGAAAGTAACAAAGGGGAAAAAAGGAAAAAAGATACATCGATAAGGATTCTGCAATAAATTAATCACAATGTCTACACTCTTGATGAGTGCTATCAAGAATAGTGGGATTGGAAAGAGGGCTAAGATATTGACCTTTGAAGGGAGCATATCAATCTCATTTTAGGCTGGATTTTCCCAGGATCAGACCCTGTGCCAAAGATTTGAGTGCAAATATTTTATTCTGGTGGTGACCCCAAAAAGCACCAATAGGGAAATGCAGAAGGGAGACAGGGAAGGGAAGAAAGCCAACACAAGATATGTTAGGGACCAGCTTTTCACTTTGGGTGATGAAACTAAATCTCACTGGGAACCTCTGGGACACGTAGACCAGGCCTCAGATTTGTCCCATTCAAAGAGAAAAAAAAAAAAGGGGGGGGCGTTTACCCATCAGCTTCTATCCATCATTGGCTAAGGGCTGTTCCCATGAGCATTAGATCCCTGAAGATTTCATTCTGTTTCATATTTGGCCAAACACCCTCCTGAAGCCCAGGAAACTTCTGGCTAAGGGTCATAGCGCTTGAAGTAAGAAGCTATTGGCATGAATGGGAAACATAACAGCATAAGGGATATGGCATGGACACCAGCAACTTCTGTGGTCCACCACTGCCTGCACAGATCTACTTATGTCCCACATTAAGTTCCTTCTGTCTCATCGCTGTTCTTCAATTCAGTGGCCAGTCATTTATTTTATCTTATTTTATTTTATTTAAAAAATTTTAATGTTTATTATTTTTCAAAGAGAGAGAGCACAAGCAGGGGAGGGGCATAGAGATAGAGACGGCAATACAGAATCTGAGGCAGGCTCCAGTTCTGAGCTGTCAGCACAGAGACCGACATGGAGCTCCAAACTTATGAACTGTGAGATCATGACTTGAGCTGAAGTCAAATGCCTTACAGACAGAGCCACCCAGATGCCCCACCCTTTTTCCAGAGATTTTTGTAGTGCAGTCACAATTTTAAAATAAAATGACACGTGAATAATAGGGAACTAATGGGAACAATTGCAGGCTCAGCTATTAATTGTCTTAGTTCTTTAGCAGCCATTTTATATTCCACTCATCTTTGGCTGGCACTTCTGCTAGTCTAGCTTGCTTTCTTTTAATGAAACTCAGACTCTCATTCTTGAGGTCTCTGATTCTGTTTTTACTGTTTTCTAACCATGGTTGTTGCAATTGCCTTTTCACTGTTATCATTAGACATAGAAGCACCAAGAAGAACCCAATGAATTCCCTAAATTCTAGACATATTTTTTCTTGGCCTGAGGAACCAAAAAGACTGGGTGACAGCCATAGCTTCCGATTTCGTAGAACTTTAGTAGTCCCCTATAGTCTAGTATAATCTAGAAATTTTATCACACATGTTTATCCAGCATAAAGCAGGTTTTGCAGATAAAAGTACAAACATCAAAGCGATCCAGTGTGACTGTTAAGAGCCGCTCATACTTCTATCCTTTGATTCCCAGGTTCACGTGTCTGGTTGTCACAGTGGTAGCACATATAATAACCATTGGTTCAAAGTATAGTCACTTCTTGGCCTTTGGGCTAAGGTCAAGTGCAAAGTATAGATCACATCCTAAAGGACAGCACTCCAGCACCACACAATGTCATCCACAAGATAATGACTAGGCTTGTACCTATTATGAAGACATTTCCATATTCTATCACACTGGCAGATTTGGGTAATGTAACACACAGTAGGACCAGTGGCTCCTGGTCATCTGCATATTGTCACACCTCCTTTGCTGGTTAAGAGGTCCAAAGCAACCAACCTGCCACCTGGGTATTTTTGGCTCCTTGAGTGACAATTGTTGTTTATTGCTCTCCTTGGATGAAAGGACCATTTTGGGACTCAGCATCAATCTCTGCTATTGGCAGATCTGACATTCAACAATAGTAGTAGTTAGATTAGCACTGGTAAGAGGAGGCTGTGCTGTTGAGCCCGTGTACAACCTCCATTTTCCCACCATCACTACCCTCAATAAACATATTGTTAGCACTGGCCAAGGACAGAAGCTAGGCTAACTTCCATGGATTCATTATTCAGTACACTTGGTCATTCATTTCCTCCTCTTCCATTTTATGCTTATTCCAAAGTTCATCCACCTGTCTGTTGCTCAGTCTTTCTTGATTCAGATTTTTCAATCTTGCTCTTTCTCGGCTCCTGACCCACCAATCAAACTACCTGCCACATCTCAAGATTTTATGAATGGTCTTCTTTCAGACTACTCTTCTGTCCACACAAAGGTGGGGACCTAGTGTGCTACTTGAAACTCTGTCCTCTGGGAGGACTTCCCTTCATCATTGTCTTTCAATGCCATATCTGATAGGTCTAGAGTGTTGCAGTGGTTCATTTTTAGCTCATTCCAACAATTTGAGCCAACTCATCCATAGACCCTGGCATAAAAGAATGCCTTAAAAAGATGCAAAAATTTTAGGGCACCTGGGTGGCTCAGTCAGTTAAGCATCTGGCTCTTTATCTCGGCTCCGGTCATGATCTCACTGCCATGGGATGGAGCCCCAACTCAGCCTCCATGTTGAACGTGGAGCCTGCTTGGGATTCTCTCTCTCTCTCTTCTTCTATCTCCTCCTCCTCTCTCTCTCTCTCTCTGCCCCTCACCTACTCATGTGTGCATGTTCTCTCTCTGTCTTTCAAAATAAATACACAAACATTAAAAAAACACAAAAATTGTGTTTGGAGATTTATTTTATTTTATTTTTGGAGATTTTAAATATCACTCTACTAAATGACCTCTGGTTAAACAGAGAAAGAGAAGAGAAACTTGTGAAGTACTTAGAACTAAAAAGCAATGTACTTTGTATCAAATGTAAGGAATATTTCTAAAGCAATGCTTAATGGAAACATAATTTTGAATCCATTTATCAGAAAACTAGAACAATTAAAAACAAATGAACTAAGAGTACAATTCAAAGAATAGAGAGGGAACAACCTAGTAAAACTGAGGGGGGAGGGGAGAAGGAAGAAGAAAACAATAAAGAGAGGAAGATCAATAAAATAGAAAATGACAAAACTATAAATAAATAATAAAATGACAAGGAGAGATTTAATAAAACCAAGAGATGTTCTTTGGAAAATCAAATAAGATAGATAAATAAATAGGAATATAACCAATGACTCAGAAACCCCAGTCCTGGTGATGTGCCCAGAGACAATCTTGCACCAATCCGTAAAAGAACAGATACAAGATAGTTTATCTCAGCATTATTTGTGAAAGTGAGCATTTGAAGGAATCTTAGTTATATCCATCATTGAGACAATGGATAGATAAAATGGGATGATGCATATTCTAGAATGCTATGAAGTAGTCAGGAATAATGAACTAGAAATAATCAAAGCCACATGGATAATTTTGAAAACATGAGAAGTGAAAAAAAACTATATAATATAATGTCATTTGTGTAAATTAAAAACACATGAATACAAAGGAAACACTACATATTTTAAGGATACAAAAATTTTCTAGGACATAAAACACATTAGCATATACCCTGGGGGTAGGGAAGCAGATATGAGTTGGAATAAGATCTGAAGAGAAAATATAATATAATTAAATAAGACAAAATGGAAGAAGAGAAAGCTGTGTTAATAAGGATAGTGTACCATGAACCAAAATGTAAGAGTTGCAACTATTTGCACCTAAGGCTAAAAAAGAAATTGTATGTCACTGTTAACTAGTAATTACATAACATGAAAATTTTTATTTTATACAATGTAGAGATCACATTCTTTCATAGAGCCAAATAGCCAAAAGATTTGATTTCTGATTCAGCTTTTCCCTGGGTTTTATCAAGCTTTTTCTGTGAGCAAACTTTGGCTATAATTTTCTCCATCCCTCAGAAATCAAGTGTTTATCCAACTTAAAACTTCATAGAATATTTTCCTTGCATATCAATTAATTAAAATAATAAATAATATTCAGTGAAAATAGGTTAATAGTATGACTCATAAATAGAAAACTCAGAAAATGTACCTAAAGATAACTAAACAAATTTATTTCTCCCTATGTATCAGATGTTCTAGATAGAACTTTCTATATTTCTTAATCATCAACATTTATTCACATAATCTGAGAGGAAACGTTGTTCTAGTAAATATCAAAATAAAACTCTAAAAATAGGTACTTAGCAGAATAAAACATTTCCTAAATAGCATTAGAATCAATTTTGTCTTTTTTTTTTTTGAAAAAATTTAATATCTGAATAGGAAAGTTGGAAATCATGGAAAAACATATAGTTAATCAAATTTCAAAGTATCTTAAAAGTAATAAGTTGAAACCTCTGGTTCTAAAATTTTAGTTTCAGATTTACATTTTTAATATTTCAATTACCTTTTTTAACCTTAAAATATTTGAAAGATTTTTATTTTTTTATGTTTTTAATTTATTTTTGAGAGACAAAGAGAGAAAGTGCAAGCAGGGGAGGGTCAGAGAGAAAGGGAGGTACAGAATCTGAAGCAGGCTCCAGGCTCTGAGCTGTCAGCACAGAGCCCGATGTGGGGCTCGAACCCACGAACCATGAGATCATGACCTGAGCTGAAGCTGGACGCTTAACTGACTGAGCCACCCAGGCGCCCCTTAAATGATTTTTAAAGTTGGTGTACCTGAAGAAATTTTTAGGTCATTAATTTACTTATGTTATAAAATACACATTTTATATATTTTAAAATATACATTGTATAACTGTAAGATCTTTTGCAAAGATATCAATTTATCTCTGTTTTGCACACTTTCAGAACATAATACCTAAATTCATGTATTTTCCATTGTTTTTAATACTGATAATAGCTTTGTCCTATGCCAAATATAGTTTTATACAAAAACAGGCATAGTTAAGCATGGTGGTCAGTTTGGGAGTAGAGATAGAGGAAAATTGTCCTTTAGGCAAAAATAATCACAGAAAGCTTGGCTCCAGGGTTACATCTGGAAGAGGCCTTAATATAGTTCATGAAAAATAAGTTTAAAAGAATCACTTGTGTTAAAAATAAAATTTACAGGATTTAGTATCCTGGAAGTATAGCTGGTATTCAATTAATACTTTTGAATGAATGAAGTGCCAACATGTTTTATCACAGCATTGTTTCCTTTTAAATACCCGTCACTGAACACTTTTAATAGGAATGTTTGGGAAGCAGGACTTGGGGCCTGGAAGATAGTGCAGTTGAGGCTGAGTGAATGTTCTGTCAGCACTTCTCGACTGCTTTCTCATGCTCCTCATGTTACCTATAATAGGCCTCTGGCTGAAAATGTGTCGGGAGGTGCTGATGTCCGTGAGAGCACAGACTTTGTGACCTTTAGTGCTGTTGTAGATCAAATGCAAATATATATGTGTATGCATTGATGTTGGTAAGTAAGCTTCTGAGAATTTATTCTGATTAGTTTCACTTTCAGTTTCTCCCGGTGTAATGGTTCAGTTGGGCAATGTGTGTTGCTCTACGGATACAACCAACTGTTTACACTTACCTTCCTTTAAACCTCTAACAAATAGCAGCCTATATGGAACTTTTATAAAATGCCATTTAGAGACTTACGCTAATCTTCATATTTAATTCACTTGGGTTTTTCTTGCCCAGACCTTGTTTAACAATGTTTTTCTTGTTCTCATCTTGTGCTCTGTGTTTTTAAGAACATGATTTGTCCCTTGCCTCCCTTGGTGCTTGTAGAAAATCTCTCCTGCTGAGTTTCACATTAATCACTCAGTATCTTAATAATTACCCTGGATTTTGTATTCTGTTCTTATAGCTGCTATGATATATAAGTGAGCTCTTACAACTCTTCAGGTATAAGCTATGTGGTTTTACATATCTGATTTAATTTCCAAATTCCTCCTTAATCTCTGAGCTCCTCAAGGGCAGAAACTGTGACTTACCCATCTTTGTATATGCAGTATCAAGATCAGAACCTGAATTGTGGCCGGTACTCAGTAATTGTTGAAATGAACAGAAAGAGAAGCAGACTTGGGACCTGAATCTGGAAGAAACTTATTCTAAACATCAACTTCATTCTATACTATATGTCATACATACAGCCAAGTTATTTTATGGTAGATGCTTTATATATATATATGTTGCTACCAACCTCACAACAAAGTAGGAATTATTACCCTCGTTTTATTAAAAACAAAACAAAACAGCAAATCTAGTACTCACAGAGTTTGAGTAACTTGCATAAACAACTTAGTGTAAAAACAACTCCTTCAAAACTTGCAGCTCTTTTATCTAATTCCAGCTAACAGAAAATAGATATGGGATTTCTCCCAACCCCAACATGGTGCCAACCATGGAAGGCAAGAGTATTTGGGGAGAAATTGTCTGTTTAAAACAAGCAGGATCTTAACAAATGGAATTTGGATTACCATCTGACAAACCTAAGGGAATTCTGGTTCTCTAATTGGTATGCAATCACCCAAAACAGAAAGGAGGAGCAAAAGTAGTGTAAAATTAATGCAATTTTCTATCTAGATGTAGCATTCAAGAAGTCATCAAAGAAGACCCAAGAGGGGCACCTGGATGGCTCAGTTGGTTGAGCATACAACTTTGGCTCAGGTCATGATCTCGCAGTTTGTGGATTTGAGCCCTGCGTTGGGCTCTGTGCTGACAGCTCGGAGCCTGGAGCCTTCTTCGGATTCTGTCTCTTTCTCTCTGCCCCTTCCTCAGTCACACTCTCTCTCTCTCAAAAATAAATAAGCATTTAAAAAAAATTAAAAAATAAAAGACCCAAGATTAGAAGGTCTGATTTTGTAAACTGTCTTCCTAGTATACCATAAACCCAATAAAACTTCAGGGAGAAAAAAAGACCTACTTCTAACAATTGTTTATCAGATTGTTTCAGTTACCTATTGCTGTATAACAAATTACCCCAAAATTCGCAGTATTTATCTCACAGTTTTGTGGGGAAGGAAGTTGAGCAGGTCTCAACAGAGACACACTTCTGCTCCACATGAAATTGATTGAGATCACGGGTTATATAAATTCGTGGATGGGAAGATCTGTAAGATTTCTTTTGCATAACTGATACCTTGGTGGGAAAATCCAGAAGGCCAAGTTCAGCTGTTAACTGTTGCCCACAGCACCTGTTTATAGTCTTCCTAGCATGACAGTTGCAAGGTACTCAAGTTTCTTTCATGACATCCCAGGGCTCCCAGAAAGAGTTTTTCAAAGATAGGATATAGAAGCTGCCAGTTTCTTAAGATCTGGTCCCGGAAACTGGCACAGTGCTGTTTCTGCTGTAATCTATTGGTCAAAGCAGGCATAGAGCCTATGGGACATAGCTTCTCACTTCTGAATGACAGAAATGTCAAAGAATTTGGGGCCATTTTTAATCCACTACACAACCCAATTAACTTTCAGTAATTCTTGCTTATAAATGGTATCTGTTAGGGGCACCTGGCTGGCTCAGTTGGTAGAGCATGTGACTCTTGATCTCAGGATTGTGAGCTCAAGTGCCACACTGGGTGCCCCACATTGGTGTAGAGATTACTTAAAGTCTTAAACAAATAGATAAATAAATAAATAAAATCCTTCAATACTTTTTTTCCTCACAACCAAAAAAGAAGAAACCTCTATGTTCCTCTCTGTCCTCAGATTACGACTTCCATTTCATATCTACTTTATATTATGGCTATTATATATATGTTCTCACCACTTCTAAAGTTGACACTAAAAACTCTTACATTTATGGCCCCACGCTGTTTATATACCAATATGGCTGGAAAGCTCAGACAGGAATTTTCATAATACTTATTGTTGTTCCCCGTCCTTTCTTCTTTGCCTCCAACTGTTAAAATACTTCCAGACTCTACTTTTCTTCTTCTTTTTCTAATATTGTTATTTATTTTTGAGAGAGGTGGGGGGACAGTGCATGAGCTTACCCTACTGAGCCACCCGGATGCCCCCAGATTCTGCTGTTCTACGAGTAGGTTGAGGGTGCCATTGCCAGCATCTCAGTGTGCACTGAATTTGTCTCATTATCATTAAACAGTAAAATGTAAAGCCAGAAAGCATTTTTGGGGCTATAAAGACCAGATTTGACATTGTACAGAAGTAAAAACAGAGATTCAGAGAACTATATATGAACTTGTCCAAATCATGCAATTAATCTATAGGTCAGCTAGAACTAACATGAGTCCCCTTCAGTTATGCTGATGGTATGTATTTTTTGTTAGTATTTTTTTTAAGGAGTTTTATTTGGAAACTAAAAAGGAAAAACTATTTTTAAAATGCCAAATTAATCAAATCGAATACCAAACCATGGACGCTAGTGAACTTCCTGAAGGCAGATTTAAGACAAAGCAAAACAAAACAAAACACTTAAGGGGCGACTGGGTGGCTCAGTCAGTTAAGTGTCTGACTCTTGATTTCAGCTCAGGTCATGATCTCAGAGTTCATGAGGTTTGCACTGACAGTGTGCAGCCTGCTTGGGTCTCTCTCTCTCTCTCTCTCTCTCTCTCTCTCTCTCTCTCCCTCCCTCCCTCCCTCCCTCCCTCCCTCTGTCCCTCCTCTCACACTGGTGCACACGCACATGCCAGATTCTCTGTCTCAAAATACATACATAAATATATTTTTAAAAAAGGATTGTGGTTAAAAAACACACACACACTTAAAACTATTAGTCAATAGGTATCACAAGGCTCAGTCTAAATGGTATTCACGTCTCTCTCTGTCTCAATTAACTTCCTCTGTCTCCTTCTCCTTCTTCAAAAGCATCTTTCCAACTCTTTGTCATTTTTCAGGTTACTTCTTAGGTCCTTCCTGTTTCCAAGACAGTTCTGGTCACTTTAGTCGAATGGGAACACTGGGTCTTCATTGTTTTCAAGATAATTTCTTGTAGAAAACATCATGTACCTTCCTTCCACAGGAATGTGCTAACATAATTTGTCCATATCTCAGATATCCAGTAGAAAACCTGGAAAAGGTAAATCATCGGCAGATTCCATCTTACCCTGTTGGCAAACATGGTTTTCTTGAACTTCCTCAGACTGCTTGTCTGGTATTGAGAATATAGGTGATAAATAACACACAAGTAGATAAAATTATAATACCAACATTTGTAATTAATGCAACTATTTATTGATTTTACAAATAACTGGAATAAATTCATTCAATGTGAGAAACCTCGCTCCAAGGAAATTATAAATCTCCTTCAGTCCAGGTTACAATCAACCCTTACAAACCACACAGGCCAAGTTGGAAGTTTTTTTTACTGTACTTTTCCTATAGCCTATTCTCCCCACTGAGGAAATAACACTTTATGGGATCACTCTCAAGATAAGCTCTAGCTGTTGTAATGCTGAAAGTATAGACACAATTCTTTAAATCAATAAACACACTACTCTAGTTGCTGGGTCTATTAAGCGCCACTTGTAGGAGCAGGTGGGTGACGAGGAGCATGCCAGAATGTTGTAGATCCTGTTATTAGAGTATCAAGCCTTTAAGGAGACTGCCTGCCACACGGATGCCAAAGACTTTAATTCTAAATTAATATAACCAACGTTTCTTGAGGCCCTCTCACAACCATTAAGGCAGCACCTAGAGGGGCAATCGGTTAAGCTTCTCACTCGATTTCAGCTCGGGTCATGATCTCTCAATTTGTGTGCTCCAGCCCCACATTGGACTCTCTGCTGACCGTGCAGAGCCTGCTTAGGATTCTCTCTCTCTCCCTCTCACTCTGCTCCTCTTCTGCTCTCTCTCTCTCAAAATAAATAAATAAATCTAAAAAAAAAGCACATAATTGAAAATCTTTGTAATTAATTTGATGGGATCCCGTTCCCACTGGTTCACTGTTTGCTCCAGGGACATTAACTGCCTCGCATTTTCAGGTTAGAAATCATGAATATGCATGTACAAGACAATAAAAATTCGTACATTCTAATACTCAAAGATAGATGCAAATACCTAAGGGTGTATTTATTATTATAATGTGAAAATTCTTTTGTGTCTAAATTAAATTCAATGGAATAAATTCATTCAATGTGAGAAACCTCGCTCCAAGGAAATTATAAATCTCCTTCAGTCCAGGTTACAATCAGCCCTTACAAACCACACAAGCCAAGTTGGAAGTTTTTTTTACTGTACTTTTCCTATAGCCTATTCTCCCCACTGAGGAAATAACACTTTATGGGATCACTCTCAAGATAAGCTCTAGCTGTTGTAATGCATCTTTTTCTAAGAACTGTGTGGCATCCCACCCTTACTGGTTTGTAAAACAAGTTACTGGTTTGTAAAAATGTACTAATTATTGGTCATTTAAAGTAATTCCACTTCTTTGCTATTAAAAAGCCTACCATGAATATCCTAGAAGTGTATTGATTGTATACATTCCTGGCTATTTCTTCATGACAGAATCTTTGGACCAAAAGGTTTGCACATTTTAAGGCTTTTACTACATATTCTCAAATTGTATCTAGTATCTACCAATTTTTATCCTGTTAACATTATATGAGATATCCATCTTTCCTACACACTGATGACAAAAAATAATGGTCTTTACTAGCCAAAAATAAGTGATCTCACTGACATTTCAATTTTCATTTATTTGCATAAAGTAAAGTTATAATGCTCTGTTAGGATTTTTCCAACCTCAGTTATTTTCCGTATTAGAGCTTCTTGAGCTTTCTATCATCTTAATTTTGTGTTTCTCAAATCTACAGTAAAGAGTGTCGCTCACAACACCCAGACCAGAGTTTGTACCTAATCCAATAATGTTTATTAAATAAATGAAGGAAACGTCAAAAAAATTAGATCAGAAACTTGATAGTAAACAAGGGTATTCACAATTAGGAATTGGTTATACACACATACACTAATATACAATAGAACAATTCATATATAAATAAATAATATTAAGATGAAATTCATTCTCTCATAAGTGTAATAGAAGAGCTTTCTTTGAGACTACTAGGTAAAATATCCTTCTAATGTAATTAAAGCCCTTAACTAGAATTTTTAAATGTGGTTTTACTAATGTGTGAATATACCCCAAAAACTTGAATTCAGTGCTTCTAAATTCCTTTCTAAGCCTATTTATGGGCCTGCTGCAATGAAACAGATGAGATACATATGTAATTAGAGGTTTCCCTTGCATATATTAAATTCATTGCTAAAACCTCAAAAATGTGTCTTCTCAAGTAATATGATGAATTCTGTAAATTACTGAAATGCTGATAAAAGAAAAAAACATAGTCATTATATATAATACTAGAAACTTCGGTTAGATGAAGAAATGTAATGCACACCAGATAAATACAAGGCACGACTGTGCAGGGGGAGTTGGTTTACAGCTGTGCGTGTGTGTCCTCACCATGCTACAACTCTGGTGACGGAAAGAGAACGTTCACTGTTCTGATGACCTTCTAGAGGGTAATCTTCCTTGATGACAAGGCGGTGTCAACATTTGATGTTACCTCTATGGGGGACACAGTTTAACACCCCCCCCCCCGCCTCCCCACAAGGCTCCTTGTGTTTTGTTAGCTCTTCCATTAGATCCTGGAGTTCATTCAGCAGAGGGAAAAGAGAATGAAAGACGTTTAATGTGGTATCTCCCCCAAATGAATGGGGCCCCACAAATGTGGGGTGAAAGCCGGCGGTTTGGGCAGTGAAAGAATTCACCCAAGGCAGAACAGGGTAGATAGAAGTATACTGACTCCACCACAACAGAGAGGGGTGGGCAGGACAGCAAAGCAGAGACTGTCTGCCAGGAGGCAGTAGGTGGGGGCTGTATTTAAAAGGGGGAAGGTGAGGAGGTATGGGAATGTCTGGAATTTTCCTGTTTTGGTAACTATGTACAAGTGTAAGAAACCCACTGGTCAACTAGGGCTTATGGATATTTTGAAGTAGGTTGCCTGATGGGGCCGCCAGTATTCAGCCAAGGGGTTGGGATCACTACATTCCACTCCTCAAGCCTGTTACCTAAAAACGACCTCTAGAGTTAACATTTGACTTCCACATTCCACTGGCCAGCACTCCATGACCTGGAGAAGGAGGCTGGGAAATGCAGTTTGGGGAGGAGCAAGCCATTCTGAGCCACATGACATTTTGTGTTTCATCATATCTGTGTAGCATTACATGCTGCCTTTGACTATTTCTACCCAAGTCTTACATATGCTATTATTTACTTGCTGTGTTTTACATTCACTCACTTTGTATACTTCAACATTTATTTTGGAGGAAAACTATCAAAACTACAATTGGAAAACCAAAGTGACATATCCATAGATAGAACTTAACTATAGAAACTAATGCACAAAAACCAAAACAGTGTTCTAAATTCTAAGCCTCTAGAGTGCTTGGGTGTCTCTGTTGGTTAAGCCTCTGACTTTGACTCAGGTCACAGTCTCATGTGAGTTCAAGCCCCGCTTTGGGTGAAACCTTGCCTTGCTTTGGGCTCTATGCTGACAGTGTGGACAAAAAATAAATAACAAATAAATTCTAAGCCTTTGAGCTGACACTCACTCTTTCTTAAATGAAAAGGGAGATTTGATGGCTAGAAAGAGGCACTGTGTATATTTCATCAATATCAAAAAAGTATTCTTTTCCATTTTTCATTGTGAATTCTATTTGTTCTTAATCATAATATTGTCAAAAATGTTGTTTTTTAGCCTCTCATTAATATACCATTTTCAAACTTTCAGTGCAACTTTAACTACAATCCTTTTTTAAAAATAGATAGATTGGTTGAAGTAATCTCTACACCCAACATGAGGCTTGAACTAACAACCCTGAGATCAAGAGTTGTATACTTTACTGACTGAGCCAGCCAGGTCCCCCTTAAGTACCATTATGTTCATTTATACATAGTTTACTTTTTTTAAAAAATCTAATATTCTTAGTTTTTTTTTAAAAGATTTTATTTTTAAGTAATCCCTACCCAATGTTGGGCTTAAACTTACAAACCTGAGATGAAGAGTTACATGCTTTTCTGACTGAGCCAGCCAGGCAGCCTTCCAATACTCCTTCAATAGCAAACTTTTATATATGATAATGACAGATGTATTTGTACTTATTCCTGCCATCACATGCTCTGTCTTTTGTACTGCTTTCTTCTTGTTTTATTCCTTTCTTGATTTGTTTGAATGTTTTTCTTTTTCTGAATTTCATTTCCATTAATGGGATTGGGAGTTAGACATTTCATTAATATACATATTTAGGGGTGCCTGGGTGGCTCAGTCAGTTGAGGATCCAACTCTTGATTTCAAGTCAAGTCATGAGCCTGTAGTCTGCTTGAAAGCTCTCTCCCTCTCTCTGCCCTTCTCCCTTACTCATGCTGTCTCTCTAAAAAAAAAGTATATATATATATATATATATATATATATATATATATATATATATATGTCTGTATATATATATATGTATACACACACAAATTTGTATTTTAGCAACATCTATAGTCAATTAGCAACATCTAAAAGTCATAATTTTAGTAATAACTAGGATTAACCTTAGCATGGTTGTAGGTTTTATTTGCTTTGGGTTTTATTTGGTTTCTTCATCCCAATCTCTAAATGTTGTCATCAAGAATTTTATGACCATATTTTTTTTTACTGTTTTTAAGGATTATACATTCACAATATTAAAAGTTAACTCTGGGGTACCTGGGTGGCTTAGTCGGTTGGGCATCCGACTTTCAGCTCAGGTCATGAACTCACAGTCTATGGGTTCGAGCCCCCTGTCTGGCTCAGTCCTGACAGCTCAGAGCCTGGATCCTGCTTCAGATTCTTTGTTTTCCTCTCTCTTTGTCCCTCCCCTACTTGTGCTCTGTCTCTGTCTCTGTCTCTCTCTCTCTCTTTTTCAAAAATAAATTAAATTTTAAAAAAATTTAAAAATTTGGGGCATCTGGGTGGCTCAGTCACTTAAGTATCTGACTTCATTTCAGGTCATGATCTCACTGTTTGTGGGCTCGAACCCTGTGTCAGGCTCTGTGCTGATATCTCAGAGCCTGGAGCCTGCTTCAAATTCTGTGTCTCCCTCTCTCTCTGCCATCCCTTGCCCCTACTCATGCTGTCTCTCTCTCTAAAAAATAAACATTAAAAAACAATAAATTAATTAAAAATAAAATTAAAGTGTGCATTTGTGTGTTGCTCCAGTATATCATATCTTCTGTTATAGTCATTTAAAAATTTTTATTATGTATTCTCATGTAATTATTTCAGAGAAGTTCTGTGGGTGTTAACTTTTGGAACCTTTGCAGGTCAGAACATTGATTTTGATCTCACATTTAAATTCTAGTTTGGATAGGGGTACCTGGCTGGCTCAGTTAGTGGAGCATGTGACTCTTGATCTCAAGGTTGTGAGTTCAAGCCCCATGATTACTTTGAATAAATAAATTCTAGTTTGGATAGGTACCTACCTGTGTTTTCAGAATAATTTATACTTAGCATTTGGAAGGTATTTCTGGAGTATTTTCTAACAATTGCCAAGAAATTCTCCAATTCTCAATGGACACCAACGGGCTGTCCTACAAATGTGACTCAGTTCTGACACTACCTGAAGGATAGCATTAGATCCCAACAGTAAGGACTCAGTGCTACACGGCTGACCTCACTTCGGATGCCAGTCATAAGTGCAAGTTGTCACTTGTGCTTCTGACAGACGTTATAAATGGGAGGTTTGCACAACCCTCAGTTCTGTTAATTTGCTATAGCAGCTCACAAAACTCAGAGAAACCTTTACTTACATTTATTAGCTTACTTTAAAGGATATTATAAAGGATATTGATGAAGAGGTACATAGGCAAGGTCCAGAGAGGTCGTAAGGGCCGGGAGCCTCTGCCCCAAGGACCTGGGATGCAACACGCTCCCAGCCTGTGGGTGCCTTCACCAGACTGGAAGCTCATCAGATCTTGTATAGAGCTCACTTGCAGCATCCTTCTTCCCCTTTCCAGCCTTCTGGTCACGTGGTCTTCCTGGTGACCAGTCCCACCCTAAGGCTAGTATTGGACCCACCCTTAGTCACCTCACTAGCATAAACTCAGTGTGTTCAAAAGGGTTAGCAATGAATAACAAAAGACACTTCTATCTCTTTGGAAATTATTGGAGTTTTGGGAGCTCTGTGTTCTGAACCAGCAATAAAGACCAAATATATTTCTTGCTATACCACAGTATTGATCTATTGACTTCTGTTATCCAATATTTAGTCATATTTAATACTAAAGTACTGCCCTGCCCCTGGAGGCATTTTTGGATCTTGCGATGCAGTCCTGGGAACCACGTGTTTCCCTTTGAGTTTGCAATGCATCAATTCCTGTTTGGATAATACTTTTTCTTTTTGGAGAGCTTTTAGCAATTTCTCTGAGACCTTAGAGTTATGAAGTTTCACAAGTAATTGTATAAGGCAAAGATTTTTATTGTGTTAACATTTAAGAGAAAAAATCAAACCTTGGGAGCACTCTTGTAAATCTCAATTTTTGTGGTTTTGGGCATCATGGAAAAATTGCTTCAGTTGCATATTTGATTATTTGTCCCCTCACCTTCTCTTTTTCTGTCTTCCTAGGACTTTTACGTGATAGATGACATACATGCTCACCTACTTCTTCATGTTTCTGACTTTATTTTCTCATGGTATTTCTCTCTTTGCCTTACTCTTCAGTTGAGGAGAGTTCTGTAACTTTATCTCCCAAATCAATCATTTAGTATTGATTGCCCAGTTATTAAATTTTATTTTTTTTAATTTGTGGGAACTATGTTTTCCTGTGATTGCAATCTTTTTGTTGCAGCCTATTGTAGTTTTATGAATACAGTGTTCTCTTGTATAATATCCAATCTAAAGATAGTTCAATTTTTTTTGTATTTATTTTTGAGAGATAGAGTGAGATAGAGCATGAGTGGGGAGGGGCAGAGAGAGAAGGAGACACAAAATCAGAAGCAGGCTTCAGACTCTGAGCTAACAGTCAGCATAGAGCCTGACACAGGGCTCGAACCCACAAACCATGAGATCATAACCTGAGCTGAAGTCAGACACTCAACCAACTGAGCTACCCAGGTGCCCCAAGATAGTTCAATTTTTAAATGTTCTCTTTTGGTGTTTTGAATCATCTGATAGGTCATCATACTCAGTGTTTAATGCCTTTGGTTTTGTCAAATAAATACCTGGTAAACGTTTTGACTGATGCACTAAGTTAATGAGTTAAATTGGTGTTATGGTTTGAATTGTGTCCTCCAAAAAGACTTAATCCCAGTACCTGTGAATGTTGACTTTATTTAGAAATAGGGTCTTTGCAAATGTAATCTGTTTAAGATGAGATCACCAGCATAGGCCTTACTCAACATGACTGATATCATTACAAGAGGGAAATTGAGGTACAGGCACACTGGGTGGATGCCAGAATGTGATAACAGAGGCAGAGATTGAAATGCTGCAGCTGCAAGGCAAAGGTTGCCGGAAGCCACTGGAAGCTAGGAAGAGGCAAGGAAGGATTCTCCTCTATAGGTTTCTGAGGGAGTATGGCCTGGCTGACAGGATTGATTTCAAATGTGTAGCCTCCAGATCTGTGAGAGAATATACTTCTGCTTTTATATATATATATGTATACATATATATGTATACATACATAAATATGTTTATATATATATATTTATGAAGAGATTTATTGCAAGAGATTGGCTCATATGGTTATGGAGGCTGACAAGTCCCAAGAACTGCAGTTCATAGACCAGAAATCAATGTCGTAGTTCCAGTGTGAATACTGGCAGGCTTGAGATCCAGAAAAAACTGATGTCCCAGTTCAAAGCAGTCAGGCAAGAAGAGATTTGCCCTCATTTGAGAGGTTGGTAGCTCTTTTGTTCTATTCAGGCCTTCAACTGATTGGATGGGAGGGTGATCTGTTTTATTCAGTCTACTAATTCAAAAGTTAGTCTCCTCCAAAAACACGCTCACAGACACATGCAGAGTAATGTTTGACTAAATATCTGGGCATTCCGTGGCCCAGTCAAATTGACACATTAAACTGCCCTTCACAAATTCACCCCTGGTCAACTTGACATCCATACACATCTCCTTAATCCATACTTAACCTTCCAATAAAGACAATTATAAAGTTATAATTCCACCTAACATGACACAGCTATCTTATGCATGACTGAAAACATACTACCCTTACTTAGAAGAGGAGTTTAAGTCTTTGAGTGGGGTTTACTCTTCTCTTTCATATCCTTTTACTTACGTTCTATGATGTAAAATTAACAATACATAAATACTATGATATAAAGTCAATACATTTATGACCGTGATTAGAGAATAGGAAGGAGAAGAAAGAAAACAGATATAGATATATAAACACATAAAGTATATTTGTAGCGAAATAAAGAGGACATACTCAGTGACAATTAAAGTCCTCATTTCTGTAATTGGTTGTGATCAGAGCTGGTATTTACATCTTCTACTGCCCACTCTGTGTTCTCTTTGCCTTCAGGAAATACCTGAGCAGGTCATGGCACTTTACCTGGCTGGGGGACCTAAATCTTCATTTCTGAAGGATCTGAGTCATTATTAGCCCTGCCTGAAGTAAGTAGTCAAGTTTTCCATTGACCTTAATCACAGAGCATGGTAATCCTAAGAGACACCCTAAAGGATCTCTGTATTCCACACACACTCTTCCTTATCTCCACTGTGGAGCAGTGGTCCGATCTCCCCTTGGTAATCAGGCTCAATTACCCCTACCAGCACTATAACTTCCTCTTTGCCTGTAAATGCAGAGACATAAGTAGCCCAAAATGGCTGGGGTGTTGTCTTAATTTATAGTTTAATAGAACATCATAGCTGTTTCTCCTGGTGGAAGCGTTCTTCCCTTTGGAACTAAGACCTTGAGGCTAGTGGGGCATGAGGTTGTGGGAACAGGAAGCGAATATTTTCCTAGTGGGTCACCAGGGGTAATGGTGAGTGGTGCCACTTCCATTTCCACCCCTTGGCTCCTGCGCTGACTGTGGGAAAAACAGTGCCATATATTGGATGCTGATTTAGAGTATGTACAGCCTTCTGGGGAAGCCTTCCCCAACCCTGCAAGGTATTGCTATCTAGCTAGCCTCATTCAGGCATTTACCCTGCTGATTACTCAGAGACAACACCTCCTGACTTCCTGTTTGTTCACTTTGAGCTTGCCATTTTTCTGGATCTGTTCTGAATTCCGAAGTGGTTTTCTTCAGGATGTGGTTTTCTTCAAAGCATTTGGGCTTTGTTTGTTTTTCACTTTCTCACTTGTCAATCAGTCTGGTACAATCTACTTTTCATCATCCATACAATTAATCGTCCAATAGAATCAGTCTCTCCATTATTCAGAAATCCCTCAAGATGCCTTATGTGTTCATGGAACCCTTATTTTATAATGCTATATGAATTTCTTCTCAGATTTTAAGGGATTGAAGGCATAAAAGGAAGCAAATACATGTGTTTGGCTTATTATATCTATCCACTCTCTGGCTTTGATGTTCAAATGTAACTTGTTGAGATGAGAAACAAAGAACTTCTGGTTAAAAATGGTGAATTAGAGGCACCTGGGTGGCTCAGTTGGCTAAGTGTCTGACTCTTGATTCAGGCTTGGGTCATGATCTCACAGTTCTGGGTTCTGCACTGCCAGTGCAAACCCTGCTTGGGATTCTCTCTCTCCCTCCTTCTGCCCCTCTCCCCAATAAATAAACTTTAAAAAAAAAAAAGAATTATTACATGTTGAACCATAAACTCCTAGTTTCCTCATGCTTTGGTAACAAAGTACCACAAACCACAACTCACTGGCTTAAATAATAGAAATGTGTTTTCTCACAGCTCTAAAAGTCCAGGATCAAAGCGTAGGTAGGATTGGTTCCTTCTGAGCACTTTGACGGAGAATCTGTTGTCTCTCTCCAAGCCCCTGGTGGTTTGCTGGCAATTTTGGATGTTCTTTAGCTTCTGCCATGTCACTCCAGTCTCTGCTTTTGTCTCCAAGTGGCATTCTTACTGTGAGTGCATGCCTGTGTTCAAACTACCCCCTTTGGCAAGGGACCATCATACTGAATTGGGGGCTCATCCTATTGCACTATGACTTTATCTTAACTAGTTACGTCTGCAGTGACCCTATTTCCAAATAAGGTTGTGTTTTGAGGTAAGAGGGTTTGGACCTCAACATTTGAATTTGGGGGCACAGAATTCAATCCATAATAATTCCCTCACTCATTCTATTCTCAGAATTCCGGTAATTGAGTATTCTATACACATCTTGGTGAACCCTCTCCCTGTGTGTTTGAAAAAATTGAAACCACTTAGATAAAAGATCTTAAAAAACCTAACATTTGGAGTTCTTCAAAGGTTGTGTTTGCTTCTGATTATTTTACTTGTTGTCAAGTCTCACCCATGCATACAGAAGTTCCAACCAGCTCCTTAGTTATATTTATTTATTATTTATATGTTTATTTTATTATTTGAGAGAGAGAGTGAGTGCGAGGAATGGAAGGGCAGAAAGAGAGGGAGAGAAAGAATCAATCTTAGGCAGGCTCACCCTGAGCACACCTCACACCTGAGCACAATTTCACACCTGAGTGGAAATCAAGAGTCTAACATTTAACTGACTGAGTCACCCAGGCATTCCAGTTCCTTAGTTCTTAATATGAATGAGCATCCACGAATCACTAGACACCCAAATAGTATTTCCAATATGAAGAGACAGACTGAAACAGTCAGAAATAGGGCTGGAGAAGACAGACAGAGTGCAGGAGCATGCAGCTTTTAAAAAAGTGATAATAATCACAGAAAGATAAAATACTGCAATCATACATTTGTCATTTTTTTGTTTGTTTGTTTGTTTGTTTTCAGTGCTCCCAATGTGGGGCCTAAACTCATGACCCTGAGATCAAGAGTCATATACTCTACTGACTGAACCAGCCAGGGACCCCTGCAATCATAAATTTCATTTATTTTTATTTTTTAATGTTTATTTTTGAGAGAGAGAGAGGGAGAGAGCATGCCCGGGGGAGGGGCAGAAAGACAGGGAGAGAGAGAATCCCAAGTAGGCTACGCATCATTAGTGCAGAGCCTGACACGGGGCTTGAACCCATGAAATGTACTATCATGACCTGACCTGAAACCAAGAGTCAGATGCTTAACTGACTGAGCCACCTGATTGTGCCTGGCAATCATAAATTTATGAATAGGATGCTATGAAAGGAAATGTTTACAAAAAAGGAAAGAGGTATTAAATCAAAACCAGGGTAGAATAAATGAAGGAAAGTAGATTATTAAAGAAATAATACAAATATGATAGGAAATATATATGAAAATATACATGAATTATATGTGAAATATAGTATATGTATATCTCATTTACTTCCCTGGAGACCTTCCTTCCAGTCATCTTCTCTTGCTTCATTTCAACCTGTTTTTCTCTAGGTCCAGCACAGTAATCATCTCCAGATGTCTCTTTGCTTTGCTGCTTTTCTGGCAGTAAATACTTATATTATAAATACAATCTAAAAATAATATGAAGCCACTGTATAAACTAAGAAACAGGATTGAGAAAAGCTCTAGACTTTATCATATAACAGTAGATGCTAAAAGGACATGGAGCAATGACTTCATATTATCAAAGAAATTTTTTTCAATCCTCTTAGCCCAAATTTTGATTAATTGTGAGGGAATGATGAAATTATTTTCAGTCACACAACATATCAAGAAATAAATCTTCCAGGGACTCCTGGGGGGCGCAGTCTGTTAATCATCTGACTTCAGCTCAGGGTCATGATCTCACAGTTCATGGGTTCAAGCCCCGCGTGAGGCTCTGTGCTGGCAGGTCAGAGCCTGAAGCCTGCTTCAGATTCTGTGTTTCCCTCTCTCTGCCCCTGTATTTCTCTGAAAGACTTATTTTATTTACTGTAATACATTCTAGCTCTATCCACATGTTTGCAAATGGCAGGATTTCATTCTTTATGATGACTGAGTAATATTCCATTCTATAAACATACCACATTCCATTCATCGGTTGGTGGACCTTTGAGCTCTCTCCCTAGTTTGTTGATAATGCTGCTATAAACATTGGGGTGCATGTATCCCTTTGAATCAGTATTTTTGTATCTGCTTGGTAAATACCTATTAGTGCAATTGGTGGATGGTAGGGGTTCTATTCTTAGTTTATTTATTTTAATTATTTATTTTAATTTTTTAAATGTTTTTATTTATTTTTGGGAGAGAGAGAGAGAGAGAGAGAGAGAGAGAGACAGCATGAGCAGGGGAGGGTCAGAGAGAGAGGGAGACACAGAATCTGAAGCAGGCTTCAGGCTCTGAGCTGTCAGCACAGAGCTCGACATGGGGCTCAAACCCACAAACCATGAGATCATGACTTGAGCTAAAGCCAGATGCTCAACTGACTGAACCACCCAGGCGACCTAAATTTCTTTTTCTTTTAAATGTTTATTTATTTTTGAGAGAGAGAGAGGCAGGGAGTGAGGGGGACAGAGGACTTGAAGTGGGCTCTGCGCTGATGGCCGAGAACTCATGTGAGATCATGACCTTAGCTGAATGAAGTCAGCTGCTCAAGTGACTGAGCCACCCATGCTTCCCATTCTTTTTTTTTTTTAATATTTTAATGTTTTTTTTATTTTTTAGAGAGAGAGAGACAGAGTGCAAGGGGAGGAAAGGCAGAGAGAGACACGCACACAGAATCTGAAACAGGCTGTAAACTGTCAGCACAGAGCCTGACACGGAGCTCAAACTCATGGATGGTAAGATCATGACCTGAGCAAAAGTCTGAGGCTTAATTGACTGAGCCATGTAGATGCACCCATATTCTTAGTTTAAAAATAACAGATTAAAAAAATACAGAAGCAAATAAAATACCAAAATATACTGTATATAATTTGAAAACATTCATAAATGTTAATTTCCTAGATATAGTATGATGTTTGGTACTCTACCTATAGCTTTAAGAAAACAATTACATTGATAAAATATTTGTATTATTAGCTTCATTGTTGATATAAGTTAACAAGCACAAAAGTCAACGTGATGGGCACATTAACATACACCTAATGAGTTCAAGGTTAATTGCAGTGGCAGAGCGTTTTATTGTAAAACCTATAGAAATGTAGAATCTAGTCATGTGTATGTACAACTTAGTGAAGATACTGGTTGCAGCATTCTGGCAGTATTTGCAATGTGAGTTAAAAAATTCACGCCATTTTATGGGCATACATAAAAATGTGCATTAATAACTATATGGATTGTAGACATGAATTTGCTACCTACAACTCGATGATGTCAGTGAGTTGATAATATTTTGCGTTAGTTAAAGGTGAATTAAGAATCTATAAAAGGTAGGGGAACGTGGGTGGCTTGGTGGGTTAAGCATCTGACTCTTGGTTTCGCCTCAGATCATGATCTCATGGTTTTGTGGGTCCAACCCTGTGGTAGGCTCTGAGCTCGCAGCAGAGACCCTGCTTGGGATTCTCTGTCTCCTCTCTGACCCTTTCCCACTCCTGCCTTCTCTGTCTCTCTCAAAGTAAATAAGTAAACTTAAAAAAATGTTTTTAAATGCTTTATTTATTTTTGATACAGAGAGTGACAGAGCATGAGAGGGGCAGGGGCAGAGAGAGAAGGAGACACAGAACCGGAAGCAGGCTCCAGGCTCTCAGGGGTCAGCGCAGAGCCTGACGCGGGGCTCGAACCCACGAACGAGATCTGACCTGAGCCAAAGTCGGAGGCTTAGCCAACTGAGCCACGCAGGCACCCCAATAAATAAGTAAACTTAAAAAAAAATCTAAAAGAGGAAGAGATGAAGCATTGGAGGAGAAAAAAGGAAATCAGACAGGAAAAGAAAGATTATGAACAAATGACCATTGTTGTGCCAATAAGGTGGGGATGCTAGGCAATCCCTCACTATAAAAAGTTTCAAAAGACTGTGAATTCCAAAATAGCTACTTTCGTGGAGAGGAATAGAGGTAAATGACAAATAATTGCCAGAAAGGAGTTTCAATCCTGATTTAATGCTGGCTTTCTAAAATAGAAAATTAAAATGTTTCATAGACATTGTAAGTTATAAGGAACTCCCTGATGATATATTATGACATCCCTCTTATTCCCACTAACTAACAGATTTTGAAACACATTGATGGGGTTTTAGTAGTGATTAAATTTATGTTTATTATAGGCATTCTTGAAACACAGGGTGTAATGTGTACAACTACTGTGAACAATTAGAAAGTTTAGGCTATTTATAGAAGAAAAATACAGGAATATTAAAGCTGTAGCTTTGAAATTACCTCCCCAGTACATAGTTAGTAATGAATAACTTCAGAAAGATGAGTGGGAGGGAGGGAGAGACCAAGGGAGAGGCAGAGGGAGAGGGAGAGGGAGAGGGCGAGAGAGAGAGAGAGAGAGAGAGAGAGAGAGAGAGAGAGAGAGAGACAGGGAGAGAGAGAGTGAGAGAGAGAGTCAGTCTTAAGCAGGCTTCATGCTCAGTGCAGAGCCTAACCTGGGACTCGATTCCAAGTCCCTGGGATTATGACCTGAGACAGAATCAAGAGTCAGATGCTCAACTGACTGAGCCACCCAGGTAAGTGCCTCTGATCCATACTTTCAGATCACTTGAATACTCTGTAATATGGGTTATGTCATAATTTTTGGACCATTTCCCTATTGCTGGACATTTATAGTATTTGCAATTGTTTACTATTATAATATTAAAATAAATTTTCTTTCACATATATCTTTACATAGTGACTGGTTCTGTAGGATATATTCATACAAGTCAAATTTGCTAGACTAAAAAGAATACATAGAATTATTATTATTACTTTTGAACAGGTACTACATGAACAACATAAGAAAAATTTCAGAGAGAGGGGCCTGGGTGACTCAGTCGGTTAAGTGTCTGACTTCAGTTCAGGTCATGATCTGGCGGTTTGTGGGTATGAGACCCACCCAAACTCTGTGCTGACAGCTCAGAGCCCAGAACCTGCTTTGGATTCTGTCTCCCTTTCTCTCTGTCCCTCCCTCACTCACACTCTGCCTCTCTCTCCAAAAAATATAAATAAAAACATGAAAAATTTTTTTAACAAAAGAAAAAATTCAAGAGAGGAAAAAAGACATATAAAAACAATGTCTTCCATTACATTCATTTGATGCTTAAAAAGAAAAGTTTGGAGAATCTATCATCTAATAAACAGATCAGCTCAGGACACTGGATTATGATAATCATTAGTTAATGTGGCACACCAGTGACCATCTTGATATCCAGTGTTCAGTGGAGCTCTTGATTTACCATGGGCATTGCGTTAAAATGTGTGGTAGGTTTATACTTTAAAGATATTTAAATTGGTCAATTCCACTGCTTAATAGATTTTCATGTGAAAATACATATTTCGTGGATTATAAAAACTGCCGTGTTTTCAAAGGACATGCAGACCATTTAATCCACAAATTTTCAACTTTTACTGCTTTCTTATACAAAATAAGACTTTGGGAATCAAAACAAAACCACTGACAAGTATTTGGCTAACTAGCCCTATGATGAATGCTTCAAGGAGCTGCCTAGAGAAGACGACAAATGACAGGTCCCCCTCAGCCCATCACTGTATTATGACAGTAAAGAGTAGTTGGGTGGACATCATACCATACACTACCAAATACATCAGATCACAAGTAGTACTATTCTACCACCGAGTTTTAGCTTTCTTTGGGCTAGGTTAGCTAGTCTGATCCCAGAAGCATTTTTGCATCATGACATAACTCATTTACAAGTACATAATACAACTCAATTTACACACACACAGAAAATAATAGGAACTGTTATGAGACCTAGACGTACATATATTCAATTGGTTTGCATTTAATAAAGATTTTGATGACATTCTTTAGGAAAAAGTAAAGACTTTTCCTAAAAAGTTCCTTGATGGGTTGATGGATTTGTTTGTATCGAACTGGAAGCAGAAGTATTGACTGATTTTTTTTTTTAAAGTCCTTTCTACCATTTTGATTCCAGGAAAAATAGTTACTTTATAAATTCATTAATTTTTTTTTTGCCAGATATAAGTGAGTAGGAGAAATATGTGTCCTCAAAACTACATAAAACTACTGAAAGGCAAGACAATTTTCAACTTCTATCCATTTTTCTTCACCCTTAGTGGTGAATAAGAATGTAGCAAACCTTTGAAAAACCCAATAAAACTATAAAGTGCAAATTAGGCCCTTGTATTTCATGATTAATATTTCTCTAAGTAGAAAACTAAAGTTTCCAATTAAAAGCACTAATTAGATGAACTATAACCTATGTAATTTTTTAAAAAAGAGCTATCTGTAGCTCTGATGTAAATCTGATATGACAGAATGTATGGTTACATTAGGCTTAGGGCTGATAATCCTAAAGAGATAACTCGTAGAAAAATAACACTCAATTAGTAAAATTCTGTTATTTTGGAACAATAAAATGTTATGTGAAAAAAATGAAATACAGGAGGCTTGGTGGAGCATGTGACTCTTAGTGTTGGGGTCATGAGTTTGAGTCCCACATTGGGTGTAGAGATTAATTAAAAATAATATATATATGTTACTGACTCACAAAATGTGCTTTCAAAAACTTCTGAAACAATTCTTTTTTGAAATTTATTTCTAAAAGTCACACAGACAAAACTTGAAAAGTGACACATTTATACTAAGGATACATGAGTGAACAACAACAAAAAAAAGCACTGGAATACAAAAATAAATACAGTAAACTTGTAATGAATACAGTATCCTGGAGAGAAGTAGAATACCACTGAGTAAGAACTGTATTTACCTTAGACATCTAGGATCGTATGAACTGTGAGAAATGAAGGTTCAGGGCAGCACTTCACTATTCACAAGTTAACCAGTGCTGACCAGAAACTAAAGCAATTTATTTTAGGCTAAGATTTTCAATCAAATTATAGGATGAATCTTCTACTTAATGGATAGGTTTTAAGGTGATTTGTACTCACTTAAAGGCAGTTGGGGCAAGTCAAACCACAGAGAGCTCTCACAAAGACTAAGCACCAAATGACGAAATGTTTGTGGCTTTCGTTTTGGGCCACTTTAAATTTTATTTTGTTTAAATGTGTTTTCCATTAACATTCACATACAAATTCTTTCAGGCAAAAGTTTTAACATGGAACTTTCTGCTTGGAGATCTTGCCAACTTTTACTTACAACAGTTTTTAAGCAATGAATACTTCAGAACAATCCCAAGCGGATACTTAATTGGTTACAATTGTAAGATGCAGAGCTTTTTCTTTAAAATTTTCTGGTCCCCCAAAATTCAGTAGGGCCAAATGCATTAACTGGAAGTAGCATTTGTTGAAAAGAAAAAAAAAAGTCTTAAAGATGATAATGAATAAAATAACTATTTAGGCTTTCATACACAATCTTTCTAAGTTTTCACCCTGTAGGAAATAATTACAATGTCTTTCAGGCTTGCTATATGCCCCACAGAATTAAAACAAAACAAAACAAAACAACAACAAGGGATTTAACATTTCAACAAGCTAGTAACTATTTACTGTAAGCATATAGTGAAATTCTGGAAGACATTCTACCATACTTCAAGAAAACACTATTAACAGGTAAGCATGTGTTGAAGAAGGCAGTTTATAAATGAAACATTACAAATCTTATGTTTATGCACACAACTTATAAAATAGAAAAAAACTGCTATTTTTCCAATAGTACAGCATCACACTAACACTATATAGTTAAGATCGAAAGCTTCTGTACACATGTCCACCACACCTCCACGGCACCATAGGCCTTGGACATTTTCGCTCATTATCCAACATATGCCAACCATAGTGTCACCGATTTGTACCAGTTTGAGCAGGCTAAAGCAATCATTCTGCCTTACCTATTTAACTATGAGACAAAGTTAACCAGTTTCAGGGAACACAGTTTCATAATCAGTAAACAAACATATTAAACCTCTGCAACAGGATGGAAAACACTTCTAAGAACATGATATAATCCTAACAGGAGGATCAACTATGCCCCTAGGTATATGTGGGAATAGTTAGGAGCCTGGAGAAACACATTAAGACATATGGGACTTAAATGATCATCATCAAATCAATAATAACTACTAGAAACTCAAATGTGAATTACTGGTTTTTCTTGTGCAACATTATCCAGTTTACTGCTTAGAACTACTCAAAACTGTTCTGCCACTACGTTTGCTGTTGGTGCGAATTAAGCTTAAGATAGGGAGCAGTCTGAAGCACATGGGATTTTGAAAAATTAGAATGATTGTATATCTAACCTAATTTTTGTGTTCTGAAATGCTACAAAACTCAATTATTTTCCTAGTGGCTTAGTCTACCATCTTAGATAATTCAAAAGAAACCTGGCTGCCTGCAAATTCTTTACTAGGGGAAGTAAAAGCAGAGTCCTTTCTGGTTGTTTGGCTGCTGGTCTCACGTATGTGCTTTAGCAATGACAGCACGACTCCAGGCATGCATTGTGCTGCTTTACATAACGGACCATGAGAAAAACTCAAATTTTGACAAGCAATTTTTTTTTCTTTTTGGTGGCAGGCTTATTTTATAATGAAAACAAAAACTGACATAAAATCTAAAAATCAGATGGGCATTTGACAACCCGAACTAGGAACTTGTCTGTAAAAGAAACTTAGGCCTGGGAAGCTATGTAAGCTGTTTCTGAAAAATATAACCTTCTTATTCACTTGGGCTTTTTTTTTTTAAATGAACATTTGTGGTAAAATGACCTCATAGATAACTCCAAGTCACAGAGGGCATTCATGTTAGTGCTTTGTAACAGAAATATATTTCATGAGTACTTTAAACTTAACGTTTTCAACGAATTTAAGGTTTGTTTTTTTTTTAAAGCTCTAGTCCAAGTCTTCAGCTGTTTAGGTTTTAAAAAATATAATTTGGGTCTCCAATGGAGAGGATATAACTTATAGGGTAAGTGAGGTTTGCAGAGATCATTTCCTTAACATGGTTGACCTTTCACAGGACTGACTATCTCCTCACCCAAACAGTTATGCAGGATGCTGCCAGATCTCCACTTCAAAACTCTTGCCAGTCTTTCTAGACAATTGTTTACCATCCATGTTTAAAAACCTTGCACCACCAGAGGCAAAGCGCATAAAAGTGAAAGTTAGCTTGTTTCTATTTACCTAAAGTCTTATAAATCATTTGGAACTATTACTGTAGAGAAAGTAATTTTATTATCTGATGTCAGCCAAAAGGTAATTACTAGCTTTCTGTAAAAACAGGAAACTCAATCATAAAATGTCTACGTTTAAATTAAAATGCCAATCTTTAAATCTTTTAACATCAAGACATTGAAAAAAAAAGCTTGCAAATTCAAGATGATGCTCGAAATGAAAGCTATGGTTCAAAAATTTGTTTATAGTAAGAGACTAAAATCATGTCACTGCAAAAATCCCCATGGCTTTTGGCACTGACATTAAAAGAACAGTTTTAGTCTTTTGGTCACTTGAAGCTGCTACTAAATACAATAAGCCTTAAAAAGGGCGGAAAAAGACAGGAACTGAAGGATTGGTAACTAACTACATCGTACACAAGCATAGTTTGAAATAGAGACAGTCATTTCTGCGAGGGATCTGAAGATAGAAGACAGTTCCCACCATCCCTTCCTTTTTGAAGAGGATCCTCTCATCAGAAATAATCCCTTTCAGTTACTGTGAGTGGTGTTGCCTGGCAGCAGCTTCACTTTCCTAGGCTAGTGTTCAATCCAAGTACTTAAGTAATCTCACAAGGAATAATCATATATGGCAACAGGGTAAAAAAGCAGGGCAGTTCTTCCATGCACAAACATTTCAGGAGAAAAACCATCAATTTTAAAGATAACCATCAGGTTTCAGGTATCCTAGCACACTCTAAACCCTAAGTTTTGCTTTACACCATTGGTGACTAAAATTAACAGTAAGTTTTGCAGTGAGGTTTTTTTTTTTGTTTTTTGTTTTTTGCCTGCAACTATATACACATTGCAAAACTATTCTGCATCACATGATTTTAAATGAAATAAATATAAAAATGAACCACACAATCAACACATAACTTTAATACTCCACATTTATCTTGATCACAATGGTGGTAACCTCCTTGTCAACAATCTTGTGAGTTGAGGAGCTGATTCTCATTCTCATATCCATCAGGCAGATATGCTCTCCGCAGCTGGTCTGACTTAGGTATGGAGCCTCCATTCTTCACATGGCGTGACAGGAAAGCGCGGACTGCTGGGTGATCAGCCTTCTCAAGCGGGATGTTGGCTTCCAGGCACATTTTCACAAAGTCCTGGATAACACTGACTTTCTCTGTTTGCGCAGTACTGTTGCACTGAAGGGATGCAGTCAGGGGCCTCTGCTTCTTTCTCACATTCTGCTCTTCAAATTCGGCCTTCCTCTTGGTGTGAGTCTTTGACTTAAGGTGGTCACTAATGGCAGACTTGCGAACATGATTCAGAACCACATTGCAAGAAGTGCAGAAGAGTTTTCCTCCATCTTCGTGCAGCTCCCCTCCAAACTCAGTGACTCGATCCAGGGGAGTCACATACAAAGCGGTCTTAGAGCGGTTTCGAGCAGGTGGTGCCGTCACTACAAATCTTTCCATTCTGACTCTGAAGAAGATTCTTTCGAGACAAGAGAAAACACAGAGAAGTGTTATAACAATTCCTTCAGGAAGTAATTAACAAATAGAAGACAGGTATAAGCATTATAAGATTAAAGATTTCAGAAAACTTAATTCACATTAACAGACTGTGTCTATTAATTTTTAACTTACCTGAAAATATGTAAGGGAAGGCAAAACCAAGGCAAGTTACTAGTAACAATTCCTTTAATTTGATGAAATTCAAGTAAATTAGAATTATGAAAAAAGAACTTCCAACTATTCCAGATGTCACTACCTTTTAGGAAAACCTCATTTGATGCCAATATTTTGGGTATTAATTATATTGCTCTCATTCAACTTAGATGTGTATTGAAGTTTAAAAGAGCTTCTTTTCCCATCATAGTTTTGGGGCAACTGATTTAAGGAACACAATTGTAGGGAATTATGGGCAAAGTCTGTTCAAGCAGGTGGGCCACTAAACTGGGTTAATTCTATATAAAGATGAATATAATGTCCAAAATTGTTTGGAAAAAACAAAAAGTAAAAACCAAGGAATAAACACAGACCAGCTGCAATTAATAGCAGCAACAAGGAAATTAAATTTTAAGGCTAAATACAGAGCTCAAAGTAAGTCATTTTATAGAAGGATTATTTGAAAGAGACAGAGCATGGGGGAGGGGGGCGCGCAGAGATAGAGAGAGGGAATCCCAAGCAGGCTCTGTACTGTCAGCACAGAGACCAAAGCGGAGCTCAATCCCTCAAACTGCAAGATCATGACCTGAGTCGAAATCAAGAGTCAGACACTCAACTGACTGAGCCACCCAGGTGTCCCAGTCATTTTTTAATGCATATATACCTCCACTGAGTTTTTAAAGGTGATGCTCAAGACATGCAAAATGCTTTTTCTAACACTTGTTTCCTTTTTTTACCATTAAAAACTAATACATTTGTTAATTATTTATTTCACCTATTAACTAGTTAGTACAAACTTGAAAAGTTAATGTAGTGCCTAATATATGATAGGTGCTCAATCACAACTTGTTGATGGAAAGTTGATATCTTTGTTGTTTTTCCAAATATTTAACTCAGGAGCGGCGTAACAACTTATCAATTTATCCTAACAACAAATTTTTATGATCATTACCAAAATCATGACGTTACTTCTGTGGGCACTGAAAACTTGAGATACTGAACAAATGGTTGTCAGTGACAACCATTTGTTCTCTGGAGCCATTCCTACTGACTAAGCTCTTACATTAACCTATATATAACACAATAAAAAATCAGCAATAATGAAGTATTCCCTTAACCGATACTAGAGAATTCATGGCTAGGTTATATGAAATCTCTCTCAAAAGAACTCAAAATTGCTAATGTATGAGTTATGACACCTGTGGACATAAATTCTGAGAAAAAGCTAACCCTTCACAGAAATTCTGGAAAATATGATAAAGTTTAGATTTTAGATTTAATTCTGTTTTTCCATTAAAAAATTGTGTAATGCTGGACTCTCATGTGCCAACTTTTGTTAGACTATAGGTTTTCAATGGCATACAAGACAGATCTGATTCCTGCTTCCGAAAATAGTAGTGAATTACCATTACACATTTTTGTACTTTAAGTTAATGGTATTTTTCTTTCATTCTTTTGCCCCCTCCTAAGTAGGCTTCACATCCGCTCCAAGCGCAACACAGGACTTGAACTCACCACCCTAAGATCAAGACCTGAGCTGAGATCAAGAGTCGGATGTTCCAACTGACTGAGCCAACCAGGCGCAGCAATGGTAGTATTTTTTACTCCTATAGCAAATCGGTAGGCCAGTGGTGAAAAACATTAAATAGCTGTGCCTAATCTGCCTAATGCCTAAATCTTTCGATATGAAAAGCCGGCTGTCTTTAAATATTTGGATTTCAAACTTTAAAACAATAAACATGTTCATTATTCTTTGAAGCATAAAATGCTCAATCATTTGTGTGTGCTAATGTGAAAGGCCTATACATTCCAAAGACTGTAACTTTCAAAGTCGGTGTTACTGAAAAGGCAAATATACACCCAGTAGAGGATGCTCAACTTTACAGACCTGAATAACAAAAGTGTTTTAAACAAAGGTAAAGATATTTTAAACAAGGAAGTTAAAAAGTTAAGAGCAGGAATCAGCCAACAAAAGAGAAGCACATTATTTACTAGATCGAAATTAAACTCGTAAGTTTTCAAGTTTAAGTGTTTACCCGGTCCGTTTCCAGTTTTTTCGTCTTGATACTTAGCAGTGAAAGGTCTCCAGAGCAAAACCAGAGACGATGGAAATCCTGGAACTTTCGTTTGTTCAAACCCGGAGATGCTTTCAAATCAGTTTTTCAACAAGTGGTGATGGGGAAATAGTTTCTGGGCTTGCACCCTATTTTCCCTGCGGTGCCGGGAAGTCATGCCTTTACTGTAAAACATGAAAAACAAATGGAAAGAAAAAATGGGGGAGGGGGAGGGAAGATAAAAAGACGAACAACAACACAGCCACCACGCAGGTGTCTTTAAAAGCGCTCCCTTTAGGTAACTCCACACCACAAATCCGGATCCCAGCCTTTACCTCAACACTCCGCACCCCAGTCCTTTCTCAGCGGTCTGCCCCGCTTTGCACCTCCCCGCGCGCCCCAGGCCCGAGGGTTCGGGAGGGGGAGGGAAAGGCGGGGCGCGGGACGTTCCCGGCGTCTAGACTCCCTCCTCCCCGCGCCAAGCTCAGCGCGCTGGCGCCCCACAACCCTTGCCCCGCTAGCTGGGCAGGGCCGAGACCCAGCCGCCGGCCGTGGGCCCGAGAACTCGACAGCAGAGTTGGCGGCAGTCTCAGGGGAGGAGGCGGCGGGCGCCTGGCGGAGGCGTCCGCTGTCAGGCTTCCCGTCTCCTCCCTCTTCCTCCCGCCGACAACGGCGCCCCGGCCCCGCCCCCGGCTCCCGCTTCAGGACGGAAGGCTCCGGGCCCAAAGCCCGCACCAACGGCCGGGCCCACCCTCGGCCTCCCTAGCTCCTCGGTACCGTAGGATCGGGGCCGCCGTTAGGGGAAGTGGACGAGACCCGGCCGGAAAGGAAAGGAGGAGGAAGAAAAAAAGGAGCCAGGGGGTGAAGGAAGAGGAAGACCCGTCGCCGCCGCCGCCGCCGCCGTCGTCGTCGCCGTAGCCCGATCGAGCCCCGCGGCGGCCGCCGTGTCCCCCGCCGCGCCCCGTCCTCTTGCGCCGCCTACGGCAAGGCTGGTAGGCGGTCCCCAGCAACCGCCGAACAGCATTGACCAACGGACCGCGAGTCTATCAAACAGACGGCTGACTGGGCCAATGGGAGTGGAAGGGTGGGCAAGTGTGTGATTGGCAGCCACACTTCTCCAGTGAAAACTGGGGGCGTGGGTGGGCGGAGCCGGAAGTAGAGCCAGCCGAGAGGCCCCTGTCCGGCTCGGGCGGAGGGAAGGGGGAGGGAACTAGAGGAGGAGGAGGTTAGCCGAGGCAGCTACAGCGGCGGCGGCGTAGGGGCTGGTACGCGCTGGGCGGCGAGAGCCTCATGGCGGAGGAAGAGAGCGATCAAGAGGCCGAACGCCTCGGAGAAGAGCTCGTGGCCATTGTGGAGTCCCCGCCAGGCCCTGTTGGGCTTAGAGCTGCGGGTGACGGCAGAGGTGGCGCTGGCAGCGGCAGCTGCGGTGTCGGCGGCTTTGGGATCAGCAGTCGGGATTACTGCCGACGCTTCTGTCAGGTGAGGCGCCCGTCGGCCGCCCGGACGTCACCCGGGTCCTGGGCCTCCCTGCTTCTCCTGGCCTTTTCCTTCTCGAACCAGGGCTGTGTCCGGTGTCCGCTCTACCAGCCCAGCAAGGAGAGAGAGTGAAGCTCCCTCCTCCACCTATCCGGCTTGGGGTGGGGGGCAGGGAGCGGGACTAGGATGACCCGCTGGTTTAGGGTTGCTGAGAAAGTGAGTTTGGAGGGGCTGGACAGAAGGGGGGTCAGCTGGCAGGAAAGCTGTGTACTGACATGCCTCCCCTGCTCCAAACAGACCCCTTTCTGCCCGAGGGTCCCGCCTTCTTGGATTTCTTACCCTGTTCCTTCTCACCTCATTTGGAATCTCTGGCAACATTTCCTGCCTTCCCTTCTCCGCCCCTTGCCCCCCGTTTTCTACCCTTTTTCGGAGATGGGAGGCATGCCATCTCTCTACCGCCCCCTCTCCTGTCATCGCCACCCCTCCCCCTCTGCAAGGGTCTCCTGTCATCCCCTCACGAGATCCCACTGGGCCAGTTCTCCAGTTGGTTCAGGCGCTCACCCACTGTTAGTTACTTTTTCGGGGGAGGTGGGGTTAAGGCAGTGTGATTGTCATCTTTCCTTTTCTTACCCCGGTTCCCCTACACACCTAGTTTGTTTTCTAATGCACTGGTGATAGAGAAAGTAGTTTTCCTTAAACTATTGCTCCGGTTACCTCACCACCCCCTTCATGTTTTAAATTACAGTGTGTTTTATGTAGCTTGTAAAATACAGTGTCTAAACAGTGACGGGAAATTATTTACTTGGTCGCCTGCCACTACATTTTGATGTAGTTGAAAGTGTTTGACTATAATCAAATATTATAGCAAGAAAATACTTGTCTAGGGGTAAAATTTATGTAATTTACATTCACAACTACGTGTATTTACAATTTAAACATTTCGTTCTCATTCACAATACTCTTGTTTTGTGAACCGTTTTGGATTTTTTTTTTGAACTCTTTTAACAGTCCATTCCCTTTTTTATGTATTATTTTGGATGTATAGGGTTTGAATCATGGCTCCACCACTTCCTAGTTCTGTTACCTTGTAACCTAAGTAACTTCCTAGTTACTTAATCTCTCTGTGCCTTACTTTTCTCTTCAGTCAAATAGGGAGAGTAATTAAATGAGTAAATATGTAAAGGGTTTGGACTTTTGCATACGAAGTCAAGGTAGCTATTAATTTCATGTGGTTAACAAGTAGGAATAAAGTTAACAAGAGGTGGGTATTGTATTTGCTGAAATTTGATGTTATGCCTTTCCAAGCATTGAAAGAAAAAGGATGGGAGTTGACATTTTTAGGGGAGTTTTTAATGATTTAGATTGTCTTTTGACTCCCTCCTCCCACCTCTATAGATAAATTGGTTTGAAGGTGGACATTGCCTTGGTAGGAAGTGTGTCAGTTTTCTTTGGCATTGCTGTTTGGTGACTCTGGGAAGCCTATGTATCCATGTACCTTTGGTACTGGCACTCCCTGGCTTTAGAGGCTCAGTGTCCGTACGGTACACATCTTCTTCTTGTATGTTTTACATGTAGAAACCATGTTATCAGTATACTTTGCATCTACGGGAATTTTAAGCTTCTAAAAATTAGGTTACAATTGTTTTTTTAAATATATTCACAGGCAAAATTTTTTTGTTTTCCTTTTTTTCCCCTGTGTTTTGTTTTTTTAAATATCTTTAATGAGCAACTTGGTTTGGGTTACATTTAGCTTTGTCAATTTACTTGATCAGGTAATTGTTAAGTGCTGTAGCATGTAACATTTTGAGGGCCAGAACGTTTTGGAAGAACTTTTAACTACTCTTCTTCTGTACCTTGAAATCAGTTTTAAGAACAACTGAGTAAATCTGGCTGTGAAATATAGCATTTGACCAGTGACAGTAAATTATTTTAAGAACAAATGAAGTTGATGGTTCTATAAAATTTGGCTCCTTCCTAAGTATCCAAGAACATAAATAGGAAGTACTTAACAAACCTTTATTTTATATTGCTAAATTATGAGTTCAGTTAAACTGACATACTTTCATGTTACCAACTTTTACCTGAAACCTCATTACGTATTTTACAGTACTGTCTACATTACCAGTAGATCTGTTCCTGGGTTCTTGTCCTATTTCCGCCTTGCAGATGAGCTTGTAAAGTTCTTTTTTATATTAAAACTTTAAGATGGAATAAAAGATTATCTGTCTTAAGTTGAATTTTATCCATTAATTAATATAATTCTAGTAAAGTAGTTCTGTTTCATTTGCCAGTAAAGGAAGCAGTGGATCACATAATTTAATTCCCAGTGATTGTTTCTTTTTAAGCATTTGATTTTCTAATATTCACTAAGGATAATATTAAGTAACTTATATTCATTAGTAAATTACTTAATCATGGGTAACGTGCAAAATGGATAATATGCACTTGGGTGGGTGTCAGTTAACAAATATATGAATTAGGGGCTCCTGGGTGGCTCAGTCATCTGGGTGTCCAACTGCGGCTCAGGTCATGATCTCATGCTTTGTGGGTTCGGGCCCCACATCAGGCTCTGCAATGACAACTCAAAGCCTGGAGCCTGCCTCAGATTCTGTGTGTGTGTGTGTGTGTGTGTGTGTGTGTGTGTGTCTCTCTCTCTCTCTCTGCCCCTCCCCCTCTTGTGAGCATGTTCTCACTCTCTTTCAAAAATAAATAAACATTAAAAAAATTAAAAAACCATATGAATTATACACAGAAGATTCTGGCATTGAAAAGAAAGGCTCCAATTTATCTTCCTCATTTTAGAAAGAAATATGAATCAAAATTTCTTGGCAGTTAGTTGTGTGGGTGAAGGGAGAGAGGAAGGAACACTTCAAGAGAGGGTCTTGTATCTTTTAACACAAGGAAAAGTAAAACAGAAGATGGTAGGTGATATAAAGTGGTAATAATTATGCCCACCCTCAGTGCAGTTGATGATATACTTTTCTGTTTGAGGAACAATACCAGTAATTGTAAAATTTCAAACTAAGGGAATGGCCCCTCAGCTTTCAGCTAGTTTTTGAGATGATGGATTTGGGAGATTGAAAGTGTTGGTTTCCAAATAGTTACCTGGTGTAATGTTGGACTAATGTTGCCCCTATCACATCCTCCGTTGGCTCTTATTAGTAGACTCTGAACAAATGCTTAAATAGAATAGGCCCTTAATTGATAGTTAATTTGCTTTGAGGATGAAAGGAGGGGAAAAATAATTTTTATTGAGGGCCTACTAACTCTGAAGGCCTTCAGATTGGTTTTATTATATAAGTTACATAGTTGAAATTGAGGCTTGAAAAAGTTAACTTTTTAGTTCTAGTAGGAGAGCAAATTGGGATTTGAACCCAGCTTTCAATTTCTACTGAAAGGCAGATGGAAATTACAAACAAATCCTCAAATAATTATAAAATGATTGATTTTTTTTTTTTTTTTTTGGCAAGTGGTGCAAAGGGGAAAAGTAGTTACTGGAAGTACTCAAGGAATCATGGGTGAAAAATTGCAAAAGTCCTCTTTCATTGTGTCACAGTATAAAAAATACTTCAAGAAATAGATAGTTATTATTTCTTTGTCTTGTTTGTTATTCCAAACTGTTTCTCCAATGCCTGAAAGTCATAATAATTCAACTTACCTTGGCTAGATAAACTGAAATGTTTTCATTAAAAATTGTATACTAGCAAGTTAAAGTACTTTCTTCTTAGTTTAGTGCCATGAATGAATACAGTGAGTGATAAAGAAGTAGTTCTGGAAACACTTTGATATGTTGATTAAAATAGACTTTTAAATTGTTTTTTACTGCAGTAGGGTTAATAGCCATCTCGAAAGGATGTCATGAGTATAAAAGGAGTGAATGGACCTGAAGTTCCCAGTGCTATACCTAGCACATAGTTAAGATTAAATAGATAGAAGCTGCTAATATTTCTGTCCTGCAAAATCCTCTGAAGGTTTAAGAGGGATATTAGAGATAATATAATCTGTAGGTCACTTATAGTTTATATCCCATAGTAAAATTTATTTATTTATTTATTTATTTTTATTTTTGAGACATAGAGAGACACAGCATGAGCAAGGGAGGTTCAGAGAGAGAGAGAGAGGGAGACACAGAATCTGAAACAGGCTCCAGGCTCTGGGCTAGCTGTCAGCACAGAGCCGGACGCGGGGCTCAAACCCACGAACGGTGAGATCATGACCTGAGCCGAAGCCGGACGCTAAACCGACAGAGCCAGCCAGGCGCCTACCACAGTAAAATTTAGAGAAAATTTGGGAATGTTACAGTTCTAAAATTCTTTTATTTAACTAGAAGACCCTGATGCAATATTAAATGAGATTTTGTTTCCTTCAGCGGACATTTGGCAAAGACAGTATTTTTGATTGTCTTAATTGGGGGATTGCTACTGCTATATTGTGGATAGAGTTCAGGGAGGCTATTGAATGTCTTAAAATGCACAAGGCAGCCCCAGTAACAAAGAATTATCTGGTTTGAAGTATTAATAGTGCCAAGATTGAGAAACCCCACTATAGGTTTACGTTGGAACTCAGTAGATAATTAACATCCATATTACTAATACAAATGGCAAAAAAAGCATTCAATGATCCTTAAGTAAATTTTAACAAGTACTGTGTACTCGGCACTTGAATAGGTACCCTAGAGACAGTTTCACAGAAAAAAGGGTTTGCCTCATGGTTTAAAATACATGTTAATGTCTCTTAATTTAGAGAAATTAAAATTTAAATATATTTGGAAAGTATAATCTTTATATCTTAGTCTTAATATAAAACTTACATAGTATTTATAGTTCGTTAGTAATTTCTTAGGGTATAAGAATGCATTATTAACAATCCTGCTATTAATTGGAATTATTTTTTAAATTTACTTTTAATCTTTATAAATGTTTTATATGTATTTACTTAAAAACATCATGCAGGACTTAAATATCAGGTGTCACATTTTGTTGCTAATAGAGACCTGACTTAAATACCTTAAACGGTTTTTACTTTCTTTATGTGCAAAGTCTTGAATGGATAGTATAGGAATGATATGATACCTTTTGATCGCTGTATCATCATTTGCTCTTTCTTATCAGTCATCCTTGTCTTATCTCAAGTTTGCCTCATGACCCAATATAGCTGCTGGACTTCAGCCATCACATCTGGGTTTAAGTAGCAGGAACAGGGTGTCTCTGGGGTAAGTCAAACATATATTGCCCCAGTCCGACTCCGTGACTTTCATTTCTGTCTTGTTAGGTATCCCCATCTGAAAAGAATGTTAGGATTTTTTTTTTTTTTTTTGGTATCATTTTTCCTGATAAACACAGGTCTGTGATGTTGTTAGCAAGGAAGAATAGATATTAGAGAGGCAACCAGTACCCCCCATAAAAGCAGCATACTGTGTCCATTTTTTTTTTAATTTTTTAAATGTTTTATTTATTTTTGAGAGAGAGAGAGAAAGAGAGAGAGAGACAGAGACAGACAGCGTGAGCAGGGGAGGGTCAGAGAGAAAGGGAGACACAGAATCTGAAGACCGGCTGCAGGCTTTAAGCTAGCTGTCAGCATAGAGCCCTATGCAAGGCTCAGGCCCACGAACTGTGAGATCATGACCTGAGCTGAAGTTGGACGCCTAACCTACCAAGCCACCCAGGCGCCCCATTCTGTCCCTTTCTTAACCCACATATTCCCCGAAGGCAATCAGTTGCAACTCTTTTATGGCTCTTATAATCTTTACCTCCATGTTTATAAATATTTTTTTTCCTAGTTGTAGATATGATCGGTTAGGCTATTTGATGGAGGCGGTGGGGAGTGCCTTACTGTCTATCTGTTCAGTTTGTACACTTTGATTTTACTATTCCTCCCTGTTTCTCTATATCCACTTCCTTTCCCTCTCACCCCTTCCTCCTCTGCCTTGTTATTTCTGAGTCTCTTATATAGTTTAGTCTTTCCAGAGAATCCAGAGTTTACATTGATTTAGTAGGGAAGGGATTTTGGGGAGACTTTCAATGGGTCTATTTTACATTCTACTTTCACCTCCACTTTTAGAGATATGTGGTGTTGGACATTCCTGAGATCTTCTGGTGTTCTTCAGTACAAAAGCTTGTTCCCAAATTCCCTCCCCCCTCTCTAAATAATAGCTATCTAAATGTTGTCATCTCTCCCTTTTCATTGTTTTTTTTTCCTTGTGAGTGAAGCTCTTTTGAAACAAAAAATATTTTTACTGTTATTTCAGTGGGGTTTTCAAGTGGGAGCAGAAATAAATGTGTGTTCAATCTGCCACATTTAACTAGAAGTCTCAAATTAGTTTTTCAGCTCAGTAAAGACTAATAGCCATGATGAAAAGGAAAAGAACTGAAACTAATTTGTAGCGATTTCTTTACTTTTGAAAAAGAGTATCCTACTTCCTGATGTACTCTGTAATGAATATTCAGAGCTAGAAATAATTTCATCATACAAATTTCCTTTGTTCCTTTTGGCAAAATAATTTTTTATTACTAAATTGCAAATAATTCAGCTTTTTAAAAATAGTTTTCAAAATTTGACACATTTGGGCTATTTCCAGTGTTCATAAAAGGTGAATTCCATAGAAATACATCTTATTATTATAATTAGGAAAAACAAAATAAAATGGACCCTAGATCTTGATGGGGAGATAAGTTGATCTTGATTAGTTGTTGTTATTTAATGTGTTTTAGGTTGACTTTCAGAATTGAATGGTACTCATTGTTCCTTATGATATTATTTATGATGACAGATCATTGAAAAGCACCTTAATTCCGTCAAGGACAGAAATTACATGCTCTGTTCTTTTTTTGTTTTGTTTTGTTTTGTTTGTTTGTTTGTTTTCCCCTAGGAAGTGTGTCATGGGTTTTTCCCTTATTATTCTCATTACTTTTTTTTTTTCCCTCTTCTTTTTTTGGTGGTGGGGGTGGTTATGTTTAAATGAAGTTGCTTTTACAACACCAAAGACTTAATCATCCATTTCCTACATAAAAGGTAGCTACTTTTTTGCATGGACCTCAAGTATATTGTAGTATAGAGGTGGAATTTAAGCAGGCTGTGTTTTAGCTTATGGGCAAGAAATTGTATCATTTATCTTGAGTGTATCATAGATAAGCTGCTCTATAACGATTGCCACTTCAGATAGCTGTGAAATTAGGTGATTAGTTGTTACTTAACCTTCTAATTTCTGTGTAAGTCTAATTACATGAACTAGAAGTTGGGGTTCTGATTTTTTACTTTGCTTATCCATTTGGAGTGTCATTGTAACTACTTTATTGTAAATGATGGAAAATAATTGCATATGTTAAAAAAATAGTGTTATATTCTTAAAAAAAATAAAGTTACCACAAAAAAAAAAAAGAAAAGCACCTTAATGAGTAGTTAGGAGAGTTGTTACATATAGTAGAATCCTGTGTTCTCCCAAAGGTCATGTTTTTAAAGAATATTTGTTCATATGAAAACTGTTTGTTCATGGTATAGTAACTACTGGAAAAACAGAAGAAGTAGGTAATTTCACTTCTGTAAATAAAAAAGACTGAAAAGAAATACATCAAATTGTTAATAGTGGATAACTTCTTAGTGATAAGTTTATAGCTGAGTTTGATTATTTTTTTTACACTTATTTATTTTTTATATTTTCTTAGTTAAACCAACTACCTTTCTAAGCAGAGACAAAATAAAGTATAAAAAACACATTTTGGGGCTCCTGGATGGCTCAGTCAGTTAAGCTCCCAACTCTTGATTTCAGTTAAAGTCATGTTCTCACAGTTCATGAGATCGAGCCCTGCATTGGGCTCTGTGCTGAGTGTGGAGCCTGCTTGGGATTCTCTCTCTTCCTCCATTTCTTCCCCTCCTTTGCTCATGCTCTCTCTCAAAATAAACAAATAAAAATAAAAAAAGGCCTCACATTTTATATTTTTCTCTTCTTACTTACCTACCTTATTTTCTGGAAATAAATGCACTAAATGTCAGATTGCTTACGTATGAAGAAATTTTAATTCCTTGTTTCCTAAAAGTATGTGAATTTTTTTTTTTAACAAATTGGTTAAGTGAAGTTATGAAGGTCATTTTAGGGAAACCAATGAAACCCTAAATTGAAATAACTTCTTAAATACAGTGTTGTATTAAAAATATGTCCATATTGCTTTCTAATAACCATGTCATACTGGCTTAAAAAATTGATATCACTTTTAATTTTGTAGATAAAATGGTAGAAAATATTTTTAAATGAAGTTCATGGCTTTTAAGTTTTTTAATGATACCATCATTTTGCAGTTCCGCCAAACAGAAGTGAGACACCAGTTGTACTATTATTGTTGGCACTGAATCTTTATTTTTCTGCCAAAAAGTGCTAAACTATACCTTAGCAATTAAAAACAAAAGCAAAAAGAATTTTAAATTAAATTTAATAAAGCTATGGCAAAATCTGTGTCTGGGAAGTTATTTGAAAAATGTGATCAGTGAAAAATAGTTAATTGGTATTCCATTTTAAATGTATATTAATATGTAATGGTAAGGATATTAGGACATTTGAAATCTGTGGTAATTTATTTAACTAAACACTGATTCTAGTTATGTTATAAATCATTTATAGTAGTAGCTAGTCTAAATTGGAGAGTATTTTTTAAGTTTTAAAATTTCTAATAAATTTAGTACTAGATTGGTAACCTTTAGCTTTCATGTAATATGTATCACATTGATTTCTTAACTCCCTATTTCTCTGATAGGTCAGTCATTGTCTCACTAGTGTACTCTATTTGGTATGGATCTCTTCCCTAGTATGAGACCCAATCAGTGTCACCTGGTTAGAGCCATGGTGGAATACTGGTGGCAAACTAAACATGAGAGGAGGTCTGTATAATTCATTACATAAAATCTTAAAGTCCCGTACACTGACACGCAGTACACTCAACTTTCCAAAGCAGTGGTGGATATGAAAATAGTTAAAAGCCTTTCCATTTAGGCTGTAGGAAAAAGAGTCACTGATATTATAGTTGAAGCTTGTCAGTTTTATAAGACACTGCATATATAGTGGTAAGCAAACAGACATTGTCCCTGTTTTTGTATACAGTTATAACTTTGATAAGTTCTGTGAAACACAGGTATACAATACTGTAAAACAGGGGTCTATAAGAGACTTGCCTATTTTTGGATTCTTGGGCAAGTTGAAGTCTGCTCAGTTTCTTTGGTTTAGTTTGAACATGCTGAATTTAAAATGGCTTTTCTCATCCAATGAGAGATCTTAAAGATACTTGGATTTACAGAATCTAGAGTGCAGAAGTGATGTCTGGTCATCCTAGTCGTGTGAATGGATGGTATTTGAAGCCATGTGTATGTATAAGCTAGCATAAGGAGATAATATGGAATGAGAAAAGAAGAGGACTTAGAAATGAATCACAGAAATCAAGGGTAGAGAATGTTTCAGGATGGAGTGAATGGTACTTGACATTGAAAGCCATTGAGATCCAACCATTGAATTAACATGGAGCTGTTTTGATATTGTGATGCAAGTAGGAATCAGAGTGGAGTAGTCCGAGCAGTGAGAGGCAAAGAGAGGCAGTAAGTATAGATAACTTTTAAAGAAGAAGAAAAGATAGGTAGAAGGTGGAGAGCTTATCAATTAAAGGTGAGGATGTAAAAAAATAAACTGCTGAGAATTTGGCATGTTTAAAATCTGATAAAAAATGATTCATTTGAAAGGAAAAGGTAAATTGACAAAAGAAAGAAGGGATAATCTATACAATAATATTCCAAAAAGGGAAGGAAAGATGATATAGGAGCTTGGGGGGGGGGGGGGCAGGTAGCATGAAGGTTTATCTGGGCGTTGGTTGGAGATTTAATGTGAATGGAGTTCTAAAGACCTAAGTTGAATTGACCTACGGAATCTACCTACAGAACAGACTACAGAATCAGTTTGCTGATTATGAATGTAGAGTAACCACTAATCTGTACTTTTGTTCAACATTGCTTATCTGTGTAGGTGAAGGCGTTGAGACCATGGTTAGTTAATATCCCCACAGGGTTGAGTGATATTTTATAATTGATCAGTTAATTAACTTTGAGAGAGTGGGGGACAGGCTCATTTTCTGGCTCCATTTGTGGTAAAACATGGTACAGAGAAGTGAAAAGAGAGAGAGGGAAGAGAAGTACTTATGTCTGTACAGGAGCCCCCTTTATCTGCAGTTTTGTTTTGCAATTTCAGTTATCTGAGGTCAGCTGTAGTCCTGAAGCCTGGATTCTGTGTCTCCTCTCTCTGCCCCTCCCCCACTCATGTTCTGTCTGTCTCTCAGTCTCTCTCTCTCTCAAAAATAAATAAACATTAAAAAACTTTATCATAAATTTTTATGTATAGAAAGAAGCATAGTATTTATAGGGTTTGATACTATATGTGGTTTCAGGTATCTACTGGGGGGCTTGGAATGTATTCCAAGGGGAGGACTACTGTAGATATGAATAGGTACGTGGGGCGCCTGCGTGACTCAGTCCATTAAGCATCCAGCTTTGGCTTAGGTCATGATCTCACAGTTCGTGGGTTCGAGCCCCACGTCGGGCTCTGTGCTGACAGCTAGCTCAGAGCCTGGAGCCTGCTTCAGATTCTGTATGTCCCCCTCTCTCTGACTCTCCCCTGCTTGCACTGTCTCTCTCTGTCTCTCAAAAATAAATTAAAAAACATTACAAAAATTAGATATGAATAGGTGCACAATGTTGCTCTATATACCATGAAAATATGTGTATATATAAAAGTTGGTATATATGTCCCAGTGAAATGTGTACACAGTTTTTAAATTTTTGTTTATTTTTAAATTTATTATTATTATTTTTCAGTTTGTTTATTTTGAGAGAGAGAATGTGCATGTGCACCCATAAAGGAGGGACAGAGAAAGAGAGAGAGAGAAAATCCCAAGCAAGCTCCCCACTCACATCCCAGAGCCTGACATGGGGCACAGTCTCAACAACCTTGAGATCATGACATGAGCTGAAATCAAGAGTCAGATACTTAGCTGACTGAGCCACCCAGGAACCCCTTATTTTTATTTTTTAAAAATATATTTCTTAGATGGGGATTGCATTGAATGTGTAAATTGCTTTGGGTAATAATGACATTTTAACAATGTTTATTCTTCCAATCCATAAGCACGGAATGTTTTTCCATTTCTTTGTGTCTCCATCAAAGTTGCACCAGCATTCTTCTCAAAGCTAGAACAAACTATCTTAAAATTCATATGGAACCACAAAAGACCCTGAATAGCCAAAGTAATATTGAAGAAGAAAACCAAAATGGGAGGCATCACAATCCCAGACTTTAGCCTCTACTACAAAGCTGTCATCATCAAGACAGTATGGTACTGGCACAAAAACAGACACATGGACCAATGGAATAGAATAGAGAACCCAGAACTGGTCCCACAAGTATATGGCCAATTAATCTTTGACAAAGCAGGAAAGAGTGTCCAATGGAAAAAAGACCGCCTCTTCAACAGGTGGTGTTGGGAGAGCTGGACAACAACATGTAGAAAAATGAAATTAGACCACTTTCTGACACCATTCACAAAAATAGACTCAAAATGGATAAAGAATTTGAATGTGAGACAGGAAACCATAAAAACCCTTGAGGAAAATGCAGGAAATAGACTCCTAGACCTCAATGGCAGCAATTTCTTCCTCGACACATCCCCTAGGCAAGGGAATCAAGAACAAAAAGGAACTACTGAGACCTCATCAAGATAAAAAGCTTCTGCAAGGGAAAGAAAATAATCAAAAAAACTAATAGGCAACCAACAGAATGGGAAAAGATAGTGGCAAATGGCATATAAGATAAAGGGCTAGTCTCCAAAATATACAAGGAGCTCACTAAACTCCATACACGAATGATCCAGAGAAGAAATGGGCAGAAGACCTGAATAGACACTTCTCCAAAGAGGATATCCAGATGGCCAACAGGCACGTGAAACGATGCTCAGCGTCACTCATCATCAGGGAAACACAAATCAAAACCACATTGAGATACCACCTCACATTGGTCAGAGTCGCTAAAATGAACAAATCAAAAGACTATAGATGCTGGTGAGGGTGTGGAGAGACGGGCACCCTCCTACACTGTTGGTGGCAATGTAAACTGGTGCAGCCGCTCTGGAAAACAGTGTGGAGGTTTCTCAAAAAACTATCAATAGAATTCCCTATGACCCAGAAATAGCACTGCTAGGGATTTACCCAAGGGATAAAGAAGTGCTGATGCATAGGAGCACATGTACCCCAATGTTCATAGCGGCACTTTCTACATTAGCCAAATCATGGAAAGAGCCTAAATGTCCATCACCTGATGAATGGATCAAGAAGATGTGGTATATATATACAATGGAGTACTATATGGCAATGAGGAAGAATGAAATATGGCCATTTGTAGGAAAGTGGATGGACCTCGAGGGTGTCATGCTAAGCGAAATAAGTCAGGCAGAGAAGGACAGATACTATATGTTTGCACTCATAGGTCTAACAGGAGAGACCTGCCAGGAGAGACCATGGGGAGAGGAAGGGGGAAAGAGAGCGGGAGAGAGTGAGGGACACAGATCAAGGGAGACTACTGAATACTGAAAACGAACCATGGACTGAAGGGGGAGGAAGGGGGGTGATGGTCATGGTGGGGGGCATTTGTGGGGAGAAGCACTGGCTGTTATATGGAAACCAATTTGACAATAAACTATTATAAAAAATAAAAATAAATAAAATGTTACAGTAATGGCAAAAAAAAATAAAAAATACCAAAAAAATATTTCTTAAATATTTTATTTTACTTATTTTTTATGAGTTTAAATTATTGCCAGATGAGAAGTGTCCTCCTCAGTGCCCATCACTCATTTCCCTCTCCCCCAAACACCCATCCATTACATATTTTATTTTAGAGAGAGTGTGAATAGGAGGGAGGGGCAGAGGGAGCGAGAGAATCTTAGGCAGGCTTCATGCTTAATGCAGAGCCCAACATGGGGCTCAATCCCGCGACTTGGGAGTCATGACTTGAGCTGAAATCAAGAGTCAGAAGCTCTTCAGTGAGTCATCAGGTGCCCCTACATAGTTTGTTTGTCTTTTTTTTTAGAGAGAGAGCATGCAGTTGAGAGCATGAGAGTGAGCAGGGGAGGGGCAGAGCGAGAGAGAGAAAGAAGGAGAGAGAGAGGGAAGGACAATTTCAAGCAGGCTCAATGTTGTCAGCGCAGAGCCCAGTGTGGGGTTAGATCTCATGACTGTGAAATCAGGACCTAACCTGATAGGAAGAGTCAGAGGCTTAAGTGACTGAGCCACCCAGGCGCCCCCTTACACAGCTTACTAATATATATTTCTATAACTAGAGTTTATTAGAATTAACCATTATCTATTTTGAAGTTGAAATGTTCTAAATACTCATAATCACTATTGTAACTAATGTGTGTGTGTTATTTTTAATATCCAAATAATTTACTAATTGGATATTAAATAGATGATTTACTTATTTTGCTTATTGTAATGCTCTAAATATGTATATGCAAGTCATATTTTGGGTGTTTTCCAGGTATTAGATACTGTGATAAGTCATTTTACTTTTTATTTTTTAATCACTTAATCTAACCTACAGATTACTTGCCATTGTTCCTTTTACAGATCAGGAAACTAAGATCAAGAGATATTAAATGGCTTGACTAAGTCACTGTATAATGAGTATGTGGTCATTGGATTGGAATTTGGCCAACCTGCCTGTCAAGAGCCTGTGTACTTGGTTATTTCAATATACACACACATTATTTTATACCTAGGAATGTGCATTTGGTTTTTACTGTAGCCTCTGTGCATGTCTATTTGATAAAGCAGGTATGGACTGAGTAAAAATAGTGATTAAAAAAGACTCAAGGCAACAGAAACTAAAGATGTTTATGAATGTAAAAGAGAGAGAAAAAAATCAAACTTAAGGTATCAGTAGCTTTCTTTAAGAAGGGATTCTCTGGACACTTGGGTTGCTCAGTTGGTGAAGCTCTTGACTACAGCTCAGGTCATGAGCTCACATTTTCGTGAGATCCAGCCCCACATAAGGGTCTGTGCCTCTTTCTCTGCACCTCTGCTGTTCACACTCTCTCTCAAAATAAAATAAATTGAAAAAAAAAAGTGATTCTCAACTCTTTTATATTTTCCTCCCAGCCCACCTAAATTGGATATGCCTCTCTTAGAAGCAGTGGTTCGTTACAGTGTTTATTCTTATAATGCAAGAGTTATGATGATTACAAACTAGTAGAAGTTATTTTCTGTTACTGTGTTTTGAAGGCAGGAGAGTATAGGATATGTTTTGGATATTATCTTAAATGATTAGTTTTTAAAAAAATATTTACATTTGGGAGAGTGCAAGTCGGGGAGGGGCAGAGATGGGGGGGCAGAGGATCCCAAGCAAGCTCTGCGCTGACAGACTGACAACAGCAAATCCATGCAGGGCTCAAACTCATGAACTGTGAGATCATGACCTGAGCTGAAGTTGGACGCTCAACAAACTGAGCCACCCAGGTGCCCCATAAATCATTAAATTTAAACTTTCTTACTCTCCATATTACCTAGAATAGAACCTTGAGTATGTGGAAATCTTACTAATCCAGAGTACAGTGGATATTCATTTTTAGATTTTGTTATCTATCTTTTTACCATGATTTGAAACTTGCCCAAAGATTTCTTACATAAAAGTCCAAAATTTATATTCCATGCTCATGAAGGTGTAATGAAACGGATATCGCTTTTAGCTGGGGGGAATAAAAATCACCACAACCATTCTGCACCATAATTCATCAAAATAAATTATAAACATTACAAGTAACTTACCTTTTGGCTTATTTATTTTCCTTATTGCATGAATTTTTGAGGAAATATAAATTTGGATATAAAGCTATTCATCATAGCATTAATTATAATTAATGAAAGGAATGAATTGAAAATGGAAAAGCAAGCAGAACATTTAAGATAGCTGAAAACTTTTCAAACCCTCATAAACTAAAATATTATTCAGGCTTAAAAAAATGGTGCTTTCAATGACTATGTAATGACTTAGGAAGATGTAATAAAAATTAGATGGAAAAATTGGTATCAGGATTACATAGTTTGAATGTAGGCTGATGCAGTCTCACTGTGCTCACATGTGGATTTTAGAGAAGGAAAGTGTGGTAAAGATAAATCAAATAAGCTACTTTAATAGAAATAGGATTTTTTGATGATAATGTATAGGAGCCATTCATATTCTTCAGAAAGTCTATGAACCCTGGAACTATTTGCAAAAAGTTGTGTTTGGTAAGCAGGTCTAAAGTTCTGTCCCCCCGCCCCAGATTCCCAGATTCTCATAGCAAGAATTTCAAAACTTGCTTAAAAAAAGCCAAAAAAACCCCAACAACAATGCAAACACACTGAAAGGTTATGAACCTTTGCTGTAAGCCATTGTGACACATGCAGTGTCACCTGTTTTTATAAATAAAACTTTATTGGAGTATGTACATTCATTTCTACATTTTCTATGGCTGCTATTGTGATACAATAGCAGGGTTGAGTAGTTGGGATTAGAGAATGCATATGGTCCATAAGCTGCTTTTTGGCTCTTTAAGAAAAAGTATGTCAGCTCCTGTCCTAGATTCTCATTTATTCTTTGCAATAACCCTGTGAGATAATACTATTTTTAATCTTCATTTTATGAATAGTGCAGCTGAGACTCAGAGAGGTTAAGCAACTAACCCCAAGTCACACAGCTTGAAGGGAAATATACCAAGATGTTAAAAGTGGTTATATCTGTGCAGTACAATGATGGAAGAGTTTTTCATATATTATCTATGTTTACTACAGTGAGCATACATAACTTATAATCAAGGAGGAGAAAGTTCTAAAAAAATTAGGTAGAACTAAGTTATAAGAATCTTAAAACTCATTCTTTTTCATTACTTTGATTTCCTATGTGTCAGTCTGTGTTTGTGTAGAGTAGATATGCAATTTTTGCTTTCCTTCTAGGCACTCAACTCTTACTATGAAGCTCCTTCTTAAGTCTTCTTGATTTTATGGGAAAAAAAATAAATTATTATATTTATAGTTTCATAGTTTCTTTTGTAAGATTTAATAGATGGAGGCAGAGATGAGACGAAAGAAAGAGACCAAGTTATGGAGCCAAGGAAGTCTTTATTGGGATCTGCGATTCCTGGGCAAGGTTCCGTGACTCCGGGAGTGGGGAGTCAAGGAAGTTGCGCCTGGTATGGGAGGGGCGAGGTATTTTATGGGTGAAAGACTTCCGGTCTGGTCCTGGGAGGGCAGACCACCAAATAAGGGCACTTTAGGGACGTGGTGGGATGGGATAGGTTGCCTCCTCTGTCAGGGTGATGGGAAGCTGGGGCTTCATGATTGGCTGTTTTCAAACTGGCGTGGGACATTCCAGGCCTGCAGGTGAGGGGTGGGGGTTGTCGGTGCACTGTGTTTTTCTCCAACCCACAGCAAAATGGCCACTCGGTCGCCATCTTTAAGGTAACTCTTACATTCCGACCTTTTTGGGGGCAGCGTCAGGTCTCTGGCTACTTCTGCTGAGATGGGGGCGGCGTGATGATTGGGGTTTGTGGTCGGAATGGGAGAGTACCGGTGAACCAGCAGCAGGTGGGTAGTGGCACAGTTGGTGAATCTGGATACCAGTTCCTGTAAAAAGTTGGAAAAACAGCAGAGCAGACACAGCCCCACTAGGCTATGAGGAGTAATGAGATTATGGGTTGGGCCAGGGTGGACAAGAGGCTAATTAATCATGGAGACCAGTTGAAGAGGCTTTCATACCAATTTTGGTTTTTGGCTCCTTACTTTTGCCCTTTCTTGTAGATGGCTGTGAACCATGGCTAAGATATCTTGTACAATTCAGGAGCTATTGGCATAGAAGCAACATTGTTCCCCTAAGCCTGGCATAGCCCTCCTTGGTGTAATGGTAATACATCTAACCCACGCCTGTTTAGTAACACCATTTCAGCTAAGGAATCCAAGGAGTGTTGTAAATGACTAATAGAGCTTTCTAGCTTGGCTAGATCAGCGTCAATGGCCTTAGTTAATGCATCCTTTAGATGGGGCCTGATCGTGCTGAAGCATTTTAAGGAATGAAACAAATTATAACTCTGATGTAAGGTTAGGAATAATGGGAGGGGGTCTCCCAAACAATTTTATAAGGAGTAAGGCCTAGGGTTTAAGGGGAGTTTTACCCTGTAAAGGGCCTAGGGAGGAAGAGTTTACCCAATTTCCACCAGTCTCCATGGTTAATTTGGTGAGGGTCTCTTTTAGGGTTTCTAATATCTGGTGCTGCCTAGTTTACAAAAGTAAGAACAACAGCAGATCTGTTTCCTGGTTTTTCAGGATCCTTGGGCATACAAGTGCGATATGCCTGCATGATTCTTTCTAAAAAAGGCAGCCAGAGACTCATCTTTTCCTGTTGTATATGATTAACCTTTGCCAAATTGGTGGGCCGTCTAGCGGCCACTTGAAGACCTCTATTAGAGTCTGGCAGTAGAGGTGTAGGCTCCCCTTACCTTCTGCCGTGTTGAGATTGCATGCCCAGATTAGAGGCAATTAATACCAACAGAACATCCTATCCTATTGAGAGGAAGGTGAGCGCAATCAGGAACTTTTGCTGTTTCCCAGCTTTCTGGGGCAACATTTGCCAGTCTGATGGCAAAGGGACAAGACAGTTTAACTCATCGGACTGGTGATGCATTGTTGAAACATGGTTTTTATCTCTAAAAAAAAAAAAACAAAACCCTCATTTTTAGATAGCCAGATTGAGACCAATGCCTTTGTGGAATGAGTTCAGTCTTAACAACCTTGGCCTGATTATTTACATAAGCTCAGCAAGAATAAGGATTGTTCATGAGGACTTTATAAGGCTTGCTTTGCTGGGTCCTTTTATAAGAAATCTCCAGGTTGAACTTTTAATTTTTTTTAATGTTTTATTTATTTTTGATACAGAGAGAGACAGAGCATGAGAGGGGGAGGGGCAGAGAGAGAAGGAGACACAGAACTGGAAACAGGCTCCAGGCTCTGAGCTGTCAGCACAGAGCCTGACGTGGGGCTCGAACCCACAAACGTGAGATCTGACCTGAGCCGAAGCTGGAGGCTTAACCGACTGAGCCACCCAGGCGCCCCAGGTTGAACTTTTAGTAGCCACTCTGGGCCAGAAGCCAAGCCAAGCACTTTCCATCAGACAGGCCTGCAATACCTGTAGGATTGGGCAAATTCCTCTTTCCGAGGTTCCCAAGATAGGCTGAGGTCCCTGTACCTGCCAGGAAGTGACCTTCTTTACTCACCTGGGGAGGCTGCTGGGAACTCTGTGAGCAAGGTATCCAGCCAACATTTCCCTGAGGCTTTATGGCTCCATGTTCCATAAAGTCAACCTTAGTTCCTTGAAGCTGTCAGGTCATATCTGAGTCTGTTTCATATCATGACTCTCAAATAGGACATTCCAGTCAAAGCTTTGGTAAAATAAACAGTATTTCTAATGGTGTCCTGCTATAAGATGAACAGATTCTTATTGAACTTATGCAAACAATTGTAATTGCCAATGAAAGAGAATACTCATTGTGAGTTTTTGAATTTTGGATGGTTTAAGCAGAGAGAAAAGATAAATGCTCAAGATTGCAAATAACATTTAACTCTTGTTCAAGTTCAGTGCAGCTTCAAGTTCGGGAGGTTTCTATCCATTATCACTCTGGGTAGAGGGAGAGGAACCTGTTGCCTGAGGCAACTTATGCAGATTGGCTTCTCCCCACCCAGTCAGTGGTTGTGGGCTAAATCTTTAAAGCATTCAGGTGCTCGGGAAGGAGGGGCTACCCTTATTGGCCCTCTGGTTGCCCGGGCAATGGGGCTGTCTACCTCTTGATAGCCTGAGTCAGTTATGCAGGCCAGCCCTTCCCCACCCTGGTGGTACAGAAGAAAGAATGGGGGAAGGGAGAGCAAGAGGAGAGGCTCCCCAGGGGCAGAGAAGGAGAATTTTCAGCTTAAAATTTTCTCCAATTATAGCTGTTAACCTGGGAGATGAATGAGGGAGAAGTCCTCACATCTACAAGGCAGAGGAACACAGAGAGAGTCAGTGTCCCCTTCAGTATGATTTTATCTCAGCCAGACCATAAAGACAGAAAAAGGGGTAGGGGTGCCCCCTCTAATGAGGAGACCAGTCAGATACCCATCTGTCCGTGTCCCAAAGGAACTTAGGTGATGCTTAGCGGTCTCAGCATTGTGACTTAAGATCGGAAGCTGTTCCAGTGCTGCCATAGACACTTGGCAGGCTTGCCAGACTGAGTTGCACATTCACATTCACCTACACATAAGACCAAAAACAATGACAATGACAACTGGACAAAATGGGTGCAGAAGTGGCCACAAAACAGGTGTTTACAGGTTTACTAAAGGGCCCGACTGACATCTCGGTGTGGCCCTGGGGTGGGAAGTCATGTGTCCAGACCTCCATTTAATACCCCAGGCAAAAGCACGTGTGCATTCAAAATTTAGATGATAAACTAGTTTACCTCCGGAGGTTTAGACAGGTGACGCCATTTCCAAGGTGGAAGGAAAGATAAGAGTGTCTTCCCGGCTCCCAAGACCTAGATGTCCCTGGGAGTGCCTTTTGCTCTTAGCCCCTGAGGCTGGGAGGAGACACTGAGGCATATCACACCCAAGTAGGTGCAGAAACAAAGTGGGAGGGGAAGCCAGAAGAAGCAAGGTTAAGATTAAAGGAGCTCTCTGGGGCTAGTCAGTCCCAGAGAATGTTGGCCAGTCCGTCTGGCAGTGTGTCCGCAGTCAGGATAGCTTTAGGTTAAAGCCATAGTTCTTTCCTCTTTTCCAGAAACCGGAGAAGTTATTAATATACATTTAAGGAGGGGGAGGGGTCTCGGGGTAAAGACAGGCAGCATGGCATTGTCTCTCGGTTTCTCGGGCGGCAGTAGGATCCTAGGAGAAAGAAAAAGAACATGGGAACCAGGCTTTCTGGCCAGTGGAGGCAAAACCCGAGAGTGAGAGGACGGCCTTACACCACGCTGCGGGTTTTCATTGGGCTCTTGGATAATTTCTGGGAGCTTATTAAAATTAACGGACTTTTTTGAGGCCGCTCACATGCCTGTCAGCAAGCATTGGATCATCTGATCCCGCCTGTGGCCAGTTCCCTGTTGCTGGTAATTCCAATCAGAGTCTGGCTGCTGGTACGGTCTTTGCCCCAATAGGTATTGTGGGATTGGTAATATGAATCTGGTCTGTGTGATCACGAGCAGCTATCTGGATTCGTTTCCTTTCCTCTCAGGTTAAGGTAGAGGTCAGGATTACATGGATATCATGCCAGGTGAGATCATACGCTTGGGCCAAATATTGGAATTCCTTAATGTATCGTGAGGGGTCTGGGAAGAATGACCCCAAGCGCTTTTCTATGGCCAACAGATCTTGTGGGGAAAGGGCACATGAACTCTAACAAGCCCCTCTGCGCCCGCCACTTCCCTGAAAAGTAAGATGGCTGCTGTGGGGGCATTTTAAGACTGTTGGTAAGCGCAGGTACAGAGGCGATAGGAGGTGTGGTAGGGGCAGACGGGCGAGGGGGGGGGAGGAGGAGGAGGAGGAGGAGGGAGAGGGAGAGGGAGAGGGAGTGCCAGAGTTACAGGGAGGTTATATGGTTATAGGAAGGAGGGGCAGCAAGGTCATCTAGGGGATCGGAGACAGGAGAGGGGGATGGGAGGGGATCCGGCGGTGGGAGTTTTGGGTCACAAGCTAAGAGCATGTGGGCAGTAGGAAGGGAAACAGAGTTTGGGACGGCAATGCAGATCCAAAAAAGCCATAACGTAAGGAATCTCTGCCCATTTGCCCTGTCTCTGGCAGAAATTATCAAGGTCTGTGAGAATTTGGAAATCAAGGGACCCCTCAGGGGGCCATTGAGATTGATTGTCCAATTTATAGAGGGGCCGCTGCAGAGACGGACTAGGTGGTTGCAGTGGAGGCCATTAGCATAACCAAGGAGTCGAAAGGTTTTCAGGAGACATTGTTAGGGGCGCGAGTATACGTTTTGGCTTAGATTTAGTGTTCTCCATTCTAAAGCCTCGGAGAATCGCAGGGCAACGGAAGGCGTCCCCAGTGTTGCTCCTTTGATCTGGAAAAGTCCCGGGCCATGATCAGAGATGTCTCTCTGGTCATGGGCAGGACGGATGGATGGACGGACAGAGGGCGTCCCCCACAATCGAGAAGCCGGAGAATCGGAGGAGATCCTGACGCACGTGCGATTATGGACAGGATCCCCAGAAAGGCTTAGATTTTGGGGAACTTACCCAATTGGTTGTTGAGCTTAGTAGGAGGGCCTCAGCCCGGTAGGGGCAGTTTTCCGGTTTTCTTTTGGCACCAAGGCGAGGTCTCTGATCAGATCGGATCGGATCAAATCAAAGGAGAGCGCTCAGCAAGGGGCTCTTATCTGCTTTGTTAGGGAAATTTGTATAGGCAGAAAGCAAGTAACAGGACAGAGAGATGGGAAACTTAGGAGGATATTCGCTGCACCCGCCTGGCCGCTCCCCTCACGGAGAATTAGGTACCTCTTGGCATTGGCAGGCCGGT
>NC_043704.1:40567115-40642653 GCF_006229205.1 Suricata suricatta
CCCCCCCCCCCCCCCCCCCCCCCGCACAAAGCTGGGGACTCAAATCTCCTCTATCGGGTTTCAGCACCAAATGTAAGATTTAATAGATGGAGGCAGAGATGAGAAGAAAGAAAGAGACCAAGTTATGGAGCCAAGGAAGTCTTTATTGGGATCTGTGATTCCCGGGCAAGGTTCCGTGACTCCGGGAGTGGGGAGTCAGGGAAGTTGCGCCTGGTATGGGAGGGGCGAGGTATTTTATGGGTGAAAGACTTCCGGTCTGGTCCTGGGAGGGCAGACCACCAAATAAGGGCACTTTAGGGACGTGGTGGGATGGGATAGGTTGCCTCCTCTGTCAGGGTGATGGGAAGCTGGGGCTTCATGATTGGCTGTTTTCAAACTGGCGTGGGACATTCCAGGTCTGCAGGTGAGGGGTGGGGGTTGTCGGTGCGCGGTGTTTTTCCAACCCACAGCAAAATGGCCGCTCAGTTGCCATCTTAAGGTAACTCTTACATCTTTGTTTTCTGTATTAACTGAAATTATTTCGTTCTCAGACTCTTGATATACTTTGTAGTTTCTTATTCTGAAGTTACCTTTAACTGTTAAGTACTCATAACTTAATAGGTGCTCATAAAATGCTGCATATGTGTCTATCCAACAGTATACAACTTATTCTTTATATCAGTTAGTTGATTTATCCTTAATTATTTTAGGCATAGATCTAGATATGTAACATACTATGAAAGTGTTGTAGAAAGTATTCTTAAAAGAAAAAAATTGGCTGTGAACTATGTGAAAAGCTTCATCTTAGTGATTATAGGGGATTAGGGAGGAAAAGGTCATAACTCCTGCCTTCAAGGAACTGAATCATCTGGAAAGGGAGAAAAGACATATCTGACTACTGCATGTACTGTTATGACCTTGATCCAAACCACAGTCACCTTTTCCCTGGATTATTTTATCTCCCTGCTTATAGTTTTTCTGTTTGCTCTCCGCATAGCCAAAGTGGTCCTTTTAAAGATGTGAGAGTGAGATCTCTTCTAAACCTTCCATGCTTTTCTGTCTCAGAACCAAACCCAGAATTCTTACAGTTGACTTCATGATCAGGTTCTTGTCTAGTTCTTTGACTATTTTCATAATACTCTTTATCTCCACTAGTTACCTTCAGCTGCCCTAGAATTTTTGCCTTTGCTTCAACTTGAATAAGTATACCCCTCCCCTGAGCCTTCGCACTTGGCTTTTGTTTTGTCTGCCAGAAACACTTTTTATTTGGATATGCATATGGTTTGCTCTAAGACCCTGTTCAAATGTCCTTTTATAAGATAGATGGAGGCCTTCCCTGAACACCCCAGATAAAGTATAAAGTAGCCTTTTACTTCTGCCATTCTTTTTCCTTTATTCTGTGTTTCGTTTTCCAGGGCACTTAACACTATCTAACATATATTTGTTTACAAATTTTCCTTCCACTAAAAATGAGAACAGTAGGATTCTTGGTACACAGTAAGCACTCGATAAATTTCGAATAAATGAATGAGTAAATAAAAATTAACCTAAGACTGGGAAAGGGGGTTAGTGCCATGAACACAATGTACGTTAAGTCCTCTACAGGTTCATGTGGAGAGATGACTGCTGAGTAATAATTTGGGAAAGTTTTAGTCAATGAGATAACATTTGAACAGAGTCTGAGTACTGAGAATTGTTAGCATTGGGGTGCCTGGATACCCTTGGTTGGCTCCGTGCTAAATGTGGAGTCTGCTTAAGATTCTCTTTCTTTCAGGGCTCTTGGGTGGGTCAGTTGATTAAGTGTCTGACTTTGTCTCCGGGTGGTGATCTCAAGGTCTGAGAGTTTGAGCCCTGCATTGTATTGGCTCTGTGCTGACATCGTAGAGCCTGGGGCCTGCTTCAGATCACTAGCTTCCTCTCTCTCTTTCTCTCTTTCTCTCTCTCTCTCTCTTTGACCCCCACATGCTAACACTCTATTTCTCTCTCTCAAAAATAAACATTAAAAAAAAGAGTCTCTTTCTCTCTTCCTCTTCCCCATTCCTGTGTCTCTCTTTCCAAAAAAAAAGAAAAAAAAATTTTGGCAGTATTAAAATGTAGACATGAAAAAGGAAGTGGTATGAGTAGAAGAATTTATAAGTAGAGCAGATAATATGTGAAAAGTAGATGACACAGGATATTTATGAGTGGAGTAGTTCTGTGTAGAGCTGTGGTTCTTAAAAGGGTCCTTCCTCAGACCCACAACAGCAAGGTGAACACTATTAGCAATGCAAATCCTTGCCCCGCCTGGACCTAAGGAATCTTTAAATTTAGGCTGGGGCCCAGCAGTCTGTGTGTTTTTCACAGCCTTCCAGATGATTCTGATGCATTCTAAAGTTTGAGAACCACTGGACTAGAAAGAACATACATTCAGAAAAAAAGGATTGGTCTAGATCTTGGTTTAGGAATTTGAATTTTGTAGGGAGATTTATATAGGTTTAAGGGCAAAACAGTACATTATTAATATTAAAATATTGTTTTAAAACAAACTCAAAGAGGTAATGAATCAAAGCCTAGACAAAGGAAGCTATTGGAGTATTTCGGAAAAGGAATAATTGAGGGCCCAACTGGGTAGTGGCAGTGAAAATGGAGAGACAGGAACAGTTTCAGGGAATATGGAAATAAAGTAATTAGCATTTGGTTAAATGTGGAGACAGGAACAAGAAATTTTATGAATTTGCATTGGGTTTCTGGTTGAAATGTCTAGGAATATGGTGGAAATATTAACAGTAACTGGTAGAAGGAACTAAGGGATCTAAAGGAACAGTAAAGTTTGGGTTTGAAGAGAGAGTACATTCTAAAAAAAAGCAACAGAAATTGTTAATCATTAGTCACAGTGGACATTTTAATTAATGTTCAGGATACACATTCCCATTTAAAAACAATGCAGTTTTATGTAGACAATGATACAGATGATATAGAACTCATAATTTCTTTTCTCTTTTTAATATTACTTCAGTACTTGGAGTAAAGGCTTTTTAATAGAGGAGTCTTCTGTGTTTGAGAGTTAACTTACTGATGAATATTCTTAAGCTTAAAATTTCACATTTTAGGGGAAGGGGGAGGGAGGAATAGAGGTGGTGGTGATCGTGGAGAGCACTTAAGGGGAAGAGCACTGGGTGTTGTGTGGAAAACAATTTGACAATAAAATATTATGAAAAAAAATAAAACTCAGAAATACACCCACCAAAAAAAAAAAAAAAAAAGACCCACACAGAAAATCTAGTAAGAAAAAAAAAGTTTTCACATTTTAATTTGGGGACAGGGGATCAAATGTCAACAAAAATAATAATGTATCAAATTGATCAAATGAATTGTCTCTCATTATCAAGCTCACAAAGAGAAATTAAATTCTAGAGTCCAAAGAGGGTAGGATCCCAAATTCTTCCCATCCCAGATTATTGCTTAATCAGAGCCAGTGGGTCTCTATGGTTAGAGCTGGGGAGTTTCCAGGAGCTACAACTTGGGTTGTCTTCCTCTGATTGGAAGTGGCTCTTTTCACACCTCTAAAAGAGAGTTATTTAACTCCCAATTTCTCTTGTATATTAACTTTTTAAAGAATCTTGAAGGTCAGTAGGTCAGTAGGGCAAAAATTTATTACTCTACCCAGTCCAACACCCATTAAATTGAGAACAGTTATTTCTTTAGCTTAGTATATAGTTGACTCCTATCACTTTTGCCAGTAGGCTTTAGTGATATCCTAGGGAAGATGGGTACACAGAAAACAGGGTATCAAGTCAGTTTTGGTGTCAGTCAGTTGTGCCAATTGGCAGAATCTATAATTTGTACCTAAGTTTTACTAGGAAAATTCATCAAGTGGTAATTGTGCTGCTATATGTTTACCCTGTTTTGGGGGGCAGTGGGACACTTAATCTGAACATCTCTACTTCCTGCTTCACAGAATTAGCAAATTTTGTGGAAAACAGCCCTGGGCACTAGGTTGTACTTGATGTTTCCTCCTTTAGATTATTTTCATATTAAAAGCTTTTAATTTCCATTACTTCTGTGTAGTGCTGGTACTCCTTTATTTTTTAATTTTTAATGTTTATTTATTTTTGAGAGACAGAGAGACCGAGTGTGAGCAGGGCAAGGGCAGAGAGAGAAGGAGACACAGAATCTGAAGTGGGCTCCAGGCTCTGAGCTGTCAGCTCAGAGTCCGATGTGGGCCTCAAACTCGCAAACCCTGAGATCATAACCTTAGCTGACGTTGACTGCTCAACAGACTGAGCCACCCAGGCACCCCTAGTGCTGGTACTCCAGTGCTGCAATAGCGTGTGCATTCTGTTTAGTAGCTCAGCTTCTAAACTGTTTCTTGTAAATAGTGTTATCACTCACTTGTGTGCAAAGTTCATTCCAATTTTAGTATATGTGCTGCCGAAGTGAGCACATTTGTGTGCAAAGTTCAAAGCATCATCTCCACAAAGCCCCAGCCCTGCAGTCTCCAGGGCCCCAGAGTTCTATCCTTGTCTCTGGATTTCTTTGTCCCCAGCCTTGTGCCAGGACATTTTTAGCCTTGTGCTACCTTGCTGTTGCCATTTTCCCTGAAATTCTTAGGCTTCTTGAGCTAAAACCATAAAGGCATTCCTGTTGTGCCCCATATTTGTATTATTTGGATAATACCCTCTAGTTCAATCCATGTTGTTGCAAATGGCAAGATTTCATTCTTTTTGATTGCTGAGTAATATTGCATAGTAAATATATTCCATATCTTCTTTATCCATTCATCCGTTGATGCACATTTGGGCTCTTTACATACTTTGGCTATTAAAGATATTGGTATTATAAACATTGGGGTGCATGTGCACCTTCAAAACAATACAGCTGTATCCCTTAGATAAATACCTAGTAGTGCAATTGCTGGGTCATAGGGTAGTTCTATTTTTAACTTTTTGAGGAGACCCCATACTGTTATCCAGAGTGGCTGCACCAGTTTGCATTCCCACCAGTAGTGCAAGAGAGATCCTCTTTCTTCGCATCCCAGCACTACTTGCTGAAGAGATTCACCAACATCTGTTCTTGCCTGGGTTTTTAATGTTAGCCATTTTGACTGGTGTGAGGTGGTATCTTATTGTGGTTTTAATTTGTATTTCCTTGATGATAAGTGATGTTGAGCATTTTTTCATGTGTCTGTTAGCTATCTGGATGTCGTTGGAAAAGTGTCTTTTCATGTCTTTTGACCATTTCCTCACTAGATTATTTGTTTTTTGGGTGTTGAGTTTGATAAGTTCTTTATAGATTTTGGATACCAACCCTTTATCTAATATGTCATTTGCAAATATCTTTTCCCATTCCAGTCAGTTGCCTTTTAGTTTTGCTGATTGTTTCCTTCTCTGCAAAAGCTTTTTATCTTGATGAGGTCCCAATAAACAGTTCATTTTTGCTTTTGCTTCCCTTGCCTCCAGGGACGTGTTGATTAAGAAGTTGCTGTGGTCAAGGTCAGCGAGGTTTTTGCCTGCTTTCTCCTCAGAGTATTTTGATGAGTTCCTGTCTTTCATCCGTTCTGAGTTTACTTTTGTGTATGGTGTAAGAAGGAGGTCCAGGTTCATTTTTCTGCATGTCGCTGTCCAGTTTTCCCAGCACTACTTGCTGAAGAGGCTGTCTTTATCCCATTGGCTATTCTTTTCCTGCTTTGTCAAAGAGTAATTGGCTATACATTTGTGGGTCCATTTCTGGGTTTTCTATTCTGTTCTATTGATCTCTCAGATCTCTCAGATGTCTATTCTTGTGCCAGTATCATACAGTCTTCATGATTACAGCTTTGTAATACAGTTTGAAGTCTGGAATTGTGATGCCTCCTGCTTTGGTTTTCTTTTTTAGGATTGCTTTGGCTATTTGGGGTCTTTTCTGGTTCCATAAAAATTTTAGGATTATTTGGTCTAGCTCTGTGAAGAACACTGGAGTTATTTTGATAGGGATTGCATTGAACATGTAGATTGCTTTGGGTAGTATCGACAATTTAACAATATTAGTTCTTCCTATCCGGAACATGGAATATTTGTGTGTGTGTGTGTGTGTGTGTGTGTGTGTGTGTGTGTGTGTGTGTTCTTCAGTTTCTTTCATAAGCTTTCTATAGTTTTCAGTGTAGAGATTTTTCAACTCTTGGGTTAGATTTATTCCTAAGTATTTTATGGTTTCAGGTGCAATTGTAAATGGGATTCATTCCTTGATTTCTCTTTCTGTTGCTTCATTATTGGTGTATAGATATCTAGTCTTGATTCTGATAGTGAACTTATTAAGGTAGTAGCTCTGTTTCATATTTATCAATATGACCTCCTTTTATTTATTTTTTAACCCTCCCACTTTATTTTAAGGGTAAGTTATAATTTTTAACTATTTATTTCTTTTTTTTGAGAGAGAGAGAGACAGACAGACAGACAGACAGCAAGCATGTGAGCACAGGAGGGACAGAGAGAGAGAATTCCAAGCACAGAACTCATTGTGGGGTTCTATCTCACGAACTGTGAAATCATGACCTGAGCCAAAATCAAAAGTCAACTGAGCCACACAGATGCCCTGTTAAAGTATATTACTTTTAAACAAATTTAGTTCTTGAGACTGAGCAAATGTGGTAGCTAACATTAGTAACTGATGCATAGACCTTTTACATTTCTTTTTTTGCCTTTGAATTTGTAATAACTTCCATTGAGTTCTTCTTCTGCCTCAGCCTAAGAAAGTGATTTATGCCCTGTATAATAGGGAATCTGATTTCTTCGTCTGTTCACTTGACAGTCTACTGGCTATCTTTGTTGAACTCAGATAAAATCTTCGCATCTTCAGTCTGATTAGATTTATGTATTTAATCAATTCCAGAAGCTACTGGAGATCATACTATGACAGTGACTTTAGAAGACTTTGGACAAGTCACATGAATCTAAGAGCTTCTCTTTGAGAACAAAATTAAGAGGGAGAGGGACAGAATTAGGTCAACTGATCTAGGACTATTTGTTTATCTTTATTTTCTAGTTTATATCATATTTAGAAATTATATTTTATTTTTTTAACATACAGTGTGATATTAGTTTCAGTTGTACAATAATGGGTGATTTGACAATTCCGTACTATCAGATAAGTGCATGCCTTAATCCCTAACCCCTATTTAACACATCCCTCCAACACTCCCCGCTTTGGGAACCATCAATTCTTTCTACAAATTAAAGTCTGTCTTGATTTCTCTCTCTGTCTCTCTTTACCTTTGCTCTGTTTTGTTTCTTAAATTCCACATATGAGTGAAATCATCTAATACTTTGTCTTTCTCTGACTGTCTTATTTTGTTAGGATTTGTGTATACTTATTTTGTGTAGGATTTGTATATTTTGTGTATACTCTCTAGCTCCTTCGATGTCATTGCAAATGGTAAGATTTCTTTTTTTTTTATGTCTGTATAATAATACTCCATAGGACTAACAGTGTAAAGGCTAGACATTCCCACACTAGTGTTTTAAGACACACATGGAATTCAACCAACTTCTCAGTTTAGTCCTCTGGCTAGTAGGTGTTGTTGAGAAACCAGACAGAAAAAACAAAAATTTTTTCATAAGAAAAGAAGATACATTTTATTAATGTCTAAAATCCCTATAATATGACTAAGGGACATTAAAAAAAATCAATAACAAAGGGATGGCTCAGTCATTTGAGCATATGACTCTTGGTTTTGGCTCAGGTCATGATCCCAGGGTTGTGGGATGGAGTCCTGTGTTGGGCTCCTCAAGAGCATAGGGCCTACTTGGGATTCTCTCTCTCTCCTCACTGTCCATCTCCTGCTCACTTGTGTGCACTCTCTCAAAATAAATAAATAGACATTAAAAAATTAAACAATAAAATCAGTGCCTCAGCCATACCTGCAATACCATTTCTGGCTGGGTCATGCTAAATTGAAGTCAGATGCAGAATGCTGCTTAGCCCAAGTTAGTTAAATCATTGCCATGGGCACACACATCTGTGTAAGAGGTTTGTTCACCCTACATTCTGATTTGATGTTCAAATACATTTCCTTGTGCATATATTTTGGGGTTCCCTTGTTTATGTGCCAATTTTGATGTTTATGGGAGAAGCATTTAATATTCTCCCTAGTGAGTTTGTAATTGAATGAAAAATTGACAGGAATCACAAATGTGTCTAAAACATTTTAAATGAGCCTAATTTCTTATCTTCTTTGGGTTAACTTATGAGGAAAGTTGGGTCTTTAAGTAGATACTTGGGCAACCACATGGAGGACCGTGGCTTGTCTCACATCATGTGGATGCAGAAAACTCAAGGAGAGGAGAGCCTCCTAGACGTGCTATTGTAATGGATATTACTGCCTTGGTTTGTGGCTTTGACTAGATAATCATGAAGATTTCTTTTAATAGTAAGATTTAGAAATGCTTACTCCATTTCCCATTTTGTAAAAAGTTGAGTCATTATATTCACAGAACCTACTATAGACCTTAATGTTGCAGAAATATCTGTTTAAGGAGTGGTGAGCTGAACAAACAATATGCTTAATTGAACCCCGAAAAGAACTGGGTCTTAGGTTGTCTAGTACTGAAAATTATGTTCCTTGTAGAGTCCAAACAACTTTTAGCTTATTAGGATCTATTTCTAAACCATTTTGGTGGGTTTTTAAAATATGACTTTAATTTTAGATTTTCTTTACATGATTATCCTGAGAGAAAAAGTCAAATTCTTTTGACGTGTTTTGAACAGAATTTTTCTTTATCTTTTTTATTCTCAATGGAAAACTATTTAAAAAAAAAAAAAGAATCCTCAGGTATCTGTTCAGGCATGATGAAGCATTTAATTTATATTATTGTATCTAGGATATGCTTCGTTTGTCAAGGAGTATTGAACTAATTAGTTGAAACTCAGCAGTAGCTTTTGAATAGATTTTATTCGGAAGTGGCCTGTCTGCTTGCTAAAAGTGCATAAGATTTGCTGTAATTAATCATACTGAGAAATAATTAACTAGCTCATGCTGATGCAATGAAACAGTCAAAAAGTATACCTTTGCCGTTTTCTTAAAGTGGACTTTATGTGTCAGGAATTATCCTAGATTTTAATATATTCTCTTCTCCAATCGTTCTGTGCTTTAGGTGATAGTAAATTCATTTTATAGGAAACTTAGAGTAGTATAATAATTTTGCTAAGTTTACATAACTACTAAATGACGAAGCCAGTTCTAATTCTAAAACCTATACTCTTTCCACACTGCTGCTAATCTACTTGATTTATTTTTCCATCTGACCTAAAAAAATACCTATAGGCAAGGGTAAATCTTGATGTGTAGCTAGGTAACAAAGTAGGGAAAGTAAATGTAGAATTGTGCTTATATTATAAATTAGCCCCCAGAAAATAAATGAAAACACTGAAATTTGAAGAAAAAGGTGAGAACAAAAAACCTTTTTAAACTTTTAAAAATGGAACTAATTTTGTACTCATTGAAAACATGGTACAATTTTCAAGAACAGGAAGGCAACACTGTGTAATAATCAGTAAATCACAGACCTTATTAGAAATTTACCAATATTTCCACTAATGCTTTTTCTATTCCAGGATGTTATTTCTGGATCTCACATTGTATTTAGTTGCTATTTACCTTCGTCTCTTCCAGTGAATAACAGTTCTTCAGACTTCCCTTGTCTTTCATGACCTTAACACGTTTGAAGAGTACTGATTAGTTTTTTTGTAAAGCATCCCTCAGTTTGTTTGTCAGGTGATTTTTCATGACTGGAATGAGGTTAGGGATTTTTGGCAAAAGTACTACAAAAATGCCATTGTGTCTTTCTTGATGTGCCATATCAAGAGATTTATGATAATGATACGTTGATTACTTCCTGGTGATATTTATTTTGATGATTTGGTTAAGTATGTGTCTATGGGGTTTCTGTACCCTTTAATGACTGTGTTTCTATTTTTGTTGGTAAATGTCTTGAGGGAGATAATTTGAGACTGCAAATCCTGTATCTCCTTAAACTTTTACTTATAAATATTAACATCGACCCATGGATCTTGTCTGTAGCATTCATTACTATGCTTTAGCCTAATGCTGATTCTCTGTATTTCTTTTTTCCTGTGTTCAGTCATTGGGATTTTACAGTGTCTCATCTCTAATATTATTTATTTGATTATTTTGTATCACTGTGGACTCTTGGATATGTATCTTGTTCCATGGATCAAAGTCAACACTATCATTTATTTTGTTGCTTAAATGGTTCCAGCTTTAGCGGTTAGGAGCTCTTTCAGGTTGGCTTCTCTGTTCTTATACCCCATCGTGTTTTCAGCATTTCATTACTTTCTGGCACCACAAAATGTTCTAGTCTCATCGTGTGTTTTCCCTGCTCCAGGCCTGCTGGAGGAGGCCTCGAGGAGTCCAAGTTTCTTTTTTTGGAGAATACTGTTTAGAAACCAAGATTTGTGCTTTAAGTGTATATATTGCTCCTGGGGTCCTACCTCTCCTGTGTAGTCTCAGTGGGCAGAGAGAGCTAGGGGATACTTATACATATGTGTATATATATATAGTAGTTATTATTGTAATATGAACAACATAATATTGAGGGGGTGGAGAAAAGACTAACATAATGTTTACTGTAATGTTTAGGTATTTATAAAATTAACCAATTTATTCAGTGCATAGACTGTGTATGAATTTTAGGGGGACACATTTCAGTCTGTAGCAATTTGGATGATGTATCTTAGTGTTCTTAAATAATTAATACAATATTAACCTAATAGGTTTACAGTAAGTCTGTGTTTTGACAGTTTTGCCAGAGAATGAGTCTGTGCTCATTCTCACAATAATTTGCCTTGGTTAATTAATTATTATAATATCATTAATTAATTATAATTTATACTATATACCTTTTAGATCCGGGTATTTACTCCTGTAAATGGGAGTGCTGACAAGGTGCTATAGGATCGTCGCACTGTCCAGCATCTTTCTGTGGCAGTACCTCTGCCCTTCTCTCCAACTCCCCTTGTATCACGGCCTGCTTTTGGCCTTCACTGTAACTTCTTTCAGCACTGTTCATATAGTTTCTCTAAATTATAGTAAATAGTATTGCAGTAAGTTTGCTATGCTCTTCAAAATGAAAGAAAAAAAAAAGTTGTTTTTTATTTTTATCCAATCCGTAATGGACTATTGTTCGCGATGCTGTTTCTTAGACCTTTTTCTTGAAGAATTTAGAACTCTAGCAATAGTTGATTTTAAAGATTCAGGTAAATACTTTTCCTTTGTTTGCAGCAACTGCAACATTATTCTGGCCATTATGTTAAGACTGTTACTTATTAGAATGCAAAAGTAAAATAAAAAAGGAAAGATGTGTTGCTTTCTGCATTTTGGCCTGGTAGAACACCTTCTGGTTATGATGTCACGGTATTTACTCTCATTAGCTCAGTGCTTACCATAGCACAGGAGAAAATTTTTCAAATAGAAGGGCAATGTAATGTATAGTTTCACATATTTTAAGGAAAATATTTAGAAGCGAAATAGTGTTATAGTGAGTCTTAAAGTGTTATGTTAATGTTATAGTGTATCAGCAGCATCTGGCATGATATTAAACAGTGTAAGAAGATATGTAAATTTCAGTGGTTTTTGTTTATATCCCTTCAAAGGTATTTTGGCAATACCTCTAGTAGGTTTGATGTGTTTACACTGGGGCTTTTTTATGGTGTTAGTTTTGGGCTTAGCTCAATCAGGCAGTATATTAGATATCAGTAGCTGAATCTTGGTAAATGAGGGAAGCTACAATAAGAATAGAAGCTGAGGGGCGCCTTGGTGGCTCAGTCCGTTGAGCGTCTGACTTTGGCTCAGGTCATGATCTCATGGTTCGTGGGTTAGAACCTCGCGTCAGGCCCTGTGCAGACTGTTAGCGCAGAGCCTGGAGCCTGCTTCAGATTCTGTCTCTCTTTCTCTCTCTGTTCCTCCCCTATTTACTCTCTGTCTCTCAAAAATAAATAAATGTAAAAAAAAAAAAGCTGAGAACCTAGAAATCTTCTCTTCTAAGGAGATAAACTTACTCCATAAATAGGAAGTGAATAAGGTTATAAGTAGATATGGATTAGGGCAAACTGTTTGGGATGGAGGACAGGAAAACGTGAGACTGTCAGGTGCCTACATTTTATGTTTCATCTGAATGGTGTTATTGTGGTCAGCAGTGCCTGGGTGGCTAAGTCGTTGAGTGTCCAACTTCAACTCAGGTCATGATTTCACAGCTCATGAGTTTGAGCCCTGCATCAGGCTCTGTGCAGACAGCTCAGAGCCGGGAGCCTGCTTCAGATTCTGTGTCTCCCTCTCGCTCTGTCCCTCCCCTGCTCATGCTCTGTCTCTCAAAAATAAATAAACATTAAGAAAAAAAATTAAAAAAACAAACCCAGAATGGTGTTAATAGTGGTAAAAAGAAGTTAATAAAGATGGCCAAATATGCTAGTGAAGAGAAAATTTAGAGTCAGAGAACCACAGTCTACCCACCTTTTATTTTTTTGGCCTGTGGTAGTTTAGAAAAGTGTCTTATTTGGGGTTGTCATAATTAGTAGTAGTTTTTCGTTACTAGATAACTTTCTGGTATTGCAATTTGGAACTGTCAGTGAACCACAAAAGGTCTAAAGTTTTATCTAGGTTTAGCATGTCACAGTTTCACAGATGCTGGCAGAAAACATGAAACTCCTGGGTCGGAGATAACGGACTATATTATTCATGGCACAGCAAGCCGCTTCATGCTCAGGGTGGTTCCCCTGGCCTCTCGAGTCTCATAAGTGGATCCTGCAAAGGTGGATCCTGCACTCACAGTCGGTTTTCATCATAGTTGAGGAAACCCAAGTTTAGGGAACCCTAATCTTTTATAGTGGTCTCTAAGTGTGTCTGCTGGGCCTTTGCTCCAGAGGGAGAGGTCATGAGGCTCTGGAGGGAGACAGCATCTCTATTTTTCGAGGCTGTTGCCCATGAATATCTTTGAAAAGATGAAGGCAATTGAGCCTTTCCTAATTAAAAAAATTTTTTTAAATGTTTATTTTTGAGAGAGAGAGACAGAGAGACAGAGTCTGAGTAGGGAAAGGACAGAGAGAGTGAGACACAGAATCCGAAGCAGACTCCAGGCTCTGAGCTGTCAGCACAGAGCCTGACGTGGGGCTCGAACCCGTGGACCGTGAGATCATGACCTGAGCTGAAGTTGGATGCCACCCAGGCACCCCCGTTGAGCCTTAAAACAAAACAAAACAAAACAAAACAAAACTGTAGAAATAAAAAAGACCCATGCAAAATTGTCTCCCAACAGCAAGTGATGAGCGTGAAAAGTCCTTGAGCTCTGAGTGTTCTTGTCTTTTGTACTCTGTTCTATTTTCTCCAGCTTTTAAACCAGGAGTTGGCAAACTTTCTCTGTAGTAGGGCAGAAATTAAATATTTTAGGCTTTGTGAACCATATGATTTCTGTCAGAACTACGTAACTGGTTGTTATCACAGGAAAGCAGCCATAGATAGTATGTAAATGGGTGAACCTGGTTATGTTCCAGGAAAGCTCTATGGACACTGAAACTTGAATTTCATAGGATTTTTAGAAATCACAAAATATTTTTCTCAACCATTTAAAAATGTAACATCCCATTCTTAGCTTTGAGTCATACCAAAACAGGTGGCAGGTCAGATTTGGCCTGTAGGCCGTAGTTTGCCAACCTGTTTTTAAATATAAACATTTTACAATATAATACATTGTTTTAGTATGACAGTCTTGCATAGGAGATATCATAATTTGCATTTTATAGCAATTGATAGTTCTAAAATGCTTTCTCATAAATTATTCTAATCTGCAAGCTAAGCATTATTATCTCTGTTTTATGGTGAGGAAACTAATGCATAGAGAAGGAAATGACCTGTCCAAATTCACAAAGCTGGTAAGGCGACAGAGCCAAGACTGTTTATATTCTGGACTCTTTTCTCCATCATATTGTACAGCTAACCTTTCAGAATCAGAGCGTCGTGCCATTGTATCTTTGATACTCATTAGTGTCAGAATGCTAAGAGTGTAGCCTTTATTATTTTTTAACTTACTTTTAATTAATTAATTTTTTATTTGAGAGAGAGAGCATTAGCAGGGCAGAGGGGCAGAGGCAGCGGGAGAGACTCTTAGGCAGCCTCAATACTCAAGCCTGAGGCTCGGCTTGATCCCACGACTCTGAGATTATGACCTGAGCCAGAACCAAGAGTTGTACACTCAACTGACAGAGCCCCCACGATGCCCTTAGAGTTTAGTTTTTAATAAATAGTAATGATAATTATGCTAATTTCTAATTTCTTATTACTTTATTGTAGTGTCTAGCTATTTTAATATTTGATAATTGATGTTTTGAAAAAGTCTAGATATGGTAGGTGAAGGTCTTTGTTATGTTTGTTACAGTTTGTTAAAGATGCAACTGTTGGACAGTATAATTATTTATATTATATTTCTTGCATTTTCAAAGATAATTAATTTCATTTTCAGATATACACGATGAAAATACAGTAATGTTTTTGTCCCCAAGTCATTTGTATTCGTGCTGAACTAATGTTTTAATTTATCTAGTAGTAGTATCAACATTTTTAAACTCGAGATGTTGGGAAGATTTCCTATAATGATGGACTTGCCTCCCTACTAGGTGGTTGAAGATTATGCTGGAAGATGGCAGGTGCCCTTGCCGCAGCTTCAGGTTCTTCAGACCGCACTTTGCTGTTTTACATCAGCCAGCGCATCATTCCCAGATGAATGTGAGCACGTACAGTATGTTTTGAGTAGCCTTGCTTTGTAAGTACTCTTTGCATCTTATGAAAGTATTATTTTTCTTGACGTATTTGGGAATTGGGTTTTGATTATTTTCTCTGTGAAAGGAGCCTTTCCTCCTAAAATCTTCCCTCAAAAAGAAATTTCTAAAATCTTAGAGTATAACAAAAAAAAATTCCATTTTTTCACTTAAGTATTTAGGCTTAATTTTGAACATTTAACCACAGTTTTACATTTAGTTTTAGAGTTAGTTGGAATTGTTTCATAGATTCTTATGGTCACTACCATCACTTTCCTTTTTAATTCCCTAGCTCTAATGGTAATTCTCAGAACATAGCAATTGAGGCCATCATACTTAGCAGAGGGACCTTAAATCAGGGCAGGAAGAGGTTAGGAAGCTCCTGGTTTTTAAAAAGTAGAGGAATTCAAGTTAAAGGTCACAAACTGAGTACTTGTGTTAATTTTTTGCCCTTCTAGATCCTACTAAAATTATAGTAAAGATGTAAAAGAGAGAAATACAGAGAAAAGAAAGTAGAGAAGAGCCATCAGTGAGTGAAAGATTTCAAACATTTTCTTGGGGAGAGAAAAACAGAAGAGTAAATGGTCATTGAAACATGACAGAGCAAGTCACAGTGTAACTTGCTTTTTGTTTTGCGCATGTGTATGTGCGTGTCAAATCACACATCACAATGTGTTGTGAAATCATTTATCAACATTATAAATAAAATAGAAAATATCAGAACGTCTTCTAGGATAAGTATCATTTAGTGGAATTCTTGTTGTTTTGTAGTTTTTATCTATGTGTATACTTGATTATTTGTAATGCATTTTTAAAAACTGTGGGTAGCAGTTACAGTACAATTATACTCTGCTTTGTAAGATAGGAGGTCTAGTTTGTCCTGTCCACCTCCTCCCAGAATCCTAGAGAGGTATAGAATTTGAATATGCAAGGCATGAAGTAGAGAGTTGGAAATAAGATACTCTGGGAGAATATAGATACAGGAGTTAATTGAAGTTTTTTCCATTCAGGTCAATCACTAGGCCTTAAGGCCAAGATGGAGTGGGGAAAGAGTTGCCAGTTTTTTTCTTTCCTTTAAAGAAATTAAATGACTTTGGAGCAATGGCCTTTGCATTCTGGCAGCTGAAGTTTCTTTTTTGAGACAGCTAGCTAGTCACATATACCCTAAAGAAAAACTCATTGGTCATCAAAGTCTAGACATGCTTATAGAGCTCCCATTTAATCTGCTTATGGCCTCATTCTTAAAAATTAATGGGTATTCAGGAGTCATCAGACAGTTGAGGAATGCCTTTAATTTGAAAAAAATATACAATGAGAAACTGAAAAAATTTTTGGAAGAAATAGCATCAATGTTAAAAATAAAAATATTAAGAGAAATATAAAATCTATAATGTGTATTTTCAGAGAGACTTGAGATGATATGTGTAACATTAAAACATCAACTTATGCTGTGTGAATGGAATGATGAGATACCAAAATAGAGTTTTTTATGATGATGGGTAAAATGTAAAATTCTATAGGAAATTTGGAAAGTAACGTTGGAAGAAACAATCCAGAATATAAAATAGAATCAAAGAGAAGGAATGTGTCGGGAAAAAGCAAATTATATAGTACCTTTAGGTAGGAAGTTTATCATTGTAACTAGTTGGAGTTCTAGAAAAAGAACTTCTAAAAGATACATTAGAGGAAAAACTTAAAGACAAACTAAAAGAATTTCCCAGCACTGAAAGTCATGAACTTCCAGACTGAAAGAACTCAAGAAGTGCTCAAACAGTGAATATAAAAGATTCTCCACCAAATACATCATTTAGTGATTTCAGAATACCAGGAATGAAAAAAAAACCAGATTTGAACACCTTGTAGAGAGGAAAAACTAGGTCACATGCAAAGGTACAAACATCAGATTGGTATCTGTCTTCATTAACTAACTAACAGTGGGTGGTAGAATATAATGAATCAGTGTCTTGAAAGATTTGAGGAGAAATTATTTTCAGTGGAGAATTTTATACTCATCCAAACTGTCAGTGAAGTGTGAGAGTTAGAAAAGGCATTTCCAGGCTTGTAAGGATGTAGAAGATTGACTTGTTGACATACCCTTTCGTAAGACATTATTAGAGGATCTGCTCCAGAAAAATGACAGTGGATCCAGAAAATAATGGCTTTTACTTGAGATAGAGGGAAGTGGGGTCACTGTTGAGTAGTAGGTCTTGTAGATGTAAGACCTTCATTAAAAATGGAAATTTGAGAATGTGGAACCATTTAAGGTAGAGATAAAAGGCAAAAGAAATAAAAAGGGAAAATTAAAAATAATCTGAACAGTAAAGAATACAGAATCATAGCAAACTACTTAGAAAATGTACTGAGTGTTATTTACATACTTTCCTTAATGTAACTGTAATTTACAGACTTTAAACTTTTAGATAAAGTACAAAAAAAATTATAGTTGCAGAACAGAAGGAAATTATTAACCTTTCAATATAAGAATATTTGATGGGAATTGTGAGTTGAAGTGTAGAATAAGGGCACTAAAAAATACCCTTCCTTTAATTCTTTTTTTACAAAACAGTGTCGGTAGTACATGAAACCATAAATAAATGTTAAGTAAAGTTACAAAGGTCAATAATAGAGGAAATAATAATAACTAATGGGAATGTGGAATTGGTTGTGTAAGGAGTTAAATTCTCTTCTTCTGCAGCAGGAAGTCAAGAAGTTAATATTTAAAACATAATTAAGAAATACTGACAAAGCTTCTTATCAATAGCTATTAAAAATTTTCAAAGTTGGGGTGTCTGGGTGGCTCAGTCGGTTAAGTGTCTGGCTTCTGCTCAGGTCATGATCTCATGGTTCGTGGGTTCGATCCGGCATCGGGCTCTGTGCTGACAGCTAGCTGGAGCCTGCTTTGGATTCTGTGTCTCCCTCTCTCTCTGACCCTCCCCTGCTCATGCTGTCTCTGTCTCTCAAAAATAAATAAAAAACATTAAAAAATTTTTTTTTAATTTTCAAAGTTGTAAATTCTGGGGCATGAGACTAGTAGGAAGACTGAACCCTTTCTGTACACTTAGCATTTTTAAATCTTAAAGGTGTACTAATTTTATATATATTAACTGTATGGTTTTTTAATTTTTGCTTTATGTATGTATATAAAGTTTAAGAGAATGCATGTACATTGTGTTTCTCTAAAAGTATTTGTATATATTTGAATTTGGAAGTGGGAATTATGTGAGGTGATAGATATGTTCACCAGCTTGATTACAATGATAATTCATTGTCTATATGTATATCAAAACTTCAAGTTGTATACCTTAATACATACAATTCCTGTTGTCAATTACACCCCAATAAAGCTGAAAAAATTTGTAGGAGGAAGGAAACTTAAACTTATATAGGTAACCTTATATAGATTTGTAAGAGCAATGCAGTGTTAAGGAAATTATATTATTAGAAAATAGAGAGGTGCCTGGATGACTCAGTCAGTTAAGTGTCAAGACTCTTGATTTCAGGTCAGGTCATGATCTCATAGTTTGTGAGATTGAGCCCCATGCCAGTCTCTCTGCTGACAGCGCAGAGCCTGCTTGGGACTCTCTCTCCTCCTCCTCCTCCTCCTCCTCCTCCACCTTCTTCTTCTCTCTCTCTCTCTCTCTTTCTTTCTCTTTCTCTCTCTCTGCTCCTACCCTGCTATGTGCTTGCTCTCTCCCTCTCAAAATAAACATTTAAAAAACATATATCATTTTTATGCTTATTTTATAGCGCCCAAATGAATATGGGAGATGTTGTAGGATTTTTTGATTATAGTTGACAAACTTGAGCTAGTTTAAGCAAAAAAAGAAGGGCATGGAGGGATTTATTAGATGACTAAACCATGGAAAAGTAAGGACTAGAACTAGTCTCAAGATTTTCTGAATCCAGAGGGTAAAATATCATCTAGATCTATTCGTCCCCTTTATGTCTTCCCTCTTTTGTTTTCATTCACTAGGGGCTGCTACAAGTTCTGGGATTAAGCATAGTTTATTAAGCAAGAGAGAAGAAACTCCCTCCACCTATTTGTAATTTTCAAAATACTTTTGGGAGCTTGAGCTCAGCCAAGGTTGCCCACTACTTGGACTAATTGCTGTGCTTAGGACAGTATAGTAAGATTTTTGGCTCAGTTTGATGATAAGCTCACCCCATGGCTGGGAAGAGTGAGGATACTTCACTGGCAACTTGATCAGAACCATAGAAACGGTGGAGGGATATGCAAGAAGTGAATGAAGCCGTGTGAAAGAGAGCTAGCCAGGTAAACAAACATAACAGATGTCCACTACAAAGAGTGTCATTTTAAAAATTACCCAAACAGGGGCGCCTGGGTGGCTGAGTCATTTAAGCATCTGACTTCGGCTCAGGTCATGGTCTCATGGTTCATGAGTTCAAGCCCCGTGTCCAGCTCTGTGCTGACAGCCTAGAGCCCAGATCCTGCTCTGGATTCTGTGACTCCCTCTCTCTCTCTGCCCCTCCCCTGTTCATGCTCTGTCTCTCTCTCTTTCTCTGTCACTCAAAAATAAAATAAACATTTAAAAAAATACCCAAACAGTTTTAGTTATTCTCTACTGATTTCTGAGGAAAATAAAATAAGTATTAAAAGAAATACATTATTTGTAAGCAAGAAGTATTTTTCTTGTTTCAGTGCTTATTTGGATTTCCCCTTCCTTTACCTATATAATGTTTGTTAACATTAGTGTTGTAATGGGTAATGCTTTTAAGGTTTTCAGAAGTACGTTATTGTTTTTTAAAATTTAACTTATTTGTTAGCTTCTGTTTCAATGCTTTCTAGCTTTTTTATTACTGCTAATGAAAAAATAATGTGTTAAGCAGAAGCAAATCTTACCTGAGATAGACAGTGCTAGGTAAAAGAAAGCAAACTATCTTAATGGTTTATCAAAGAGTAATGTTCCTTATAAGGAAAATCTTCTGCATTATTTGAATTTAACTGAAAAGTTAATACCAGAGAAAAATGAGGAAATGGCGCCATGGTGATACTATTAAAAGGATAGCAAGTCTGTAACAGTATTCTACTTTTTTTAATGTTTTATTTATTTTTGAGAGAGAGTGTGCCCACGCGTGCACACGCACATGAACAGGGGAGGGGGAGAGAGAGAGGGAGATCAATATGAAGCAGGCTCCAGGCTCTGAGCTGTCAGCAAAGAGTCTGAGGTGGGGCTGGAACTCATGAACTGAGAGATCATGGTCTGAGCCGAAGTTGGACACTTAACCAACTGAGCCACCAGGCGCCCTTGTATTTCATTTAAATAAAAATGTAAACCAGAAAATTCTTCTAATAATTATTCCATAATTATTCATTTATTCCTTCTGTAAATTTTTGTGCTTGCTTCTAGGCTAAAATAGAAAATAAGTTAAGTCCTTAATCTCAAAGACCTTACAGAGCTAAAATATATTAAATAAGCAGTCACAATTTTTTTACACAATAATCATGAAAGAATTACAGGTTACAGTGAGAGAGTATAACAGGGACTTGACTTGGTCTGAGAAGTCAGGGAAAATTTGCTGGGTGAAGTAACACTGGAGCTGAGCTCTGAACACATGATAGTAATAAATCAGACAAAGGAGCAGAGGAGCCTCCCACGGATGGCAAATAGTCAGGGTGAATGGACAGGAGATGAGGATACTTAATGGATTTCATTATAGTTCATATCTTATTTATGATATATATCACATTTAAAATGTTTTATTCATTTGACACACGAAAAAATTATAAACAAGCTGAAGAATTAACTTAAGTAATACCTACAAGATTTTGGTGTGTGTGTGTGTGTATGTGTGTGTGTGAGAAATATATGTTAAACATATGAGTTACTGTATTCTGTGGCAGTACTGTCTGGTCTATATGGCCCACCATCATAAAATCTGTTCCACCTTGTAAATCATACATTATAAATATGTGCCTTCTATAGACTAGGAAACTCTAAAAACTAGAGTTTTGTGGAGTTGTTCTTTACAGGAAGGAGAGTGGATTCTGTTTTTATTCATACCTAAAGTGTGTTTTTTTTAAGTTTTGTAGAAATGAATAAGTCCTATAGAGAATTGTCTTAAATTGACTAATTATGATTTTACCTAGGTTGACTCTTTTTGTAGGCTGTATTTTCTAAAGAAATGATTTTGCTTTGGTATATGTATGTATTTGCACTAAAAAAACCCCTCAGATTAAATCCCTTTTATAGACAAGAAAACTGAGGCCTGAGAAGTTGAGATGACTTTTGCAAATCCAATTAGGTTTTTTTCCCCCTACTGTCTTATTGTTTTAAATCGGTTAAACACTGATTCCTATTTTACAGGTAGAACAAAGCGAAACACACTGAAACTAAGTGGATCTTAGGCAGAGAACAGTTTACCAGTTTCATATAAAATAAAAGTTGACTGTAATGCTGCCTTCCCAGCCTCCTTTTAGCCCAACAGAAAGTAAATGTTCATAGACTTCAGCATTCCATGCAGGGTTCAGTGATGGATCGTATGCATTTACCTGGCAGCCATTAGGTGCACAAAGATCCATATGGTTCACTAGAGAGGGAATTAGTTCAGCTAGTAGCATTTATTATATGTGGTGGCAAACAATAAAAATGTATACCCTAATATGCCAAGTTGCCTGGGAGAGAAGACCAAAAGGCCTTCTCTTTGATGGAATTAAGTGGGTATAATCAGCGTCTTATTTAGAGTGGCTAGACATTTGTGTGTTAGGCCACACTTGTAATGATATATCAGTAACCCTTTCTGTTTATGTTGCTATATTGGACTATCTTTCAATCATAGAATTTGTGCCTAACTTCAGTCTCTATTCAGCCAAATTTTATTTGGTTGTATTTATAACTTAGGTCTGGCCTTCAGCTAACTTAGAAAATAGCCTAGAAATTAAAGGAATAAAGGATAATTGTAAAGAGCTGCTTTTTGGCAGGGCCAGGTCCCACAAAAGACGTTTGTCTTAAAGGCCCCAATGTATCCTTTCTTTGCAACATATAGCACTTTCATTTCTTCTTGGTTTTTTAATTATTTTGATTATTACTTATTCAAAACCTTAATCACTTGTGGCAGGCAATCTCACATTAGGCTGTCTAGCCTGCTATTTCTTTGTTTCATCTCTCTAAAGAAATGATTTCCGGGGCTCCTGACTCCTGACTGGCCCAGTGGGTAGAGTATGTGACTCTTGATCTCAGGGTTGTGAGTTCAAGCCCCATATTGGGCATGGATCCTGCTTAAAAAAAAAAAAAATTAAAAAGAAAAAAAGAAACTACTTCCTTTTTAAGGCAATTGGTGGGCTTAATATAATTCCCATACCAAATTCCCATAACATTGCTTTGTTTTTCTTTACCATTATATTAGAATATTTTATTTTCAGGATTTGTTGTGAACATTCAACAGACCTGCATGCATTTGTTTATACTGGCCATGTTTAGAAACTCAGCATTTGATTGGGTGCTTGTAGTAACTAAAATATTTTTTCTTATAATTTTGGTCTTTATTGCTCCATTTGTTAATTTTGAGGTGAAGCAGTTGAGGCTTTATTTTACTGGCATTAAATAGACATTTTATTGGCAAAGAGATAGAGATTATCAGCTTATGTTTTTGTTGGCAGAGATGAAAAGTGAGCAGGTGATGACATACTCTGTTCACATCCGTGTCAGGATATGTCAAATCTAGAAGATTCTACATGTATAGTTTTATAAAATAGTGTTTCCTTGCTTTTTTATTATAAATGAAGGACAGCTTGGTCATTCTCTTGCTCAGTGTAGATATACAAAATCTAGAGAAAAAGGCAGTAAGTAGACTAACAGCTGTTACTATTTCCACTATTTCTTTAGGAGATGTATATCGTCATTATGAATGGTGTAAATACATGTTTGAATTTTTCCGAATTTTTATGTATTAATTTTGTGCTGAGCCAGATATCTGAAAAACTATAGATCTAACCCTTTTAACTTCTCCTTCCTTCCTCCTAATAGCTTTGGTTCACAGAACTGGGTCACAACACAACAGCTTTCATTGTGGAATAAAACAAGAAAAAGGAAAAAAATGAAATGCTTTTGAAATTGTTAAAAAGGTGACAAAATTTTGCTCATTGCTCCTGATACAGAAATCCTAAAGAACATTCCCTTAGGTGCACCTAAATTACATAAAGCAAATATTAAGAGAGAAATAGATAGCAAAATAGTAATAGTAGGGAACTTTAATACCTCATTTTCATCAATGCTTAGAGCATACAGACAAAAAATAAGGAAACACCGGCCTTAAACAACACATTAAACCTGATGGACTAAACAGACATATATAGAATATTCCATCCAAAAGTACATTCTTGTCAAGTGCACAGGGTAGATCATTTATTATGCCACCAAAAAATCTTAATAAATTTAAGAATATTGCAATCATATTAAGCATCTTTTCTGACCACAATGGTATTATGAAAAGAGAAATCAGTTACAAGAAGAACAAAAGAAAAACTAAAGGACAGTATCTCTGAGGAGGATAGATGCAAAAATATGCAACAAAATATTAGCAAACTAAATACAACAGTACATTAAAAAGATCATACACTGTGATCAAGTAGGATTTTTCTCCAGGGATGCAAGGATGGTTCAGCATTCATAAATCAATCAATGTTCACTGTATTAATAAAGGATAAAAATCATATGATTCTCTCAATAGATGGAGAAAATCATTTAAGAAAATTTAACATCCATTTATGATAAGGAAATACTTTCAACAGAGTAGATACAGAGGGAACATATATCAACATCATAAAGGCCACATGTGACAAGCCCATATTTAACTCATACTCAGTGGTGAAAAGCTGAAAGCTTTCCCTCTAAGATCAGGAACAAGACAAGGACGCCCATTCTTGCCACTTTTATTCACAGATTAGTGGAAGTCCTAGCTAGAGCAACCATGTAAACAAACAAACAAACAAACAAACAAATAAAATTTTAAAATGTTTTTCCAACCAGAAAAGAATTAAAATATCTCTACTGGCATATGACACGATATTATGTATAGAACCCCATAAAGATTCCACTAAAAAGCTATTAGAAATTATTAATAAAGTCAGTAAAGTTGTAGGATACAAAATCAATGTAAAAAAGTTGCATTACTGTATGCTAATAATGAATTGTCAGAGAAATTAAGAAAACAGTCCTATTTACAATGGTATCAAAAAGAATAAAATATCTAGAAATAAATTTCACCAAGGAGGTGACAGACATGTACACTGAAAACTATATGACATTATTGAAAGAAATTGAAGAAGGCACACGTAAGTGGGAAGATATTCATTACTCATGGTTTGGAAGAATTAATGTTAAAATATCTATGCAACCCAAAGCAATCTGCAGATTCAGTGCAATCTCTATCAAAAATCCTCCAGTGGCATTTTTCATAGAAGTAGAACAAATAATTCATAAGATTTCAGTGGAACCATGAAGGATTCCAAATAGATAAGGCAATCTTGAGAAGGAAGAAAAAGCTGGAGGCATCATGTGACCTGATTTCAAACTACATTACAAAGCTGTAATAATCAAAACAGTATGGCATTGACATAAAAACAGACACATAGATTAATAAAATAGAGAATAGAGAGCCCAGAAATACATTCATGCATGTATGGTAAGTTAATTTACATCAAAGGAGCCAAGAATATATACTGGAGAATGGTCAGTCTCTTCAATACATGGTGCTGGGAAAACTGGACAGCCACATGCAAAAAAATGGAACTGAACTATTGTCTTATACCATACACAAAAATCAACTCAAAATGGATGAAAAACTTGCACGTTAAGACCTGAAACCATAAAACTACTAGAAGAAGACAGGTGATAAGCTCCTTGGTATCAGTCTTTGACATCAGAAGCAAAGGCAACAAAAGCACAGTAAACAAGGGGTACTACATCAGACTAAAAAGCTTCTGCACAGCAGAGGAAACCATCAACAAAATCAAAAGCAGCCTACCAGATAGGAGAAAATATTTGCAAATCATGTAGCTGATGAGGGGATTAATATCCCAAATATATAAAGAACTCCTATAACTCTACAGGAAAAAAACAAACAGCCTAATTAAAAAATGGGCAGAAGATCTGAATAGACATTTTGCCAAAGAAGACATACAGTTGGCTAACAGGTACTTGGAAAGGTGCTCAACATTATTAATCATCAGGAAAATGCAAATCAAATGACAGTTATCACCTCACAACTGTCAGAGTGGCTATTAACAAATACACAAGACATAAGTTTTGGCAAGGAGGTAAGAAAACCCTTATGCCCCGTTGCTGGGAATGTAAATTGTTACAGTTACAATGCACAACAGTTAAAGAATTAAAAGTAGAACGACTCTATGATTCAATAATTTTTCTGGGTATTTATCCCAAGAAAATAAAACCACTAACTTGAAAAGATTGGTACCCCTATGTTCATTGTAGTATATTTACAGTAGCCAACACCAGACAGAACCTCAGTACGCATTAATGGATGAATGGGTAAAGAAAATGTGAAATATATACATATACATATATAAATGTACCACAAAAAAAGTGTCATGTTATTTGTGACAACATGGATGGAACTTGAAGGCATGGTTTTGTTTTATTTTGTTGTGCTTTGTTTTTTTAATTTTTAATGTTTATTTACTTTTGAAAGACAGAGTGTGAGCAGGGGAGGGGCAGACACACACACACACACACACACACACACACACACACACACACACACACACACATACACACAGAATCCAAAGCAGACTCCAGGCTCTGAGCTGTCAGCATAGAGCCCAACATGGGGCTCTAACCCACGAACTGCGAGATCCTGACCTGAGCCAAAGTCAGATGTTTAACCGACTGAGCCACCCAGGTGCCCCTTGAAGGCATTATTTTAAGTGAAAGAAGTTACAGAAAGACAAATACAATGTGGTCTCACTTTTATGTGGAATTTAGAATAAAACAAATCCTAACTCATAGATACAGAGAACAAATTGGTGGTTGTCATAGGAGGTTGGGCTAAGTTGATGAAAATGGTCAAAGGGTACAAACTTCAGTTATAAAATAAATAGATCATTGGAATGTAATGTACAGCATGGTGACTATAATTAATAAATTGTATTTTATACTTGTAAGTTACTTTAGAATATAGACCTTGAATGTTCTTATCACAAGAAAAACATTTGTGACCAAGTGTGGTTATGAGTGTTAATTAGACTTATTGTGGTGGTTATTTTGCAATATATGCAAATATCAAATCATGTTGTACACCTGAAACTAATGCAATGTTATATGTCAATTATATCCCAATCGTAAAAATTTGTACCAGGATCAAGATACCAAGACAAACATATTTTTAAAATATTTAATAATATTATAAATATATGACTTCTATTGGCTCTAGGCTATTATGGTTTTCTCCAGCCATGATATACTGAATAAGTTTCTATTCTAATTCTGTAACAGGGTTAGAGGGGTAGAAAATCATTTCTCATTCATCTTGTAGGAAATAGTCCTCAAATGTTTGTTTCCTTTTTTACTTCCTTTTTGATTAAGATAATATAGGTTGGGGCACCTGGGTGGTTCAGTCAGTTAAGAGTCCGGCTTCGGCTCAGGTCATGATCTTACAGTTCATGGGTTCGAGCCCCGCGTCGGGCTCTGTGCTGACAGGAGCTCAGAGCCTGGAACCTGTTTTGGATTCTGTGTCTCCCTCTCTCTGACCCTCCCTTGCTCGTGCTGTCTCTTTCTGTCTCTCAAAAATAAATAAAAAGCAGGAAAAAAAATAAAAAAATAAAATAAATTTTAAAAAGATAATATAGGTCATTTCAATCAATATCTAGTTAGGGAAATGTAAGTCATGCTAGATAATTTTGTAGAAGGAATTTAACTCCTAGTACCACTTAAAATGTTAGAAGATCTTGAGGAATAGATGAAGAGAGGATGGTGAACCCAGACGTTAGCAATGGTAATAGGTTATTAGCCCTAGAAATGGAAGGACAAGGGAAGAAGGAGGTATTATTAGAGGCCAGAGACTAGAGATGGTTGATAAGGGAAAGAACCACTGACCTGCATGAGAGGGGACCTTGGAAGAGATGTTATTACTGCTAAAAATGACCCTGAAGAAGCAGGGGGAAAAAGACTTCTTCTCACTGCTCCCTTTCACCTGTCTTTCATTTTTCCACCATTTTCCCTCTTTGGCCATACCTAATCAGAAACCAATTAATTAGCTTCTGTATAAGTGACGGAGGGCTGTTTTTGAAAAAATAATTTCCTAATTATTGAATTCTAAGTTGATGGGTTCTTTTTCACCCCTCAGTACTTTAAAGATGTCCATTTCTTGTTGTCTTGTTTACTCCCTCCCCACCCCTGATGAAAAGTCTGCTTTCATTCTTATTTTTGTGGCCCTGTATCTAATGTGCCCTTTTGGGAGGCTGCCTTTAAGAATTTCCTTATGCTGGAGTACCAGAGTGGCCCAGTATGTTGAGTGTCCCACTTTGGCTCATGTCATGATCTCGTGGTTTGTGAGTTCGAGCCCTGGTTTGGGCCTGCTTTGGATCCTCTGTCCCATCTCTTTCTGTCCCTAGTCTGCTATGCTCTCTCTCTCTCTCAAAAATAAATAAACTTTTAATTAAAAAAAAAAGGATTTTCTTTTATCACATTCCCTCCCCCCATTTTTTTGTAATTTAAGTTTTAACTAGGTAATACATGTTTATTCAAAATTCAAAAATGTGGTCAATATACAGTGCTATATCCTGCAATTTGTGTTTCTATTTCTGCAGGCAATCAATGTAATTATTTTCTTGGGTTTCCTTACAAGAGATGTTTTATGCATATACAAGAAGAAAATTGATACTCCCTTTTCCTCCATTTTACAAAAATTGTAGTGTAGTACATACACTATTCTGTACTTTTTTCATTTGAATATCTTTCCCCATCAACATAGAAAGGCCTTCACTAGCCATTAAAATGGCTGTAGAGCATTTCACTCTTATGGATATATAAAAATTTAATTAAATTAACCAATACCCCACAATGGGTATTTACTTTTTCTAATTTATTGCCATTATCAATAGCACTTTAATGAAACACTGTGTATGAGTGGCCCTTGGAATATGCACAAGAATATATATATGTAGGTTTGTCTGCATATTTATTTATTTTTTTAGAGAAAGCTAGTGGGGGAGGGGTAGAGAGAGACTCCCAAGGAGGCTCTGCACTGTCAGTGCAGAACTCAATGTGGGGCTTGACCTCAGGAACCATGGGATCATGACCTGAGTCAAAAATCAACAGTCAGACACTTAACCACCTGAGCCACCAGGCACCCTTGTATATTTGTATACTGTAGATGTATCTTAGGGGAATTGCTAGATCAATGAATTTGACATTTGTCATTTTGATAGATAACACCAAATTTCTCTGTAGAGGTGATTCAATTTACAATATGGCCAGCAGTGTAAGAGTACCTGTTTTCCTACACCTTTGTCAATACTTGTGTTTTTAAAAAATTTTAATTCTGATAATTTTCAAACCTATTTAAAAGTGGAAGGAATATTATAATGAACTGCCTTTACTTATCATCAGCTTCAACAATTATCAACATATCATCACTCTTGTTTTGTCTATATATCCTCGCTCCTCACTTCTTACCCATTTCTAGTTATCTTTTTAAAATTTTTAAATTTTTTGTTTTGTTTTTTTGAAAGAGAGCACCTGTGAGACCAGAGGAGGGGCATTTAAATGTTCATTGTTTATTTTGAGAGAGATACAGAGCATGAGCAGGGTTGGGGCATGGAGAGAGGGAGACAGAATCTCAAGCAGGATCTGTGCTGTCAGTGCAGAACCTGACATAGGGCTTTATCTCACGACTGTGAGATCATAACCTGAGCCCAAATCTAGAGTTGGATGCTTAAGTCACACCCTGATGCCCTAGTTCCCTCTTTTTTCCCAATAGCTTTATTGAGGTATAATTTTCATATTATTATATTCATGCTTTGTACATGTACAACTGCTAGTTTTTAGTAAATATACAGAGTTGTGCATCTGTCATCACAATCTAGTTTTATGTTATCATCACACCAAAAGCTCCCTCATGCTCATTTGCAGTCCATTCCCAGTCCCTTCTCAGCCCAAGGCAACCACTGATCTATGTTCTGTCTCAATAGAGTTGTGATTTCTGGACATTTCATACAAACAGTATGACACAATGTTGACTTTGACATATGATTTCTTTCACTTAGAAGAATGTTTTGGGGGTTCATCCATGTTGTGGCACTTAGGAGTAGCTCAGTCCTTTTTGTGCTGAATAGTATCCCATTGTATGGATATAGAACACTCTGTTTATGTGTTCAGCAACTGATGGATGTTTGGACTGTTTCCAGGTTTTGGCTATGAATATTTGTGTATAAGTCTTGTGTGGACACATGTTTTTATTTCTCGAGTAGCTACCTAGGAATGGAATTTCTAGATGTCACGTTTTATATTTGTTTAACATAGAACTGCCAAACTGTGTCCAAGGTGACTATACCATTTAGAATTCTAACAAGCTGTCTAAGGGGCTTTCAGTTTCTCCACATCTTCTCTAAGATTATTACTTATTTGTTTTTATTATTATGTTTTTCCTAATAACCATTCTAGTAGCTGTATGGTGGTATCTCAGTTTGGTTTTAATTTGCATTTCCTCAGTGCGGTTGATGGCAACCATATTTTTGTGTACTTATTTGCTATTGTATATCTTCTTTGGCAAATTGTCTATTCAAATTTTCTGCCCATTTTTCAGTTTGTTTGTTTGCTGTATTGAAATGTAAGACTTTTTTATATGTTCTGTTGATACATTCTTTATCAGATAAGTGATTAGTAAATACTTCCTCCCATTCTGTGGCCTGTCTTTTCATTTTCATATTGGTATCTTTTGAAGTTTATAACTGGTTTTAAGAAATTTGATTACAATTTGCCTTGTGTAGTTTCCTTCATGTTTCTTTTTTTTTTAATGTTTGCTTATTTTTGAGAGTGTGCACACACAAGCGGAAGTGAGGCAGAGAGAGAGAGGAAGACACGGAATCCAAAGCAGGCTCCGCGCTCTCAGCTGTCCACACAGAGGCCGACGTGGGGCTCAAACCCATGAACTTGGGAGATCATGACCTGAGTTGAAGTCAGACACTCAACCGAGTGAGCCACCCAGCAGCCCCTGATGTTTCTTAATCTTATGCTTGGATCTGTGGGTTTATAATTTTAACCAAATTTGGGAAATTCCTTAAAAAACATTTTATATTTTTAAAGATTTTTATTTTTAAGTAATCTCTAAAGCCCCAGGATCAAATATTTTTTTATGTTTTTTATTTATTTTTGAGAGACAGAGAGAGACAGTGTGAGCAGGGGAGGGTCAGATAGAGAGGGAGACACAGAATCTGAAGCAGGCTCTAGGCTCTGAGCTAGCTGTGAGCACAGAGCCTGACCCATGAACCATGAGATGAGCTGAAGCCGGACGCTTAACCAACTGAGCCACCCAGGTGCCCCTAAAGTGCCAGGATCAAAAGTTGCATGCTTTACGAACTTAACCAGCCAGGTGCCTCTCAAAAGTTATTTTAGAAACAACCATTATGTTTTCTTAAGGGTTGACACTTGAAGAGAATCCATAGTTGACCCACAGTTTACTGATGGTTCTGTTCATTTTTTCATTTCACATACTGGATTTTTTGATCTTTAAAAGTTTTATTTGGGGCCTTTGTTTTTTTCAAAATGTAGACTACATGCCCAGCACAGAGCCCAGTGCAAGGCTCGCTCATGACCCAGAAATGAAGACCTAAGCCAAGATCAAGTGTCTGATGCCTAACCAACTGAGTCACCCAGGCACCCCAATTTGGGTCTTTTATATACTTCTGTACTTAACATGATTATTCTTTACCTGAGAAGTTAGCAGGCTATGGCCCATGGTCAAATGCTGCCCCTCCCCACCTCTCTTTTAAATATGGTTTCCAAGCTAAGACTAGTATGCATTTTTAAAAGTAGTGTGAAAAATATGACAGAGACCTTATGTGGCCTCCCAAACCTAAAATAGTATCTGGCAACCCAGCCTCCAACCTAAACATATTCTAATAGTAGATGAATTTAAAGCTGGTGGTGCATTGAAGGTCATGATAGCAACAACATAACACAAACCCTCTTAATTCATGACTAGACTTACTTAAATTTCCTTAGTAAAGGCCTCACAGAAGAAAAGGCATGGTTATCCCAGGCATACAGACTGTCAACATCAGTCTGTGTTGTTGTATCATGAAGTCCAGCTTTCAGCTGAAAATAATAGACATGTTAAAAAAAAAAGTGAGGAAAAAAATACTATCACGAGACCAATCAATTAGAAGAACTAAATTCAGATATAAAAGTTGTAGTGGAAAAGGTGGGTAATGTGATTAAACATGTTGAGAATTTAAATGGAAATGCTGGAAATAAAAAACACAGTAATAGATGAAAAATGCCTTTGTTGGGCACATCAGTAGAGTTGACACAGTTTAGGAAAGAATGCGTGAACTTGAATATAAGTCAGTAGAAATGATCCAGACTAAAAGTAAAAGAGAAAAAGACAAGAAAACATAATAGAGCATTTAAGAGATTTGGGGAAATACGAAACTATATAATATTATGTATACTAGAATCCCAGAAGGAGAAGAAAAATGAGGCTGAAGAAATATGATAAAGTGACAGCCATGAATTTTCCATACATCATGAAAGACGTCCAACCAAACATCCAGGAAACTCAGAGAACGAGTAGGATAATTTCAAACACGTACACACTGACCTGCCACCTAGATCACCTAGATGCATCACATTGAAACTCTGAAAATCAGAGAGGAAAATTTAAGGCCACCAGAGTGAAAATGCATTCACCTAATTTAGATGACTAAAGCTCAGCAGTACAGCAGACATCTGAGAAACTAAGCCAGTCAGAACACAGTCAAGTGACGTCTTTAAAGTGCTGAAAGGAAAAAATTAAAACAAAACCCAAAAAACTCTGTAATCAAGAAGGAAAATTAAAGATGTTTTCAGGGGGGCCCTGGGTGGCTCAGTCGGGTAAGCATTTGACTCTTGATTTCGGCTCAGGTAATGATCTCACGGTTCTTGGGATGGAGCCCTGGATTGAGCTATGCACAGACAGCTCAGAGCCTGCTTGGGATTCTCTCTCCTCCTCTCTTTCTGCCCCTCCCCTGTTTGTGCTTGTTCACTATCTCTCTAAAAATAAACATTAAAAAAAGATGACCTAGGATGAAGCAAAGCATTCCTAAGGTTACTCTTGTATGGAAAAGCAAAGGACTGTCCATAGGTGCTTTGAAGTGACAAAAAGTACACTACTGCATTGTGGGCACCTTCCAGTGTGTTCTAAAAAATAATGGATTTCTGCCAAACACCGCAGCCTGAGACTAAGCATCTGAGCATGGGAGATGAATACCCATAATCCCACAGCGAGCGAGAGAGAACCATTGGCTCAGTAGTGACCACGTGACATTCAGCGTCATGTACTACTCGTACTACTCGTATTGCAAGACACCACTCATTTATCAAGTTAAAATTTATTAGAAAGGTTTGCTCATCTTGCGGAACACTCACAGAACAAGTTACTAGCAATCCAAACTTCTACTATATTGTAGTGAGACACAGGTTTATAGCATATTTAAAATGAAAATGAATGATAAGAGTATCACAAAGATTATTATAGTAAACCTAAAGCAGCATAATATTTGAAGGTGTGCTGGGACTTGTTAATGATATATATTGTAAATCCTAGGGTAATCACCATCAAAAACATTGAATACAGAGGAGGTGATATTAAGCCTAAGTAGAGGTAAAACAGAATCATAAAATTACTCAGTCCAAAAACAGGTGGAAGAAGAGGTCAAGTGCAACAATGAACCAGACAGAACAATAGAAAACAACTTACTAAGGGGCACCTGGGTGGTTCCGTTGTTTAAGCATCCCACTCTTGATTTCAGCTCAGGTCATGATCCAGGGATTGTGAGATTAAGCCCTGCATTGGGCTCTGTGGGGACAGCTCAGAGCCTGGAGCCTGCTTCTGATTCTCCCTCTCTGCCCCTCCCGCGCTGGCACTCTGTCTCTCACTCAAAGTAAATAAATATTTAAAAAAATTTTTTAAAGTTATATTACATGTAAATCTAAACCTATTAAAAAAAGACAGTGGTTGGTTGGATAGAAAAAACAAGATCCACTAACTGATATATATACACATATATATCCATACCCATGTCCTTTTTTATGTGAATAGATACACACTTTACTCTATTTTTTAACTTAATATTATAGCTTAGAGATTACTCCATAGTGATACAGATTTAGTTTAAGTTCCTGTTTATATCTTATAGTATTCTGTTGTGCAGATGTACTACAATTTATTTAATCATATCCTATAATGATAGATATTTGGATTGTTTACATTATTTTCTATTCTAAATAGCTGCATACATTTTGTTTATATTTTTGCCAGTAGATTTTGGGGTGCATTCCTAGAGTCTGTCAAAGAATGAAGAGATACATAATTTCGCTTAGTTGTCCACAGTTCTCTCTATGACAGCTTGTCCCATTTTGCATTCTCACTCAGGAAATTAGGCCTTGTTTACCTTTGACTTCACCAACCGAGTATAATCAAACTTGATTTTTTTGCTACAGAAGAGAAATGACATTTCAGTGGAGTTTTAACTTGTATTTTTCTTAATTGTGAATGAAGTTTAATGTCTTTCTGCATATCCATACAAAACATTGTTGTTTCATTTATCTTTTGATTTTGCTTATGTTGTTTATGTTTTTAGACATTTAAAAAATGTAATTAAAATTTGTCAGTGTTTATTACTTCAAAATCTTTTATTTTTTTACTTTTTTTAATGTTTATTATTGAGAGAGAGTGAGTGAGTGAGTATGAGCAGGGGAGGGCCAGAGAGAGAGAGGGTGACACAGAATCAGAAGCACGCTCCAGGTTCTGAGCTGTTAGCACAGACCTTGCGCAGGGCTCGAACTCGTGAACAATGAGATGATGACCTGAGCAGAAGTCGGAAGCTTAACCAACTGAGCCACCCAGATGCCCGTATTGCTTCAGAATCTTTAATTATGGTTAAGAATGATCTAAAGAAAAATGATTTCTCTACAGCCAGGTTATATGGATTTTTTCCTGATATTTGTAATATTTAATTTTTTATACTTAAGCTTTTGATCTATTTTGAATTTTTTTCTTGTTTGGAAGCTGGAGTGAAATCAATTTTGTCTTTTGGCTATGCAATATAAAGAAGTCAACATTTCCCCTACTGATTTGAGATGCTGCTTTTGTTGTATTTGCACTTTTCACATGCAGTTGGTCTATTTTTGGATTTTTCATTTCATTAGGTGATTTGTTCATATGCCAATATAATGTTGGTTCAGTTATAGAGGCTTTACAGAATGTTTTAATGTTGGCTAATTCCTTTTCATTCCTCTTGCTGTTTCATGGTTTTTCTTAGATATTCAACTTTGTAATCAACTTGCTTACCTCCACAAAAACTTGAAAGTGCTTTTACTGTATGTACATTTTTTAATTACTTAAGGAGAGTTGAGTGGTTGAGTGCTTAACTTATTGAAGTATGTACTTTATATATTCTTTTCCTTCTTATAGACTAAGGACACTGGAACAACAATGCTTTTTTTTTTTTTTTTGAGAGAAAGAGAGAGAGCGAGAGTGCGAGCAGGTGGGGTAGAGGGGGGAGAAAATGAGGGAAGGAGAATCTCAAGCAGACTCCATACTAAGCACAGAGCTGGTGTGGGGCTTGATCCTAGAACTCTGGGATCATGACCTGAGCTGAAATTGAGTTGGGCACTCAACTGACTGAACCACCTAGGTGCCCCAATAAAGCTAAAATTTTTTCTTCCAACTTAAATGCTATTTATGTCATATATTTTTGCTAAATTTTAAAGCCAGGGTACCTGGCTGGCTCAGTCTTAAGAGTAAGCAACTCTTGATCTTTGGGTCATGAGTTTGAGGCCCATGTTGGGTGTAGAGATTACTTAAAAAAATATATTTAAAATAAAAGTAATAAAGCCTAAGTGATACTATTTCTTTATGCTATCAAAATTTATAGCCTATATGTTCACTAATTTGCATTGTAGATCTTTCTTGCTAATTTATTTTCCTATCTATTTGAAAACTGTTTCTGTTTTTCTGTGGTTGTTTATACATTGGTTTTTTGTATTTGATATTTTATAGTTTACTGTGATTAGCTAGATGTAGACTTATTTTTATTAATTCTTATGGGATTTCTTGGGCTTCCTTGTTCTGAGGGTTGGTATTTTTTCATCAGTTATGAAACAGTCTTACCTTGTTTTTGTCTTTGCCTCATCTCTCTCTCTCTCTCTCTCTCTCTCTCATATGCAAATACAATTAGACATGTTAGACATGTACACTCCATTATCTGTATCTCCAGTTCTTGCTTGTGTTTTTCATTTCTTTGTCTTTCTACATTGTACTCTATATTAGTAAGTGGATTTCTTGCATTTGGATGGTTAAGCATAATATTTCATTGGAATTTTCTTATGGTGGATAAATACACAAATCCATATTCTTATATTTCAGTATGAAAATTACTTATATGCTACAGAGACCCAAAAAAGAATAGTAATTCTGGTTATAACTACCAATCTACTATGTGTGTCTTATTTTAAGGAATTGTGGTACCTTGTTTCCATTTGTGATAAATGAGAAGTTATGGGCTGATTTACAAGCATCCCAGTGACAGAATATAGTTTGTTTCATTAATAGGGACTGTAGCAGTACTCTTGTTATGCAAGCTAGTGTAGCTCATAGGAGTATACTGAATGATGAAGGTCCCGTAAGTATGATTACTTATGGCATAATTTTTTTTTACTTCAAATGCATGTTATTTATCATGTATTTGTCTCACTATAAATAATTTGTTTTTTATATAAATCATTTGTTCAAGTAATTCTATTTTGAATAATTATTTTAATTTAGGTAAATGAATTTTAATTAACATAACTTGGACTAGGGTTAATTATAAATTGATTAGTATATAGACTTAATCTTAAATATACATTATACAAACATTAAACATATTAAACATTAAAAATTAGTATAAACATTATACAATAATAAATTTTTAGAAAGAAACCTTTTTTTTTCTTCTTTTTAAAGTTTGCTTATTTATTTTGAGGGGGAAGGGGGTGAGGAATTCCAAGCAGGCTCTGCATTGACAGTTCAAAGCCTGATGCAGGGCTTAAATTCATGAACTGTGAGATCACAACTTGAGCTGAAACCAAGAGTTGGATGCTTAACCAGCTGTGCCAGTCAGGTACCCCAAGAAAGAAATGTTTTGATGAATTTAGATATCTTAAAAATCTTCATACTTTCCATGAAAAAAAATTGATGTCTTCTATATCAACACAATTGACATAGGTACACAGGAGGAAAAACAGATCTATGGAGGTCTTATCTTTCCTTTTTGATTACTGAAGCAACTTTGATGATAATGTTAATAAAAATTAATAGTACTGTATTATTAGCAAGCATCTATAGCACTATCAGGGATTATTCTATTATTCTAAGTGATTTACAAGAGGTAGTTATGATTACTGTTTCTATTTTAAATAAACTGAGGCATAGAGATATTAAGTGACTTGCCCAGGGTTACATATTAAGGAAATAGTGTAGGGGCACCTGGGTGACTCAGTTGGTTAAGCGTTTGATTCTTGGTTTCAGCTTAGGTCATGATCTCACGGTTTTGTGAGTTCGAGCCCCATGTTGAGTTCTGCACTGACAGTGTGGAGCCTGCTTGGGATTCTCTCTCCCCCACTGCCCCTCTCCCACTCATGCTATCTCTCAAAATAAATAAATAAACTTAAAAAAAAAAAAAAGAAAGGAGTGTAGCTGAGATTGAAACCCAAACACTGTAGCCCTAGACCATGGGTGAGTAAAGGGCCAGATAGTAAATATGTTTGGCTTAGCTCATAAGGTGTCTGTTGCCACTACTCAATTCTGTCATTGAAGTGTGAAAGTATCCAAAGCCATTATGTAAATAGATGGGTATGATTGTTTTCTTATAATACCATTTATTGACAGGATATTTGAATTTCATGTAATTTTTACCTGTCACAAAAATGTTCCAGCTCTTTTTTTTTTTTTTTTTTACCAATTTAAATATGGCTAACTGTTCTTATTGTGCATTATTCAACAAGCCACCATGGAGCCATATTCAACCTGTGGACAGTAGTTTGGCAGTCCTGCTCTAGACTGCTACATATATTTAGGGGTCCTACTTTGTTCAGTTTTGGACTCATTTACCCTCTACCATACAGAGTTTTCTCCCATAAGGGCTAGACAACTTAGTCTCTATATGTTTAGTTGATCCTTTACACTGATCAGCAGGAAGTACAACAGGATTGAAACCTGAAGTTTCTACTTCCACATATAATCTAGATTTTTTCCCCTAGTGATTTTACAACTGCATAAATACTTGTTGACTTCCCTGAATCTTAATCTAGGGCAGAGCTAGGTAGAACATGTTGTTTTGTCTTTTTTTTTTACTCTTTAATTACTTTGCATGTAGGTTTTATCATTTTAATATCATTATCATGGAGCTGGACCTGATAGAGGTAGCTGATAGTGAGGCATGCATAGATCTTTCTTTTGTAATGCTGGCTCCCCTTTCTTGTACATATAATTCAGACATTATATAATTCTGCATATTTTGTTGATGTCTGTGCAAGGTCATGTGCGTTCTGTATATTCCTATCCAAATATACTCAGTAGCTTGTTTTATTTCTACTAAAAAACCTTTGTTATCTCTTCTTTATTCAATACAATTAATTGCCCAAACGGTCAGTACTGTCTACTCAACATAGTGATACAATCCCTCTCCCTTCTACCTAGTGCAAATTTCATGCCTCCATCTTTTAACATGTTATAATAGAGATATATGTAAAGTACAATACTCTGATAGTACAGAATCCACTATATATTTGGAGAGAAGAAAGGGTGTTTTAGACCAAATTCCTAGGTGAAATTGTATAAATAGGTCTTGAGGAAGCGACAAATCCAAAGACCTTAAGGGCACAAGAGTTAAGGGAATGGGGAGGTTTGCTGTGATTGGAGAGCATGAAATTTGTGATAAGAGCTATGTGTGTAAGTGTAGTTTTGAATCAGACACAGAGTTCTTACATTGTGATAAGGAATTTGCATTTCCTGCTTTAGATTAATGATCTCAAATACCTATATAGACTAGGACGGGAATGATAGTAATAAGTCAGTCAGTCAAGCAGCTGGTATGTTGGAGAAATAAGAGAGGTGAATGGAGGCTGGCAGATTGGATATGAGGCTCATGCTTTGTCTAAAGGCAGTAGCTGCTCATCTCCTAGAGAAATGTAAACCCTGTATTATAGGGCTCTTGACTTTTTAGGAGCTCACAGACATTTAGATTTAATCTGAAGTAGCACCGTTTTTAAATATTAGCATCTGACTAAATTTTTTAAAAAATATACATACAGAACAAGTGTGTCAGCTGAAGTCTTTGCTTAAATGGTACAGTCCAAACAGCAATTTGTAAACTCTGTTAAAGTAGTCAGATCGTTCTGTGTTGAACATGGATTTTAAGTAAGTGTGGAATAAATAGCAAGACTGGAGATAGGAAGGGCCTATTAGAAGTTCAAATATGAGACAGATGTGAATTAATGCTTTGTTAATAGGGTAGAGAAGATTACAGAGGTATACTGATGGAGCTTTTTTTATACTTGTTGGTAGTAGAATAAATAATTACCAAAGGATTAATAATGTTTATTTTTATTCCTGACCCCCAAATTCTGTTTTACTTACATGGAATCATTTGCTTTTACCAGTTTGTTGTATATCCTTGTAGACATTGCTATTCCTGTGCCCTCCACACAAACAATAATATATTTCTGCATCTTTTCTTAACAATATATCTTGGAATTTTTCCCTTATCTACTCATGCTCATGACTAGGAAATAAGTCATATTTCTTCCTGTGTGAAATTATGAGTTATTAAATACACAGTGTTTTCCAAAAACAATCATTTAAAAAAGGAACCACAGGTTTTAGGCAGTCTGTCAGGAGAGGGATAAATAATCAAGGTAAGCCCAGAGCTTGAGAACCCATGTGTCATTTATTAGATACCTAATTGGTTGTATCGCTGTAGTATAAATGTCAGCTGAGAGTATCATAGTGACTTTCTAATTTTCTTATATTTTTGTGTCCATTTTATCCATCCTTTATATCTGTCTGAAAAAAGTTAGATCTTGAATTTTCTCTGGGTTGCACTGTACTAGGATGAAGCTGGACTATGTCCACAGTTTAAGTCATTTTGACATGTGTAGAAACATTTTTGTCACCTGGTAGTTGTATAGTAGTTGTATACCATTGCTTTTTTTTTTTGCATTGTGAACTCTGGTGGACATGAGTAATGTAATTGTTCATTCTATAATTGTAGAACTTAGGTATATTTCTTTATAGTTTCTTTGAAGACATTTCTATTAAAATTTTATTGAAAACCCAGCATGAATTTTAAATATCAATATAATTTTAAAGCCTGGCAATTTTAAAACTAAATATCTGATATTACATAGGTTTTACCTTTTAAGAATCTTTTAAATTGGGGCAAAAAACAAAGAAGCAATGAACATTATCATTCACTTATTTTTTCTAGGAGCTTCTTTGAGTTGCTGCTGTTCTTTGGAAGAGATGAGTTTTATGAAGAGCCCCTAAAGGATATTCTTGGATCATTCCAGGTAAAACAGTTTACTCCTTCACATTTTGTCTACATTTAACATGCCGGATTCTCCCCCTAAAAATTGGTTAGGTATATTGGTTGGTTGATGCTTGTAAGTTTTTATATTTACTAAGATGGCAATACTTAGGATCCTATTATACCAGCAGAAAAAGAAGGTTCTTAAAATTAACTTTTAGCTCTTTTTTTTTAAATTTTTATGTTTTTTAAAATTTATTTTTGAAAGAGAGACAGCTTGAATAGGGGAGGGACAGAGAGAGAGGGAGACACAGAATCTGAAGCAGGCTCCAGGCTCTGAGCTAGCTGTCAGCACAGAGCCCGACGCAGGGGTCTTGAACCCATGAACCTTGAGATCATGACCTGAGCCAAAGATGGATGCTTAACTGACTGAACCACCCAGGTGCCCCTTTTAGCTCTATTTCTAAAAGCAGTTCAAAATAAGATTCCAACTCCATATCTGCTAGACCAGAGCCTGCTGCTACCACATTTGTGGATTCCTAAGCACATCCTGCACATATACTCACACTTTTTATTGATACAGGCTTTGGTTCAAATCCCATCTAGAACTCAGCCCTAGTTAAAAAAAAAAAAAAAAACAAACAAAACCAACTCTTCTTGCCTCCCCTAAAAGCAGGCTGTCTATCTCATGTCACTTTTTCCCCTTGGCTATTCCCTAATTTTCTCATTTATTTTCTCAATAGCCTTCCCAAGATAGGCAATTTGTTTGTTTGTTTTTGGCATGTTACATGAGAGAAGAGAGTAAATCCAGAAGGGAATGCCAAAGATCCAAGACCTCAACTGTAGACATAAGAACATTTGATCTTTTTACATTTACTTAGGAAGCAGTCCCTAGCACTGTGGCTCACTAGTGTGTCCTTGGCATGTTATCGTTATTCTCTATTCTCGGGGTGGAATAAAGGAAGATGTACTTTGAGCTCCCTCTAGGGGTGTAGTGTTCAGATGTCATATCTTCCATTTATTTCTATTAGGTGTTAATAAGAAAGGCTGAACATTTAGGAAGGAGGTCAGCATAATAACAGAAAAGTCATGCAATACTTTCTCTTACCTAGAATTTCTATATTACATTTATTGAAAGAGATCTTTTAGGCTTAATTAAAATAGATTTTTATGATTGCTCACTCTGATGCATACATAAAAATAGGAAAATTAGAAGCAGACTTACTTAATTGGCTAACATATATCTAAAACTTCTTCACATTCAGAATCTGACTCTAGATTTGTTTTTTCACTCAGTCTTCACTGTCTGTTTTTCTACACCATTTTGTCTTCAGTGGCATCAAAAGTGTTGATGAAGTAGCATTTTCTAAAACAATTGATAAAAGAACTAAAAGCCATTGGCGCTGGGCTTTTAAAAGCTTAAGTTGGTTTTATGGTTCTGTTAACCCAGCCAGCTTTGAGTCCCTGCTTCAGAGTGTTGTTAAATTACATTAATTGCTCTACACCCTCCCCATACCCTTTGCTTTGCAAGAGTTAAAGGAGTGCTCTGCTAGTCTCTCAGATTTTACTCTCAGTCACCAATGTACTTTTTCATTGGTTTGTGAATGTCCATGGATGCAGAATGACCACTACATTGTGACCCTTACCAGGCTGACTGGGATTCTAAGATAGCATTGACTATAAAATGTATTCTGATTTTAGAGTTGTAGAAATATGAAAAAAAATGCATCTTAGAATCAATGAAACTAGATATATTAAACATTCTACTTTATCCATCCTTACAATCAGCAAAAGAAGTAAAAATACCTATTTCCGTGGAGCTTACATTCTTTTGATCTCGGGGTCATGAGTTTAAGCCCCATGTTGGGTGTAGAAATTCCTAAAATAAATAAACTTAAAAAAAGAAAAAAGAGCGCCAAGCCAGCCAGGTGTCCCATGATGGAGCTTACACTCTGATTAAAATTTATGTTCAGTATTTAAAACTTTGTAATTTTCTACTCTATTTTTCCTTTGATACTTATATTTTGGGCAATCCATTTTTGATTTTTTACTAGGCAAATATATATTGAGTTTTCAATATATACTAGGCACTAAGTTCTGGAAAAAACAGTAGTAAGCAAAACCAGAAAAGCCCCTCCTATTGTGGAGTTTAATTCTGGTATAGAGACAGAAAGACAATGAATCAAATCTTTGTAAATTTCAGAGTATTTTATTTTATTTTTTTTATATTTGTCTATTTTGAGAGGGAAGGAGAGAGAGACAGACAGAGAACAAGAACGAGAGTGTGAGCAGGGGAGGGGCAGAGGGAGAGGGAGACACAGAATCTGAAGCAGGTTTCAAGCTGTCTGCACAGAGCTTGAATGGCAGGCTCAAACTCCCAGAATCCATGAGATCATGACCTGAGTCAAAGTCGGATGCAAAGCAACAAATGACTCAAGGAAAAAATGAAGCGGGCCAGGGAGACAGGGAGTGCTGGCATGGTGGTATTGGGGAAGGTCTCAGTTGTCAGTCAGGTAGTTAGGAAATGCCTCATGGAGATACTTTACATGAGCACTCATAATGGAAACTGCTGAAGTGTTTATAGAGTAAATGAGAGACAGTATTTGAATTCTGCTTTAAATGTATGAAATCATAGCATCTCTGAAGGGATAATTTTTTTCTTTTGAGCAGGGTTTCCAAGAGTTCTTGGTTTTATATCCTTTTCTATCTCCTGCTTAAATTCTAAAGGCCATTCCTCCATTTGTTCTCTTTTGTTTTTAAAATCTCTGTGCCACTTGTGCCACTTTTGTTGCTGGGGCTTCTCCCTTCTTCCTACTTCTTCCTTCCTACTTTGAATTTTCTTGAGCCTCTAACTCCTGCCTCCCAGGAGAGATTTCACCTTTTGTCCCATCTTGTCCTCCAGTTTCTGAACTGAGCTGCTGCTGTTTCATGCTTCCAGGCCCGTGAGAAGAACCAGGAAGGGCCAACATGTAGCCCATCACGTGCGTTCCCCAGAACTCTTGTGTTTGCGAAGCTTTGTGAATTCCCCAGGCTTTGACATATCTCACAGTCCAGTGATAATCCCAGTGTCACCTTTTGAAATGGTTTTGTGTTTTCTACGACTGTAAACCCTATTTCCCCAAGTGGTTCATTACTGTCCATTTTTCATGAAGATTCATATCAGCTTAAGTTCTTGTTCATTCTCCTCTTCCATAAGTATGACAAACATAATGCTGCTCATACTTTAATGAACCTGAGCATCTTGTTAAATTGCAGGCATTGATTCAGTAGTTCAGGGGTGGGGCCCGAGTGTCTGTATTTCTGTCAGTCTCAGAAGTGAGGCCTAAGGTGTTGGTCCCTGGACCACACTCTGAATTAGCAGCAGATTAACATTCTTTGCTGGATTTGAGTTAATTATCCTTTCTGTCAGGGTGTGGGCTCTGAAGTCATACTACCTGGATTTCTGTTTTCACAGTAAGACCAAACCTGGCCCTTAAATTTATTCTGTTCTTCCGTGAATTTCTGATCTCCTAAAACCTGAGCTACTCAAGTAGAAATTTTAAATCTTCTTATCAGCTGACTATAATTTTCTCTCTACCTTATTCCAGGAAGAAATTCATTCCTAGAGCCAGATGTTCCACTTGTCTGCCTCTGAAAGTCTGCTTTCTTAACTTTTGGCTTCCAATAATTTTTCTTTACCTCAAAACAAGAAGATGACACATGTCTTATATGATGCTCCTACTTCATCATTTTTTAAAATCTGTTCACTGGTGAGCTTTCCATAGGCTAGTAATTGAATTCATTCACTAGATCTCCAAAACCCATTAATGTAATTAAAATTAGATTCCCAGTGAAATGACAAAAATAATGTGAGAACAAAATTCCTTATCAATGTTGGAAACTAGGATGAGGCTCTGTATTAGGTTCTCAGGGATGAATCCATCCGGAGTGATGAACCAAACGATACTTGGTGTCCTGAATGTGATTAAATAGGGGAGTGTGATGGGGAAAGAGGGAGACCTTCCACATGTGATCTAGTGCTGTCCCCTGACCCATCAGCTGGTAACTGTGGGGACTAGAGGAAATGCCAGAGGGCGGGGCCTTCGGTGTGCGGCCATTCTTGTTGGTGCTTCTTGCAAGTGTCCCAGGCGTGCCGCAGCGCGCACAGAACAGCCATGCTAACGTGACCATGCCGCCCGCGTTAAACATGGGATGCGTGGCTCTCCATGAAAGCGTTCCTTCCACTGAATATATGAAGATAGGACCCAAACTAAATGCAGCCTGCCCCAATGCCCAGAAGTTAGAAATTTTTGAAAAGGGGTATGGCTGTCTCCCACCGTAGCTTCCTCTTTACTGCTTCGTGGGCCATTGTTCTAACAAATTAAACTTATCTCTTGGTTGAACTTGAAGGATTCAACAGAGACCTATTTACCCATTAGTAAAACAGCTCTTTGTCCTAGATAGTCTAGGTAAAATGAAAGAGATTAACACCAGTTACCATCAATTACATGGTTAAAATAAGAGAGTTTAAAAAAAGAAAAGATCAGTTTTGTGCTTTCTTTGGTTAGATTCAGGATATCATCCATGAAATTGGAAGTGAAATTGTAAAGAAGGGACCATCCTAAAGAATGTATGGCGGTAAGATATTGTATGGAGGTGAAACTACTAAATTAAAAGTATAGTGAAGGTGATCCACAGCAGATTAGCTCCAAAAAAACCCAAATCAGTGAAGGAAACATCTCTAAAAATGTATTTTCCATTCATAGTGACATGCAGCCATATGTTATTATAGGCTTCAATTTTTAGGATAAAGGGAAGTTCCTACAAATGCAGGACTCATGTAAAATAGGATTCCCACAAAGGAAGAATAAAATCAGGCTAGCAATGAACTTCTCCATTGTAACAAATACCAGAATAAATAATGTCTCTGGAGTTTTTCAAGGAAAAAAATATTATTTAATAATACAGCTGCCAAGCTCTATAGTTTATGAGAGAGAGCAACAGAAACAAATAGTCCAAATGCTTGCAGAACAAAGCAAATACAATTGTTTTGTCAGAAAATAAAGAAGTATGCTAACTGATTTAGAAATGGTCAAAATAAAGAATTTACAAATAGAGTTGTTATAGAATTAAAAAATAGGACCGATGTGAGAAAACAAAATAAAAATTAGACTTACGAATATGGCTGTAATGAAAATTCTATTAATGTTAGAAGTGATTCTGGAAAAAGAAAATACAAATTGTAAATAAAAGCACAGATAAAATGATCTGGAACTAAAATCTCGGGTTATGTTGATTGGATGGAGGTAAGGAAGATAGAAAAGAATCAGGTACATTCCTGGACATCTAAGCTGAACTAACCACACAGAGTAGTGCCATTCACTAAGTGGGCAGTGATTATAAAGGGAAGAGCAGGATACAGAAAGAAGTAAGTTCCATTCGAGGCATAGTTTTAGATATCTCTAGATATTTAAACATATATATGTATATACATGTTACTTTGGGGCGCCTGGGTGACTCAGTTAGTTAAACATCCAACAGTTGACTTCAGCTCAGGTTGTGATCTTGTGGTTCGTGGGTTACAGTTCAGAGCCTGCTTGGGATTCTGTTTCTCTCTCTCTGTTCCTCCCCTGCTTGCTCTCTCTGTCTCAAATAAAAATAAACTTAAAAAATTATGTATTACTTTCATAAATCAAGAGAAAAACAGATGTTGTAAAGTCCCCCTGCCCCCAGTTTAGGGGACAAAAAAGACCCTGGAGTAACCAGCAAAATGCCAACCAATACAAGCCTTACTGCTGGAGCTTGCTCGTGTTTTGGTAAGCCTGACCTGACCTCGGTGAAAACTGTCCTCATCCCTTGGGGTCAATCTCAAAGTCACAAGATCTTTTTTGTTCAGAATAGAAGTAGACCTTAGTTAAGCTTTCTTTCCTGGGACTCTACCCTATTTTTAATCTACTTATCCTTCTTTGGCTAACTGGGGGAAGCAGATGGGAGGAGGTAGGGGATACAACCTCCCAAACAAGCAGAGGCCCAAAGCTATCTTCTTGCAATAGCATTGTAAGAGAAGAGCAATAAGAATCAAAAGGAAAAGAACCAGCCATAAGATAGGAATTTAAATAGTTATGTCTATCCTGTTTCACTGGGGCAGCTGTTGATCTCCCCTACGAAGTCAGGTGTCTGTATTCATTGGCATTATAAACCAGCATAGCTCCCAGATTTTAGTTTTAGCTGATATGAAGTTTAGAACCACTGCCTTTCTACTAAAACCTTCTGGACTATGTTTCTTTCCTAGACTACTTGGAGTAAGTTGCCCAAAGACTTAATATGGCAAAGTTCTAATCTTGATATTTAAAACCACCTTTGTAGGGCTGGTTAAAAGGCTTTTAAAGAATATGATCATGTCAACTTAATAGCAAGACATTTTGTTTGAAAATTGTGTGTCCTTATTTTTTTCTTCTCTAGTAAAATTTCTCTCTTGTCTCTGCTCAACTACAATTTGACTACGTAGGACTCCCTGCCCACCCCTCACCCCCCACCAGCTTTTCCATTGTTTACCGAACACCAGTCCCTAGGTATTCTGTCTCTCCAACTAGGCTGTTAGATCTTGTAGACAGAGACTGCTTTCATCCTTATGTCTCCAACACTTAGTAGTTAGCCCCTAGTACCGATATGTTTGCCAACACAAATAAAGGATAAATAAGTCCATACATACATTTTTCTTCCTTCCTTCCTTCCTTCCTTCCTTTTTTGCTTGCTTTCTCCTTCCTTCCTTCCTTCCTTCCTTCCTTCCTTCCTTCCTTCCTTCCTTCTTTCCTCTCTCTCCTTCCTTCCTCTCTCACCTTCCTTCCTTCCTTCCTTCCTTCTTTTTTCTTGAATCCCTTTTAGAGATGTATTCCTGGGCTCTAAGAAAACAAGAAACAATGAAGTATATTTTCTGAAATTTACCTCCTGGTCCATTGGTTACTACTGTAACAATGATATGGGGGACAGATCAACAAATGCATTCATGGGATGAAACTGTCAAATATTTACTTAAGGGTTCTACTTTGAAAACGTATAAAAAAAAGAGAAGTATGCTTAATTGTAAGAAATGGATAGGGGAAAAGATTTCACTATCTATGAAAGAAACATTTGGCAAGTATGCCACAGATTTAGTACTGAGAATGAAAAAGATTGATGTTAAAATTAAGTTTCGGATTCGGAAATCATTAAAAAAAATTGTATTCCTTAGATAAACCTTGTATTGAAATGGGTAAAGCTTTGATAGTTTTTCATTGTCATTTATATTTTTGAAACTATTACTCCTGAAATATTTCACTTTCTTTGTGTATTTTTTTAATAATCTGAGAAGGAAACACTTTATCTCAACTGTTGAATTCTATAATCACTTTGAAGAGATACAAGAGCCAGAGTTATTTCAGGCATAAAATATATAATAAGTAAACTTGAAACAGTTAAGCTCAAGAGACCAAGAGCAAGCCTCCAAAAGATAGAGCTGTCCAAAAGATAGAGCTGTCAGCATCGATAAGTTGCTTATGTCAGGAAAGGCCAGTCTACCCTGACACACGGAACCAACAGTCATCTCAAAAAGTGGATACTAAACATTGTTCAGTGATAGTTGTTTACACATAGTATCCAACTCTAAACAAAGATCTTATATTCTGAGCATCTTGCAATTTTGTGTTGTCAGGATCAGGCATGTAAGTGCCTTCAAAATCAGTAAGATTGACACGTTGAAAGTAGCTCTAAGCGTACATCAGGGTCATTGAGGCTTTCACTTATCACTGAAAGATGATTCTATAGTGTCTTAATACATAATAACTAGAATTATCAGCATATTTATGCTTGAAGTAGATTGTTTTCCCAGATAACATATTAGATCATAGAAAATTTAGTTGCAAAGCAGAAATATGAAGGTCATTAAGTCCAGCCTAGCTTTAATAAATGATGAAACTGAGGACCAGAGAGATTCATTCATTCATCTATTTAATAATATTTGTTGTAGGTAAATTTGCCCAATTTGAAGTATTGCCAGTACTGTGACCTGTTCTCTTGACTAACTCTTTATTCTCTCTGCTGAATCAGATTTTATATTTTTTTTGTGTGTGGGAACCTGTACTCCAGTAAACCTTGTGTACACCTTAATTCTGCTTCGGGGTCTCTGTCTTACAGGTTAGAGCAGTAACAGTAGTGCTTCTCTGTTGGCAATATTATTTCATTACTGACTTAAAAATGTTAATAATAGGGTTGTACTTTCATTAACATGGCAATCACCAATTCTGAAATTTGGTTATGCCACACTTGATGGTTTTGCTATACTTATGATTGACTTCCCTTTCAGCTAAAACTCCGATTGCTAATTTAAGTAACATTTATATTCATTACTTAAGATTGTTAAAATGTATAAAAGTTTAATCATGTCTGTTAAACAGAGAACAATTACTTATATTTAAATATTCATTTTTTCCCATAGTCCCACATGGGATATCTTAAATAGTTCACTAAGTACATGACTATAAGTTATTTTAAAAATCAAATAAATATAGGTAATTTATACACATTAATGCAGTTTATAACTTTGAGATTGGGGTCACCCTAGAAATTGTTTAATCCAATAATCCCTTATTTTACAGGTCAGAAAATTAAGCTCCTGTGGAGTTGAGGTTTATAGAAGTAGAACAAGGGCCTAAGTCTTATTCTCAACCAGTATGAGTAGATGTAATCATGTGTTTGCACTAATGTGTATGTCAAAACAATAGTTTTCAGTTAAAAAATATTTTTCAATGTTTATTTATTTTCGAGAGACAATGCAAGTGGGAGAGGCATAAAGAGAGGCAGGTGCAAGGGATCGGAAGTGGGCTCTGCACTGATAGCAGAGAGCCCCATGCAGGGCTCTAACCCATAAACCGTGAGATCATGACCTGAGCTAAAGTTGGATGCTAAAGCTTAACCAGGTACCCCTAAATTAAAAACAATTTTTTAACGTTTATTCATTTTTGAGAGACAGAGAGAGACAGAGCACGAATGGGGGAGGAGCAGAGAGAGGGAGACACAGAATCTGAAGCAGGCTCTCTGAGCTGTCAGCACAGAGCCCAGTGCGGGGCTCGAACTCACTAACCATGAGATCATGACCTGAGCCAAAGCCGGACGTTTAACCAACTGAGCCACCCAGGCAGGTGCCCCTTAAATTTTTTTTAATGTTTATTTTTGTTTACTTTTGAAGGAGTAATCTCTCCACCCAATGTGGGTCCTCACCTTGTGACTCCGAGATCCAGAGTTACATGCTCCACCAACTGAGAGCCAGGAGCTACAAAAGAAATGTTTTATTTATTACAACTATCTTTTTTTTTAAGCATTTTATTTTTAAGTAATCTTTATAACCAACATGTGGCTCAAACTCACAATCCTGAGATCCAAGAGTTGCATGCTTCACCAACTGGGCCAGCTAGGAGCTCTTACATAAATGCTTTGTTATCTAACTTTCTGAGACCTCCTAAAGGCTTGTTGAGAAGAGACAGTAAGAAGAAACTAATGTGGTTATCTAAGTGATAGCAGAGGAAGGCCTAGACTACAGTGAAAACCATAAAAAATAATAGGAAGAAGCATGTCACATAATGAAGAAAACTGACATCATATTAGGATCAATAGAAGACAGTCAGTTAAAAAAAAAGATGGTTTTATATTTGATTACAAACACAAATGTAAAAACAAATAATATGTAAAATCAGGAATCTCCAGACTTCTGATAGCATAACCATCTAGGTTTTTTTAAAAAAAAGAAAATTCTCAATACATATATATGTGTTATTTATGGCCATTGCTAATATTATATATTATGAAACATAAAAGACAATTAAAGGTAAAAGTAAAATAATGTTTTAACAGTATAAAAACTAATGATAGCAGTATGACTGAATGTGCTTTATTTTTGAAAAATTTTAACATTTGGTCATATAATAATTTATAGTCTGATTTTAAGTTGTTTACTTTGATATTTGGTTTTAATAGCTGTCATTGGTGAAAAAAGATACCTTTGATAGAGCCAAATGAAATTTTCTAAACTATGATACTCAGTTTAAATTCCTCCCACCCAAATTACAAAGAGCTGTTAAATCTGACTACTTACTAAATTTCTGTTGTTACTGACATTGATGTTTTGGTACTAACCATTTTTAACATATGAGTCTGAAAGCCCATTAAAATGCTTCATTTGAAAGGTTTTTCAAAAAAACAAATTCTAGTTTGATTTTTAAGGGGATAGATACAAACATAGGTGACATACTGATTTTTGGCAACAGCAAACCTGCATCAATGTAAATACTTACAAACATTCATTTTAAATGATTTTTTCCATAACTTTTCTTTTGAAAAGTGTAACTTTTTCACTGTTATAGTGTCCTCTTTATATGGACAAATTCAGAATGTTTATTTTTTAAAAACATTAGGTAAATATTCCTTAGGAACTTAACCAAAGAAAAGAACAGCAAATGTGGGATGTTGTCTTTCTGAAAAAGATCACATAACAACTTTAAATTTTACAACTTTTTGAAATGTTTTGCCATGAGATAACCAATGGAAGTGTAATAATAAAAGTTATGATCATTCTTCTATTACAAATATTATAAAGATTTTACTGTATTTTAAAGGCTTTTTTGATAACATTAACCACATTGAAGACCTTTTTTTAAGAAAATATTTTTGCTTTGACTTGCTATAATAGCTTGCTTTATGAATGGATTTGATACAGTGTTCTACAGTTTTACTCTGGAAGCTGCATTCAAAATAAGACAAATACTGCATAATGCTTCTGGTTACATGGACTTCGATAAAACTCTATTTTGATTAAAAATTATTACTGAGAATTTATCTTCTCTGGTATACCTTTCCTTTCTTGACATGCTGTTAACTACCTAAGAAGTAAGGTGTCAACCCTTATTAACACAAGGCTTCCTCTCACATGATAAATATCAGAAGAGTGGACTGGTACTGATTTTCAGTATTGCAGGAGAAGGAATTAAGTTTATTATGGATTGAAGTAGCTAGTACAGGCTTCTCAGGGGAAAGTAGGATTGTGGAAAGATAGGAAAGTATTTAGATTGGTTTACTGGAAGGTTTAAATAGGTTTGTAGTAAGTTGTAGAAGAAAGAGAGTGAGTGATAAGAGAAAAGTATAAGCAAGAAAGTAACATGATGAATTTGAGAGTCATGGAAGAGACCAGGCTGGAGGAAAGGATTCATGATGTTGAACAGGTGAATGAGTTAGGTAGGTAAGTCCAGAGATCCTTAAATAAGAAGTTGGTCATTAAGAATTTCATCCTATGGAAAAAAAAAATCATTCTATGATAAGAGTTCAGATCAAGAACACTGAATATACAGCTTGCAGACATGTTGGAGGGCGAGTTCTAAAGAAGCAACAAGTTCAGGGAAGAAAATTTTTCTGGAACAAAACATTAAGTCCAAACCACAATAGATTCTGAAAGAAGAAGGAGGGAGGGGGTTTTGTTTTCTATCTTTGGTGAAAACACAAGGTTGAATGGAAGTTTCTGAGGGAGTAGAGAGCATAGTGTGGTGGTTATCAATGATAGTAGACAGATGACTTAATAAAGGATTAGGTTAATGTACAGGTCCAAATTTTTAATTAAGTAAACATTGTAAAAAATATATATAATATGCATATATAGGAAAGATAAGTTGTGAATTCTATAGTGACTTTTAAGCACTTCCTTTTTCACTTTGGAAGCTTTTAAATTGAATATCATGCACAAAAGCCACCATACTATTTAAGGAAGGAGGAGCCAAAAGATACTTACAAACCTATTTCTCTCATCCCATGTCTTTTTTTTTCATTTTTTTAAAATGAAATCTTCATTTCATCTCTATTTGCTATCCAGAGCCATTTCCCATTGGACATAGTTTCTAAAATATGGTACATTTTGCTCAATAAGTGCATACACACACAAAAACAAAACTGTCCATACAATTTTTATCTTAGAAAAATGAACTTAAGCTAATTGACTAATTTTTAATAGAAGGATTGATAGGAATACAAGTATATGCTTTCTAGTATAAACATTTTTGAAAGTACACACTAAATGTAGAAAGTATAATCAAAAAGTATGTCAGAGTTGACTGTGGGGTCGGGGTTGTTAAATATAGTTTGTCAGGACTTTCCTCTAAAATATTGATTTAGTATGTTTGAATTGGTGCTTGGGAATCTGTTTTTTAACAAGACCTCCAAGTATTTACTTTTCAGCCATGTTTAGGAGATTAATAATAAACCTGTTTCACTGTCCAAGTCTAGGTCTCACAGTGCCAAGGGCTGTATGATTGGTATCTGAGCTGTTGTGAGACAGCTAGAAAGATGGGTTGTCCAAGAGCTCAGCAGCAGAGCTAAAGGTCACCAGGGCTTCAAGGACGAGCATCCAGCTCACCTTCTGTCTTGTACTTTTATTGAACCAAAAGTCAGCTGATAGTAGTTGAATTTTAGGGGTAGCAGTATGTGTGTAGAGTAATTTAGCAGTTTGTTTCCCTTTAGGTTTGAAATCAATGATTGTTTTAAATCATAAAGCTGTTAACACAGAATGTTACTATGTTCCATGTGTTTAAAACAAATCATGGCTGATCAAAAAACTTTATATCTTATTTTTACGAATGCTATATAAACATGCTGACACATGGAAATGTAGAAATTAGTTTTATCCTATGGCATTTGGGTGTGCTAAGATAAAAATGTTTATATATCCAAAATGTTAAAAAATACTAGAAGATATAATAGCTAACATTTATTAAGTGCTTACTATATGCCAGGCACTATGCTAAGCACTTTCAATACTGTATATTTAAACCTCACAACAATACTATGAAGTAGGTGTTTTTACTATCCATTCTGCAGATGAGGTAACTGGAGGAACACAGAGAGGTTAAGTAACTTGCCCATTATTTATACAGTTGTATTTGCTTGCTCATTTTAATTTGGGAATACTCTAAATAACTTCTAGAAAATAGTTATTTTCATGTTATGACTTAATTATCCTTTGACTTCTTTGACTAAATAATTCTTTAACTTGAAACCTGATTTCTTCTACTGCCTTGTTCTCTCATTAAACAAATAAAACCTCTTTTTGTGTATATTAACAAGGAATGAAAAGTGGTATATAGATACTACTTTGGAACATTCAAATGATGAAAGAACATGACAAATAAAAGCAAAGTGTTTACTGCCACTTGGAACATGTAGCCTGATGATTTATATCATAAGTAAAATTTGTAATAGTGTATTGTTTTATATTGAAGCTTTGCTTTATAACTTAGTAAATTTTTGATGTCTGAGGGATTTTTTGAGCACAGAAAGCAATTTTAGCAATTATTTGTGTTTTAATTGATGTGCAATTCACATTTTTAACACAGCCAATTTCAATACCTAGTTTTTTTTCTTAAGACTGTAAGTGCAATGTATGCATTGAAAAATATATATTTATTCATACCTTCACTAGGCCTTCAGTTAATCTTTTAAAATTATCAAGTTAAATTCCATGAAACATTTAAAAAAAAAACCACCAGGGTATATAACAAATCAAAAAAGCATAATCAGATAGTTAAATCTTGTAAACCTAAATCTAATCAAACTTATAAATTCAGTTAACTAAGTTCTCCTAAATATTAAGCTTTGTTTATAAACTTGTTACATAATTTATTTTATAATCACAAGTCTAAGATAACACATTCTCTAAAAATATTTCAAATATCTTTAAAAAACTCCTAGAAAATACATAGACAAGTTATCAGTTAATGCCCAAACTATCAATACATCCTTATCTTAAAACTAATGTAAAGTCTTTGTATTATAGGTTGGATTCATTCCTTCAGCCTGCTATTTCTTATTTCTTTATCCCAAGACTACAAATCTGCTAACAGAACGATAATACAATAGAATTTCCATCTTCCAGCCTACCACCACAACTAGCATATACATTTGGGATCAGAGCAAGGGACCTGTGTCTGTCTGCCAACCACATTCTGCATTGGACAGGGACCCTTCTGCCTCTTTCTTATAGTCAGGCTCTTGCTTGCCATTGTTAAACAGAAGCTTTATGACCCCTCACGTTAACTGAACATTTAAGTTTTACATTTTTGCAACCTGGTTCTTTTCCTAGAAATGATGCATCCTGTAAGTTTTTCCCTTAGGTTTTATAACCTGGTTCTTTTCCTAGAAATGATGCATCCTGTAAGTTTTTCCCTTGGGTTACACTTAATCCCTATTATAACTGGATTTTCTATGTCCAATTATGTAGAAACTCTGTAACCCTTGGCATTAAAGCCTATTTGTGTACTGATGGGATTTTGACACCCTACTTAGGTTACTATAGCAACCCCTTCTCCTTTATAATTTAATAGCTGACTCAATGACCATCAGTCATTTTATTGACAAGGATGATCAAGTTTAGTTTTTAACCCCTTTAAATTCACAAAGCCAAAATGATTTTTCTCTCCTAGGAATGCCAGAATCACCTCCGCAGATATGGAAATGTGAATCTGGAACTGGTGACTCGAATCATTAGAGATGGTGGCCCATGGGAAGATCCAGTGTTGCAAGCTGTTCTTAAAGCCCAGCCAGCATCTCAGGAGATAGGTACTTCAGGAGACTCAGAATCAAAACGAACATTTGTGAGAAGCAAGCGCAATTTTAATTTCTAACTAGAGCAGTAATAGTGATTTTTCTTTATCTTCTATTACTGAAAAAGAGTAATGTGTTTTCACATGAAGTGTGTTTAAATTGTTATACTAACCTGGCCCAAGAATGGTTTTTGACACCAGACTAGATACCTTTATTTCTAGTAATTTTCCATTTATTCTAATGGAAATTCAGTGTTAATACATTTACTGTCCAGATGTTACTTACAAGAGAGTTTGTTTCATTACTTGCTATATTTTAAAAATATATTTAAGTAGGAACAGACACCCTTAAAAAAAAAAAAGACCACCCTGCTTAAGTACATGGAATCTCCCTTATACAGGAAACTCTGAGGACTGGAACTCTGTCAGTTTTTGTCACCACTACTGCATATCCTATACCCAGCCCAGTACCTGGTACAGAGTAGGTATTCAATATGAGTATTTGTTAACTGAATGAAGTGACCACCTGAGGAATGTGTAAGTGAATGAGCGACTAGTTGAATGAACAAGTAAATTTCAATTCCAAATACTCTGGAGCAGTATTTCCCAAACTTCATCCATTAATAGAAGTTGAGTTTTATCTCATTCCTGAGTTACCTGCATGCTTTGACATCACCTCCTTTCCAACCTAGATCCACAGTGTTTCCTGTAGGCCAAAATTTCCTTTTGAGGCAAGATGCTCTGTCAATTACTTCTAGTTAATTTTATTTAAAAAAGTTTGCCATATGATTCCTGAGCCCCAGAACATTTTGGATCACCAAAATAGAATGTAAACTCAGTAGTGTAAGCAAAAAAGTATGGAAAACATTTGAAACCGTGGAAAGAGCCCATCGAGTGCAATTATAAGATGGCCAGGGGGAAAAGACCAGTCGCCTCACCCTTGGTCTCTTGAGGATACTTAACACCACATACTGTGCTGAGCAGGTTAGGGTCTTTCCATTCATCTCAGGTTAAGGGTTGGGAGTAGGTTTTGAGTAGAGTTGAGTGGATAAGGGGCTGTGCTTCTCTAGCTTAAGAGCAAGTCAACTCCAGATACAAATGTGGGGGACTGTGACAGAGATATGAGAGATGATGAAAGAGAGAAGATCAGAAGTAGTTCAAAGTGGTGGGTTGAGACAGGAGGTAGAATAAGATTAGAGGAAAGACCTACAATATAGATCATAGTGATACAGTGGTAAATACCCAGGGGATACAGAGGATACTGGAACTTGATGTGAGGGTTTCAGAAAGGAGTAAAAAACTGAAGAGGGATGCAGTTGGAACCAAGGAGGAAGAGTTGTATCATCCAGGAAAAGTATATAGAGTCAGTTAGTGAAGGTAAGGGTGACAGACTGAAGAAAACTATGAGGAGACTGAGGAATGTGGTCAGAGGGCCCAGGAGCTTAGATGAGCTTCAAAAGGAGTGAGAATAGAGAAGAAAGTCTGGGCTTTTCAGGGGGCTTTCAGGCTTCTGTGACTAGGAGCTAGAACAAATCTGTTGTTGGTTGGTATAAGGGCTGATGGTATCTCTGTTTCTCTGTCTCTCTCTCTCTCTCTCTTTCCTGCCTTTACATATTCCTTTCATACTTGCACTAGCATACCTCACTTTGGGAAAAGCTGCTCTAGAGCCTCATTAATATGTATGACCCTCCTCTAGTTGGTAACCATGAGGGTAAAGACAAGTCTGAAGTTTATCTTTGTATTAGCTATATAAAATATTGTCTGTTTATCATATACTATAAACAGAATTGCAAGGCAGATGTTGAAGCCCAAATAAAACATTACTCATAGGCATTTTAGAAGCTACTGATTAAACATACATGACTAAAGAAAACACTTTTGATTTGAAATCATGAAATGTGGGTCCCTGTTCCTGCTCTGCCACTTATTCTTTGTCCTTGGGCAAGTCATTTGACCTCTCTGAGTCTCAGTTTTGTGATGTGAAAGAAGTATTAGGATACCTGTCATAGGTTGTTGTTAGGTCTAAATAAACTTATGTAGATAAAGGTGTTTATATGTTTTTAAATTGTTTAAAGCAAATATTAATTAGTAATTATTCTTAGTAATACATAGCATATTTTAATAAGCAATCTTTTTTGGTACTACTTTTGGCTTAATTTCTTGTTAAAAAGTAGTAAAATATATTTTCATTAATTTAGATTACTTTTCTCTATACATCAACGTGGTTTTAATGACAAAATAGGATTCAGCCTTTTAATCTTACAGTAATGAAAATATCAGGCAACAAAATATAAAGTATATGAATTGACTAGAAATTCCAGACCCCATGCTATCTGAAACATATTTTAACATATTAGTGAACGGAAAAGAGAATATGTCATTTTTAAAAATTTTTTCAATATTTAGACTGAAAAGAAATCAACAGACACTTCTTGAGTTTTGGTATTGCTCTTATTTCCATTTTTCCAATTATGTAACTAAATAATCTTTTCATAAACTCCTACTAAGGAAAACGCTATTTAACTAAATAGCCAGTTAATCTAATTAGATGCCACATGTTAGTGGTAAAGTTTCAAACAACAAAGTTTAAGAATCTTTTCTTGAGAGTAATAAGAGTTTGTTTTCTTTTTAATATAGTGAACAAATATTTAAGTTCTGAAAATCCACTGTTCTTTGAACTACGTGCCAGATACCTAATTGCTTGTGAACGCATACCTGAAGCAATGGCTCTTATTAAATCTTGTATAAATCACCCAGAAATCAGCAAAGACTTGTACTTCCATCAAGCACTCTTCACATGTCTGTTTATGTCACCTTTAGAAGATCAACTATTCCGGGAGGTATTGTTTGAGATCATGTTTGCATTTTACTATTTTAACCGTATCCGACCCCCCCCCCCCCCCAAAAGTAGCCCATTCTTGTAAAATTCCTTTTATATTAACACCAAAGGTTTTAAGATTATATTATCTAGATGTTTTCTCTTTGGGACTATTCTTTAAACTCAGTTGATTTAGGCAATCTGAGGTTGACAATTGATGAAATTAACAAAGCACTCATAGTAAGCATTATACATGTTGAGCTTATTGTGTGACAGAAGAGGTTAAATAAAAATGGGAAGCATTTTAAATAAAAATTTAAATTGATTACTCAGCACTTGTTTTGTAAATACTTTTATAAATATTTTGCCTTTTAAGTAAAATACTAAGAAATTAAATGCTCTTTTTTTTTTTTTAAGATGAAAAAAATCTTTTCCTAATATAGAACCTATTTACTTGCAAGTGTGGACATTAGTGAGATTAAAAGTAGTTACAAATTGCAGGTGCTAGAGAGTGAAACTATGAAACCATGAAAATATTTGTGTAATTCATCATTGTCTTTGTAGAAGAAAACCAGAAATCTAAATTTTTACCTGAATGTTTAATCTAAATATTTAATGCAATTAGCTTTTTAGGAATTTTAATGATATGAATTGATTTTTCTTTTCCTCTTGTAGCATTTGTTGAAAACTGATTGTAAGAGTGGAATTGATATCATCTGTAACACTGAAAAAGAAGGCAAGACTATGTTAGCCTTGCAACTCTGTGAATCCTTTCTTATTCCACAGCTCCAGAATGGAGATATGTACTGTATCTGGTAAGTGTTCCTAATATGGAAATTGAAAGGATAAGATGGGGAATAGACGGAGAATTGGTTGGTAGAGTCTGGACTTTATGTTTTTAAAAAAGTTCTGTGAAAATGTTAAGTAACTTTTTAAAAATGTATTGTGCAAGAAACAACAGTAAGTTGTATTATCTAAAAATTTAAAAAGACAGTAACCATGTACCAGTAATTGACAGTGTAAATGTTTGAAGTATGTATTATAATGAAACAATTATATTTTAAATTAAATGTGGAGTGTTAAGTTTTTTAAGACTTTATTTTTTAGAGCAGTTTTAGGTTTACAGTAAAATTGGGAGAGAGGTACAGACATTTCCCATTATACCCCAACCCCCATACGTGTATACCCTTCTCCATTACCAATATTACTCAGAAAAAAAACAAAAAAACCTTCCCAGAAGGGCACTTTTTTTTCTTTTTTTTTAAACCAAGGATGAACCTGTAGTGGCACATCATAACCACCCAATGTCCAGTTTCTCTCAGGGTTCACTACTGGTGTTCTATATAATCTGTGGGTTTGGATAAATGTAGTATCGCACAGAGTATTTTCACTGCCCTAAAAGTCCTCTGTGCTACACCTGTTCATTTCTTCTCTCCCTCCCCCAACCCTCACCTCTGGAGACCACTGATCTTTTTAATATTATCATAGTTTTGCCTTTCCCACAATATCATATAGTTGGAATTATATAGTGTGTAGCCTTTTCAGATTGGCTTTTTTCACTTAGTAATATACATTTAAGGTTCCACCATGTCTTTTCATAGCTTGATAGCTCATTTCTTTTTAGTGCTGAATAATATTCCATTGCCTGGATTACCAATTTATTTATCTGTTTCACCTAATGAAGGACATCTAGGTTGCTTTCAAGTTTTGGCAGTTATGAATAAAGCTGCTATAAATATCTGTATGCAGGTTTTTGTGTAGACATAATTTTCAACTCCTCTGGGTAAATACCAAAGCAGTCGTGCGACTGCCAAAATGTATGGTAAGAGTATTCAGTTTTGGAAGAAACTCTCAAACTGCCTTCCAGAGTGGGTGTTACCGTTTTGTATTCCCACCAGCAGTGTATGAGGGTTCCTGTTCATTGTCCTCTCCAGCATTTGCTGTTGTCAGTGTGACAAAATTGGACCATTCTAATAGTATAGTAGACTCTTATATTAATTTGTATTTTCCTGATGATGTGTGATGGGGAACATCTTTTCATATGCTTGTTTTTTAACTGTATATCTTTGGTGAGGTGTCTGTTAAAGTTTTTGGCCCATTTTAAAATCAGATTATCAGTTTTCTTTTTGTTGAATTTTAAGAGGTCTTTGTATATTTTGAGTTAATTGTTCTTTATTAGGTGTGTCTTTCACAAATATTTTCCTCCAATCTATGGCTTGTCTTTGAATTTTCTTGATATTGTCTTTCACAGAGCAGAGTTCTTAATTTTAACAAAGCCTAGCTTTTCAATTATTTCTTTTCATGGATCATGACTAGTGTTGTAAAAAGGCATCACCATCCCCATAGGCATCTAGGTGTTCTCCTTTGTTATCTACTAGGAGAGTTATAGTTTTGCATTTTATGTTTAGGTCTGTGATCCACTTTGAATTAATCTTTGTGAAAGGTATAGTGTGTCTAGATTTTTTTTTTTGGCATGTGGATGTCCAGTTATTCCAGCACCATTTGTTGATGAGACTCTCTCCACTCCACTGTATTGCCTTTGCTCCTTTGTCAAAGACCAGTTGACTGTATTTATGTGGGTCTATTTCTGGGCTCTCTTCTGTTCTGTTCTCTTGATGTACTTGTCTGTTCTTTCACCAATACAACAATGTCTTTATTAGCATTTGTCTTCCAACTTTGTTCTTCAGTATTGTATTGGCTATTCTGGGTCTTTTTCCTCTGCATATAAACTTTAGGAATCAATTTGTCAGTATCCATAAAATAACCTGCTGAGGTTTTGATTGGGATTGCATTCAATTTGTACATCAAGACAGGAAGAATTGACATCACGACAATATTGAGTTCCTATTCATGAATATGGAATATCTCTCCCATTTATTTAGTTCTTTGATTCATTCATTAATTTTGTAGTTTTCCTCATGTAGATCTTGTATGTATTTGGTTAGATTTATGCCTAAATATTTTATTCTTGGTATGCTAATATAAATGGTATTGTATATTAGTTTGTAAAAACATTTTCAAAACTACTTAAAAATGATTAGTAGGATATATGAAACATCAAATTTACCTGTCAATCATATAATTTAGAATGTGGTATTAGAGTGTTTTTAGCACATATCTTCACTATTAGGTGAAATCATGAATAACTATAAAAGATTCTAATAACTTCTGCCTTCCCTTTCCTAGTACACACACATACACACATCCTACCACTTTGACATTTCACTAATTCTTTGTTTTTAAGTTTATTTATATTACTTACAGCATGTGCACACATGTGAAGGAGGGAGGGGCAAAGAGGGGGAGAGAGAATCCCAAGCAGGCTCCACCCTATCAGTGCAGAGACAGATGGGGGCTTCATCTCATGAGCTGTGAGATCATGACCAGAGCTAAAATCAACAATTGGACACTTAACCAACTGAGCCACCCAGGCACTCTGACATTTCATTAATCCTTAAAGGAGAACTAGGTTTCATTTGCTGACAATAATAATCTGAAATTATATGGGTTATAGACATTTTTTAATCAACACTTTTGAATTATAAATTCTGAAATATATATTTTTCACAAACATCCTCTTTAATGGATCAGTTTAATGTTAGTGGCAAATTTTAATAGAGTACAGAGCCTTCACTATATGTTGTCTATTTTTAAAGTTTATTTTTCTGAAGAAAGAAGTTCCAAGACTAATGTCACTGAAAATAAGAAATTTAAGAAATAAGATAAACTTCTAGTTTATTTAAATTGTTCATCCTGGTGGTTACGGCTTGTTAAATTAAAGTTATATATTGGTTTGAGAGTGTTTGATAGTGAGAAAAATTATCCAAAATAGTGAGTCATGAGATATTTGGGCTTTAAAAGGACACAACACTCCTAAAAACACCAATATTTATCTCTTAGGAATTGGCAAAAAAAATCTTTTTTTATATTTGTCTATTTTGAGAAAACGTGCCATGCAAGCAGGGGAGGGCCGGGGCCGGGGGTGGAGAGAATCCCAAGCAGTCTCTGTGCTGTCAGTGCGGAGCCTGACATGGGGCTCAATCTCAGGGACTGCAGGATCATGACCTGAGCTGAAAACAAGGGTCAGATGCTTAACTGCCGGAGTCACCATGCTCCCTGGAATTGGTCAAGTTTAAATACGTGTTTTACATTATACGTTTCAGTCTATCTAGTTTATTTCTTATAATAGCTTTTGAAAACTATCGCCATAACAGGATTTCACAGAGGATTTCACATCTTGAACCACAGCTGTCAGGTACCATTAACATAAGACATCAGGGTTTATTCATATACTTTCTATTTCCTGACTGCCACACTCTCCACTCTCAAGAAAACTGTCATTTTCTTAACCAGTTTCCAGACTATCAGGTCTGTCAAACTTTGGCACTCTTCTGCCTCATTCCAACACCCCCTAGCCCCACCACATACACACATAATTATAAATTGGTACATGTATTAAGCAATCTTAAGGAATATAAAATGGGTCATTCTGATATCAAGTAGTTCTTTAAAAACTTTAGTAAGCATAAGGTCACACAGAAGGCTTGTTATTTAATGCAGGTTTTCATGCCTATTCTCAGAGCTTTTAATTTCATAGTTCTGGGTAAGGAACTATACTTTTTAAAATCTTTCCTCTTTGACATTTTAACTATTATGTGTGGTGATGTGGCTCTCCTTAGGTTCATCTTGTTCTGAATTCTCTATGCTCCTGAATGTAGATAGATGTCTGTTTCCTTCCCCACATTAGGGGTATTTTCAGGTATTCTCTCTTCATGTCAATTTTCTGCCCATTTCTCTCTCTCCTTTTGGGACCTCTGTAATGTAAATGCTTGTTTGCTTGGTGTTATCCAAGATATCCCTTAACCCATTCTCATTTTTGAAAATTCTTTTTTCTTTCTTTCTTTGCTGTTCAGCATGTCAGCGTGGGTGCTTTCCATCATTGTCTTCAGACCACTAATTTGTTCTGCATTTTTCAGTAATCTTCCCTCTAGTTTATTTTCCACTTCAGTTTTTGCACTCTTCAACTCTGATTCGTTCTTTTTTATATTTTCTCTTTCTTTGTTGAAGTTCGGGGTTCATCCACTCTTCTCTCCAGCCTGGTGAGCATCTTTATGACCATTATTTTGAACTCTTTATCAGGTAGATCACTTATCCCCGTTTTCTTTAGTTCTTTTTCCCAGGTTTTGTCCTATTCTTTTATTTGGAGCATATTCCTGTATCTCCTCATTTGTTTGACTTTCTGTGTTTATTTCTATTAATCAGGTGGAACAGCTACTCTCCCTAAATTTGAAGGAATGATCCTATGTATAGTCCTCTCCTGTGTAGATTGTGTGCTTGGTGACTTTGGCTAGCTGGCTAGAGCTGCGGCTGGCATCGGCTGGATGTTCCTGGGCCTCTCTGTGCTGGGGCCATGCTGGTGGGAAGGCCAGAGCTGAAGTGGGTGTAGGCTGGGCTGGTCCTGGGGTTCTCTGCACAGATGGCACACTGGCAGGACAGCTGAAGCTGAAGTGGGGACAGGCTGTGGTATCCTGGGGCATTCTGTGTAGGGGGTGCCCTCGTGGGGCAGCTGGAGCAGAAGCAGGTGTGGAACATAGTGTCCTGGCAAGTTGTCTGGAGCTGAAGCGGTGTGAGTATGGAGCATTCCAGGGTGCTTTGTGTCTGTTACCTCGTCAAGTAGGCTGGAGCTGCAGTGCGCCCTAACTAAGGGTGACCCGGTATGCGCTGTACTGGGTCCCCTTGGTGAGACAGGTGGGGCTGGGATGGGTAGAGGACCAGGAGTCACTGAGGTGGTAGGGTGTCTGGACCATGCGCCTGTCCATGCTGTCAAGGTGGATGGGGAATGTAAACCGTGGTGTTTGACAGCCCTACTGACCTAGAGAAAGTTCCAGAAGTCCTCTTGCTATTTGGCAGATCTATGACTAGGTCTTTATATTCTAGTTGACGTTTTCAACTGCAGCTTTTTTTCTGTACCTCCAGGCATATGAATCTGCTCCTAGTCCCTTACTGTCCCTTGCCACTGCAGTTTACAGGGGTGGGAGTGGGGATTCCTGACGTTCCTGTGTCGTGTCTCTATCTTTCTTGCCATTGTCTATGTGGTCATTTTTTCTTCTGTTGTGCTGAAGTTGTTCAGTCAGTCTTCGGTTCTTCAGGAGGAACTGCTCTCTGTATAGGTGCAGATTTGTTGTGTCCCTGGAGGAGGTGAGTTCAGGGTCTGCCTATGTTGCCATCTTGGACCTAAATTCTTAAATACTTCAAACAACATCTCGAAGATGAATTTAATGATAAACTAATTTAATGTAATTTTATAGATTAAAATCTTCAGGCTCAGAGATAGAGTCAAACAGCTAATTAATAGCAGAGCTGGGTCTAGAAACTAGTGGACTTATCTTCCAGGGAAGCAGATTTTTATTTAGATTATGCATATTTGTATTAAAAAGTTTACCATGTAAATTGGAATTTCAAAGAGAGGAGGAGATCAGGAGGCAGTGGTAAGACATACAATTTTAAATAGTTTTAAAAGAGTTATCATTTCTTGATATGTAGTTATTCTGAAATATAATCATGACAGTTAAAGTAGATCTTTTCCTATGGGGAAAGGAATGTTCTGACTGACTATATTAAGCCAACAGATTCTTTAGCCTTTTTATTTTAATATACTCATAAATAAACTGAAATCCCTAGTATAATAAACAAATAAACAGAACAAAAAAATACTTTCTTCTTTTGGCTAACCATTTTACTCTTTAGGGAGGGGTTTTAAAAATAGAAGAAGAGTGCCTATCCTTCCTGCCCCCACCCACTGGCACCCTCTAAGAATAGAAGCTGGGTGTGTGACTCCCAGCTGCCTAACTGGAAAGGAATCTCCAGCCCGTTCCTTTGTCCGTCCTTCTGAGTGGGCGGAATACTGATTGCCTACTCTCATATTTCTTCTACCTCTCCTCAGTATTTCTGAATGCTGGCGTCCTTTTCTCTTACTTCTAAAAGTTGATTTTCACCGTAACTTGAAGAGCAGGATTTTTTCCAGCCTACAAGGTCTGTGTTGTCTGTTTTATTTTGGCTTTCCCTATGAACCAGCTTACTTCAACTCCCCTCTGGACAGAACCTGATCCACAGTCCAGTTTTGCTCTATCTGAAGCCAGTAGAGCAAGCATTCAACCCCATTTCTCTCACTATTGCTAACAACAACAGCCACTACAAAGTAGTAATAACAGCAGCTACTAATACCTTCTGAGTGCTTCCTATGGTCTATACTTCATATATACATTCTCTCATTTATTCCAGTAATCTTATGGGGTATACAATATTATGGCTAAGCCATGTAAATAATGAAGTAATGAAGCGAATAATGAAGCTAAGATTTAAATCCAGGCAGCCTGACTCTCAGCCTCTGCCATTAAATATTACATAATATAAATAGGTCAAACAAACAAAAATACGTTGTAAAGGTGGCTGTAGACCCTGTTATAGACTTCATTCTCCACAGCTTGTTACTTGATGATTTCATTAGTAGTCAGCTACCTGGGAAATGTGTTTGTACACCATAATGGAGCTGTGTTTTCTAAAGGACTTCTGTTTGGAAAGAAAATGTAAGCTTCATCAACACTATTTGCTCATGATGAAAGAAGCTATTGTGGGTTTTCAGAGTGTTCTGTTTTCCTTCAAAATCTAAAATACAAGTAAAACCTGATACCCCTTTTATAAATTCAGTCAAAATGAAGCTTCATAAATATATCCTGAGATTTCCAGAGTCTAGAGATTTGCCTACTAGGAAGCTAAAATCCATATTGGTAAGACCTTTCCTGGCATATTTATTAGAGTTTTGGGATTATATTTTGTTCACCAAGTTTTATCCTGAATTAACAGGAATATATACTAGTCAATTTGCAAGTGATCACATCCTATGTCTAACTAGTTTAGGGAAAATATACTAGTCAATTTGCAAGTGATCACATCCTATGTCTAACTAGTTTAGGGAAAAGTTAGAGCACATGGAAAAAGTACTGGGTCATGACAAAAAAAGGAGAAGGATAGAGAAGGAAAATAAGATCTCTCTCTTCAAAAAAGAAAAATAATAACAATAGTGTACCCTAAGGATGTTTATTAGGAGTCTTAATTTTTTTTTGGAGCGAGTTGGAGAATATATACATTTCTAGTATGTTTAACACTGATCTGTGTCATAATGAGTGCAATGAATACTCTACCCTAACTTCCAACTATCATTTTTTTATTTTTTGTCTTTAAATCTGTTGCAGAGATCTGCCAGATCTTCTTAAACAGTTAATCACTTGCCTTCTATATCATCCCTTTATTTATAAAGTACCCCTTATTTAGAATGTCCACCATCATCTTATACATCATTCTGTGTCTACAATTGCACTTAAGATATTTCCTCAAGACTCTCCCTCTAAATGCTCTTAGCATTTAGGAATACATTTTTTTTTTTTACTAGTTTATTAACTAGCAAGTATTTGTTGAATAAATCTCACTGGTTGGTACTATTTAGATTATAAAGATAAGGAAGGAATATAGGAAATTAGTGATTTATTAAACATCAGTTTATACCAGACATTTCACCTAGGTGTTTTCACTTAACTCTTAGTTCTTTTTATGTATAAGATAACTGTGGATAAAAGAGATAAAAGCCACTTAGCTAGTAACAAAACGGAGTTGGAATATATACTAGTCAATTTGCAAGTGATCACATCCTATGTCTAACTAGTTTAGGGAAAAGTTAGAGCACATGGAAAAAGTACTGGGTCATGACAAAAAAAGGAGAAGGATAGAGTAGGTCCCCGAAGATAACTGCTTCCAGGAACACTGATTTTTCTGCCCGTTGACTTCATTCTCTCCTGTTGCAGACCAAAAGGAATGTTAACAGTCTCCAGCCTTCAGAGTTTAGAGTTGAGAACATTCCAGGGACTCTGACAGGCTTGACTAGAGTCAGTTTCCTACAATTAATATCATAAGGAGGGTGAGGGCAGTCACATAGTTAAATGGTCACTGGGGTTCCAACCTTGTATAGGAGGTCTGTTTCCAGAAAAAGATGGCTCACTGTGAACTGGGTAATATCACACTAGTTAGTGTATAATGCCCTAATGAGAAATCTCTTATTCCCAGTCTCATGTTTTTGCCACTACTTCCATTATACAATGTGTCACTGAGATTAACAATATAGTTAACAGTTGGGGGAACAGGACTTATAAAATATCAACAAGGAAATATATGAAAAGCATGAAACCAACAAGAAGGATAAGATCTATTCTGAAGTAGTTATCGCTTTAGTTTGGGGTATTCATGAAGGCATTCATGATGAAGGGGGATTTGATAGGGACTTTGACAGATAAGCCCACCTTAGAAATGAGGTACTTTCCAAGTACAGCAATTAGCATAAACAAAATGGGAATAAATGAAGCACATTAACTAATTAACCTTGAAGAGTGCCCAGGATTAAAATCCTATCCTTCTGACTCCAAAACCCATGTTTCTGTTGCTGTTAATACTACGTGACATAGAGAATAAGCACTGAATGAAATTTTTTGAAAGTGTGGAAACAGATCAGTTTAGCAACTGATCTAGAAGCACATATGTAAAATTAGAGGGCCTAAGGAGTAGCGCTGGGAAAGAATGGTATGGTTATGGGCAAAATATAATTGAAATACAAAGGCTGTGGAAAATAAACAGATTAGAACCAAACAGGTTCGAGGAATGTTCAGTGCGTTGACTGACCTCGCAAAAGAATCAATTTTGCAGGAGTATTATTCATTTTAAGTGGGTTACAGTGATAGAAAGCAATCTAAATTGAAATGCCCAGGCATGGAAATTGGGAAAGAAGTCATTGCGACAGATTTGGGAGTAAAGTGTGAAACCTGGTGAGCTTTTCTCTGCAAAACAAAGTGGGGTTGTGGACTGAAACTTATGAACACCCGTACAGACTAGAAGAAGACAGAATTAGAATTTTGGTCTTCTTCTCTGTTCCTTACCATTATTTTCTGTTTTGTGCTTTCTGGATTGTCTCTCTAAGCAGACTATGTACACCTTCATGATAGTAATCACGCTGTCCTTAAACTTTCTAGCTGTATGTGCTAGGCTCAAAGTACATGCTCAGTAAATCACTTAAAAGAAAAACAAACAAAACAATTTTCATCAATTATTTTAACACTTTTTTAGATTATGATGCTTTATGTACTTTGACATATTTTAAAGAATTCTAATTTACTAGAAAGGGATATCTAAATGTGTCAATTATATGTTATGATTTCCTTTGCCTCATAACCCACTCCTCTTACCTTGTCCATCTAATAACCATGGCCATATTTTAGAAACCAATCTACCAGTGAAATACTTTAAATGGTCCATAGATTTTCTGTTTCAGAATACTACATCTTAACAGAAGAGCAGATGATCTTTAGTAGAATGTTTCAGAATCAGTACTACAGTATCTTACACTTTAAATGAGTACAATGGGTATCTTAAGAGATTGAAAATAAAAAAAATATGGACACTTCTTTGCAGAAAGTATACAAAATTGACTTCTAAATTTACAAGTAGGGTATTAATTAAAGGCCAAAGTTTAAAGTAGTATCATTGATATTGCTACACCGGGATTACAATTTGTTATCATGTACTAGAGGTGCCTTGGGATTGTCAGCACATGATTGGAATTCATTCCTTGCTACTGTAAGATTACAATTTCTGATCTCTCTTTTCGTTTCATACAGGTAGCAGAAGTAGCTGGAAGTTAACATAATGATCCATTTACTCCCATGTTGTATCCATCCCAGCCAGGCTACTATAGAATCATCAAAAGATAGCTAATGTCTGTATTGGAATAAACTCTATTTTTGATTATTTCTCTCTTTTTCTCATTTACAGGGAGTTGATTTTCATATGGAGTAAACTTCAGCTTAAGTCTAATCCTTCAAAACAAGTTTTTGTAGATCAATGCTACCAGCTTTTAAGAACAGCAACTAATGTGAGAGTCATATTTCCTTTCATGAAAATCATTAAAGATGAGGTAAACAGGATATATCTATCACTTAATTTTAAATGAAATGTAAATGACAGTTCACCAAAACTTGGATCATTTATGATAAAATGTTTTGAAGAGAAGGAGGATTTTAAGGCCACATTCTCTATGTATCATACCCTTCCCTTTCCCCAACCTCAATCTCCCCACATGGTACCAAGCATATGCAAAAGTGAAAATAACTGAAAATAGACAGAAAAACTGCCAATTTACTGTTACTTAAAATTCAAAATGGGAACTGCTTCCATAAGAAGTGATTATCTCTTTTCTTTAGAAGTGTCATTTTTAACACTATCCTAATCCGTTTGTAGAATCTTATTTGCAGATGAACTTTGTATATACATAGGTAATACCTGCTCGCTTTCACATAAAATATAGTTCATAATTTTAAGTCTGGTGATAAGGTGAAAAGGAACAATGAATTCTAAAACATTTTTGAAATCTGATAAATTTTTATTTATTTGAAGTAATAATAAAATCCATTACCTGTTTTTAAAAATAGTTCTGAAGTAAGTTTTTCATGGGTCACTTAAAAGTGAATACAGTTCTATGTAAGACTCTTACATAGACATGAAATTGGATCCTGCAAATGCTTTAACTTTTTCCCCTCAAATATTAACAGAACCTTGAATGCCCAGATCAGGATAAAGCTACCCTACATTAGGTAGCTCCCTTTGGCTGAATCTTTATGTGGGTTACTTTTAAATATATAAAGAAAGATCCAATAAACATTTCTTACAAATTCATGCATTTATCACATTCATTATCATGTTACTCATTAGATGTATGACCATGTAGTGGTTATATTCACATGATAGAAAGTTAGCAGCATTGTAATCAGAGAGTTTTGTAAATGTCCTATTTTATTTTACTAACTGCATTCATAGCTTAATTATGAAACCGTGAAATGTCATTCAAATGCATTGTCAAGGTGCCTAGGTGGCTCCGTCGGTTAGGCGTCCAACTTCAGCTCAGGTCATGAGTGCCTTGTTGGGCTCTGTGCTGACAGCTCAGGGCTTAGAGCCTGGAACCTGCTTCTGATTCTGTCTCCCTCTCTCTGCCCCTCTCCCACTTGTGCTCTGTCTCTGTCTTTCTCCCCAAAATAAACATTAAAGAAAAACAAACAAATGCACTATCAAAGTTAACTTCAACCCCCATCAAAAACAGAAAAAAACAAAAAAGCTATGTTATAGAATCCTTCTCAACATTTATTTTTTTAATGTTTGTTTTTGAGAGAGAGGCAGAGACAGAAGTTGAGGGGGGAGGGGCAGAGAGAAAGGGACACAGAATTTGAAGCAAGCTCTAGGCTTTGAGCTGTCAGCACAGAGCCGGATGTGGGGCTTAAATTCATGAGCTGTGGGATCATGACCTGAGCTGAAGTTGGATGCTTAACCGACTGAGCCACCCAGGTACCCTCCTGCTCAACATTTAAATTGCATCAGAATCTGGGGGTGCCTGGGTGGCTCAGTCAGTTAAGTGTCTGACTTTGGCTCTAGTCATGATCTTGTGGTCTGTGAGTTTGAGCCCCGTGTCAGACTCTGTGCTGACAGCTTGGATCCTAGAGCCTGCTTTGGAGTCTGTGTGTGTGTGTGTGTGTGTGTGTGTGTGTGTGTGTTTCTCTCTCTCTGCCCCTCCCCTGCTCATGCTCTGTCTCTGTCTCAAAAATAAACATTTTAAAAAATTAAATAAATAACCAGTAAAAGAATCACCAGTAAAACTTTTAAAAAATAAAAGTGTATCCACATACATTTTTTACAAAGGATTCTTATTTGCACCAAAAGTTGAGTTTTGTTATGTAGAGTTTACAATGTAGGTGATGTTCAGCCAGTTGTCATAAAGCTTTCTTATTTTCATGTCTAGTCAACCTGAGAATATAAGAGGAAAAATTCAAAGATGAAATAAATATTGTAAATATGCTTAACTGTTTACTAAAAACATCTTTAATGATGGAAAAATCCTATACGCTTCAACGTGCTGAAGAGAAGCAAAAACAATGCTGTGTGAATTCAGGAGAATGAGACCTTACAAATGGCATATGTGAAAAGGCTTCATAGAGCAAGATGCTTTAAGCTGGGTTTTAAATGATAGAGAAGGATGATACATGTAAAGGATTTTGTATTTATATAGCACTTTTGCCTCATTGTATTACTTGTTTTTGTCACAACTGTCCATCAGCATTAATACGGTAGGAGAAAAAAGTGAGGCAGCGTGTGGGAGATGAAACTAGTCAGAGACTGCCTGAAGTTAGCTGTAGGGTGGGTGGGTGGGAGGTAGTCATTGGGAATCTGTAAGGGACCTGCATGTTGCACTGAAAGTTGGACTGAAGTCCATAATATACTGGGATTATTGAAGGATTTTAGGTAAGGAAGTATCCTGTTGCCTGTGTAATGATTTTGAAATTAAAAAAAATTATTTTTAATATTTTTATGTTTATTCTTAAGAGGGTGAGGAAGCGCAAATTGGGGATGGACAGAGGGAGAGTGGGGGTCAGAGGAAGTGGGCTCTGCGCTGACAGCAGCAAGCCTGATGGGGGGGTGATGCGGGGCTTGAACTCACAGACGTGAAATCATGACCTGAGCTGAAGTTAGACACTCAACTGACTAAGCCATTCGGGTGCCATATGATCTTAGAATTTTTAAACTTGGGCAGCTGGATACATGATAATTTCATGAGTTAAGACAGAGGATGTAGATAGAACTTAGGAGAGAGAAAAGGAATTCTGTTTTGAAGCAGTGGATTTTGAATTTACCATATCTGGAAAATCTAGGTGGAAGTATCTAATTATAACAGATAAGAAGAAATAAAAAATTTGAACTCAGAAAAGGATTCCAAGCTGAAATGATGGATTTACAGGAGAAAGCTAAAGTCAGAATAGATCTGATTCCATTTATATTTGCAAACATTTATTCAAAGGTCAATATATTATGCCAACTTCTATGTTAACAAAAAGAAGATACAAAAAAATGAGATACTCTCCCTGTGATTTAAGAATTCAAGTCAGGGGGTAGGAGCATATATACTTATGTGTGTACTTTTTATAAATAAGTATAAATTACTCTCAGTGGAAAGAATAGGGAATGTTTAACTCTACCCCAGGGCTCAGGCCAGAATGAATGGGGAGAAAAACTTTCAGAGTAATACTGACTCTGAAAGAATGAATAGGAAATGGGTAGAAATTTACTATCTAGATAACGTGGGATTATGGTATGCAAAGTTAAGTTCTGCTTGTAAAAGTGTAAGTAGTCAAGCTGGGCTACACAGCACGTAACGGACTAAGGAGACATGAGGCTGGCAAGGTCGTATTCCTCCCTGTCATCTCTAATATAGCTAGAGGCATCATTTACAATTTGAGTTAAGGTGGGCACACAACAAATTCCCAAGTGTAGTTACCTTTGAGTCATCAATAAAAGTTTCAAAGCTTGAATAATTTTCAGATAACTTCCAAATAGGTACATTATTCTGATTATTATTATATTTGGAAAGATTGTAATTGTCCTGTTCATATGAGCCATACTTTTCCTCTTATTTGGATAAATAATACTTAAGATAATATTTTTAGTACAGATTTATGAATGAATGTATTTTTTTAATCTAGCTCTTTTTAACCATCAAAATTGATAAACTGTTTAAACATTTAATTTAAACATTATTTAATTTAACCATTCTGCCTCAGAATGTGAGACTGGTACCTAAAATAAATGGGGAGCTAGATTTGTAAGAAACCTTAATCACCATAAGGTTATGAAGCATTTTGTATTCTGGCTAGTAGGGTTTGTCACACTGAAAAATTAATTAAATTGGAAGCTACATTGGAAGTCTCCTCCAGATTATTGTGAAGTTAAAGAAGAAAGATTTATTTCTATATTAAAGAAGAATTAAAACAAAGCTACCTGATGAGGAAAACTGCACATTTGTATACTGTGTTTATTCAGCTCTCATTTCAGAGTTGTATTTTAAAAAGATAAAACAGTATTAAAAAAAATTTTTTTTTTTTACAAAATGTATTTAGTAATATTTTTCCTCTTTCAGGTTGAAGAAGACGGCTTACAAATTTGTGTCGAAATATGTGGTTGTGCTCTACAACTAGATCTTCATGATGATCCCAAAACTAAATGTTTAATATATAAAACAATTGCACATTTTTTGCCAAATGATTTGGAGATCCTCAGGATTTGTGCACTCTCGATATTTTTTCTTGAGCGCTCCTTGGAAGCCTATCGTACTGTTGAAGAGCTTTACAAACGTCCAGATGAGGAATATAATGAAGGCACAAGTAGTGTTCAAAATCGTGTTCGTTTTGAATTACTTCCAATTTTGAAAAAGGGATTGTTTTTTGATCCTGAATTTTGGAACTTCGTAATGATTAAGAAAAACTGTGTAGCATTATTGAGTGATAAATCCGCAGTTAGATTTCTAAATGAAAGTACACTGGAAAATTCTACAGGTAGTCTAAAAAAGGCAGTGGAACAACAAGGTTTAGATGAAGGGCTTGACTCTCTTAGAGATCAGAGCATTGGAGAGCCTGATCCTGATGATATATCTAGAGTGCAACCTAAGGGTCACATTAATACAAAGAAAAATCTTTCGGCTCTTAATGTTTCCAAAGTAGATCACAATGTCCCAAGGCATCGGTGTATGTTATGTAACAAGGAATTTCTAGGCGGTCACATTGTAAGGCATGCTCAGGCTCATCAGAAAAAGGGCAGTTTTTCATGTGTGATATGTGGTAGAAAATTTAGAAACAAAGGACTTATGCAGAAGCATTTAAAGAATCATGTTAAGAAAATACAAAGACAGCAAATTGCTGCAGCTCAACAGGAGGACCAGGAAATCCCTGCTTTGGAAGAAATAAATTGTTCTGATGCTTTCATTTCATTTGAGAATGGGAATTCTGATAATAAGGATTTGGAAGCAGAGATAATTACTGCTTCCAGTGATGGAAGCAAAGAAGTCATCTCTGCAAATGTGGGTGAATTCATTGAAATTCCTGTAAGTGTATCAGAAGATATGATTGAAAACATGATGGAAAACGGGAGTCCTGATAATTCTTTAAATAATGTCTCAGAACCTGTGCCTGTATGTGAGGATGACTATGAGGAGGAAGAGGATGAAGAGGGTGACTATGAAGAAGACGATTATGACCTGAATCAAGAAACTTCAGTACTTCATAAAATCAACGGAACTGTGTGTCATCCAAAAGAGATATATGCTACAGATCAAGAAGGAAACTTTAAGTGCCCTGCTCTTGGTTGTGTCAGGATATTTAAAAGAATTGGATTTCTAAATAAACATGCGAGGACTGTACATCCAACAGATTTAAATGTGCGGCAAACAGTAATGAAGTGGAGCAAAGGAAAATGCAAATTCTGTCAAAGGCAATTTGAAGATTCTCAACATTTTATAGATCACCTTAATAGACACAGCTACCCAAATGTGTACTTTTGTTTGCATTTTAATTGCAATGAGTCGTTTAAGTTGCCAGTCCAGCTTGCCCAGCACACAAAAAGTCACAGGATATTTCAAGCTCAGTGCAGTTTTCCAGAATGTCATGAGCTTTTTGAAGATCTTCCGCTGCTCTATGAACATGAAGCTCAGCACTATTTGAGTAAAACACCAGAATCCTCTGCACAACCAAGTGAAACAATTCTTTGGGATGTTCTTACAGACTCAGATCCTAATCATCAGGAAAAAGACTCATCTAGTAATGAGAAACAAACTTTCACTCTGCCAGTTTCTACTAGCAAATCAAGGAAAGATTCCACAGAACCAAAGACATGTATAGACAGCATGGAGAAGAAAACAGATGGTTTAGTTCAGAATGGAAATGAACATTCTGACGACACTGTTTCTGATATAAGCTTGATAGACCAAAAGATGCCTGACACAGAGCCAAATTCTGAAAATAATAGTAGTATTAGTGATTTAGTCAATGGACACAGTGGGATAGAGCAGACACCTTTAGTTTCATCAGAGCCTGCTTTGAAAACTGATACGAACAGAATCAGGACAGAAAATGGTTCCGTTTTACCCAGTGTTGTACCACAAGAACATAATACCCTGCCAGTATCTCAGGCAACTTCCAAACCAAATCTGACGAGTGAACATACTTCATATGGCTTAATTTTAACAAAGCCATATGTCAGACCACTGCCTCCCAGTTACCTTGATGAACGGTACCTTAGTATGCCAAAACGCAGAAAATTTCTGACTGATAGAGTTGATGCCTGTTCTGATCAAGATAACGTTTGTAAAAAATCCGTGAAAAGATTAAGATGTGGCAAATGCCTGACCACCTACTGTAATGCAGAAGCACTTGAGGCTCACCTTGCACAAAAGAAATGTCAGACACTCTTTGGATTTGATTCTGATGATGAAAGTAAGTCTTCTATTTTCTCAGTAGGTGTTATCTGTAGGAATAATAAATGCCATAGATCTTTATGACGTTAAATATTTTATAGCACAGATAATAAGGCACCACACTATATTTCTTTCAATCCCTACAACCACTATAAGGTGATAGTACTATTCCTGTTTTGTATATCAAGCAACTGAAATTCACAAGTTAAGTAATTTGCATAGCTACAGCCAATGAACTTGTGGATGCCAGAACTTATACATGGGTTTTCATGCTCTTTGATCATACTCTTAAATGTGTCCAAGACATTTTCTTTATTGCAGATTTCAGGTTATAAAAATTTTAGAAATAAAGTAATTATGATGGAAATGTTTTTCATCTGCATGCCAGAATATGAACCCAGTGAAGTTGAGCTTCTATTACAGAAACAGAGGTGAAAAAGAACCAGAAAAATTGAATTAGATCCAGAATAATTGAAAAAAAATTGAGCAAAAGAGCTTGCTTTTCTACTAATATCAGTATTTTTTTTAATGAGTAAAGGGATAAAACAGGAATCTAATTTAGAATTCCAGTTGAATTATAAAATCTGAATTAACAGACATGTTCTCTTTTACAGGTGCCTGATAAAAATGTTTCAGAAAGGTCTGTCGATCAAGCAGTAGTGTGATAGAAGCACTGCAAGAAATCGAATCATCAGTTTGCTATTTTCCTGATGGCCTTAATTTTCAAGCGGTCTTGGATTTACTAAAGATAAAGACAAAGCACATTTTCTAGAATGAACTCAAGGGAGGAGATGTGCTGGTTTAGACTCCAAAAGGGTTATTACAAAACTCCCAAAGTACCAGTTATCCAGAAAACCACATTTTTAAAAAAGTTGATGACTATTAATGCAGCATGTTCAGTTTTACCTATGTGAGAAACATGTTCGGGCAACAAGTCAGAAAGGAAAACCAGCTATGGCCTTACAGAAAGGGAAAAGTTAGCCAGTTATTAAAAAAAAAGGGGGGGGGGATTGGGTGGTTTACAATAAACAACTTAAAGTGTTCTACAAAAAAATTTGTTTTCTGTCATGCATAATCAGATTATGTCCTCCCCTTCTCATCAAACATGGTTTAAAGAACTATCGCTATTTGCTTTCTTATAATTTAGAAACTGACACATGAAAATAAAATTTGATTTATCATCATGCTATCCACAAAAGATTGTAACTTATTTCCAGATGATTGATTAGATGGAACAGAATTCA
>NC_043704.1:40642753-40643988 GCF_006229205.1 Suricata suricatta
AGAAAGCTTCCTTTTCTTCTGAATCCCAAATTAGAACTGTTGGAAGTTGATGTGCCCCACAGAAGAAAAATGTAAGTTTATGCTTTGTAAGAAATACATGATGAAATGTACACATTCTTTCCATAGCAATTACTTGAGGGGTATATAAAGAGGTTTAGAACAGCATAACCAAATAGATTTTTATAAAACATTCCTTGATTTAATTATTTATAGGCCGATTTGATCTCAGTGTTTCAGAAACAGTTTTCCCTTAGCAACACAAAAGTAGAAATAAAACCTCAAATTAAAGACAAAATTAACAAGTGGAATATGTTTAAAACCTCTTGGTATCAACTGAAGAATGAATGAAAATAACAATTTTCAGACATGGATTTATGTCAATAGTTACAACTTATAAAAAATGAAAGTTAAAAGATGTGATAAAATGATAAATTATAATTTTTAACTTCTGGAAAATATACAAAGCAGAAATTATATTTCAAAAAAACTTCATTGTCCAAATGACTAGTATCCAAACAGACTTTTTATTACAAGATGTACTTTATCCTGAACTGAAATGGAACTCAAGTATGTTTTTATCTTCAGGAAATATGGAAAACATTTTTTTTTAGTTGACCTTAAAGGATTTAAAAACCTGATTGAGTTGCGTTTACTTGTCTGTTATTTAAATGTAAATCCCACAGCCTAATGTAGGATACACAACAAAACAAAAGCCTAAATTTGATTGTAGTGGACTTGTGACTCTCAATTGCATAGTAGTGAATGAATGAATAAACTAATAAAATTGGGAAAATTCTTTAGATCCTTCATGGCCTGGAAATCCCAACCTGCTAAAGTCTCGATGCTACCTTGAAGAAATGTCCCTTTCCTTAGTGACTTCATTAAGGAAGCCATAATACTGAGGTCTGATAAGATTATCTGCTTTGATAAAAAATGTATCTGTTTGAATAATTGGAATATTTGGTTGATGATGGTATTTATTAGCTCCACTTTTTAAGAAATTGCCTTTGTATTTTTGTTCATTTTATCCCTGCCTTCGATTAACGCACTACTAGGTAAAAGAAGATCATTCAGCTTCCTCTTTTAGACAATGTACAGGTGGAACATATCTGACAGGGTATTTTCAAAAACATTTCGTGTTTTAACGATTCATTGACTAGTAAGTTAAAATCGTCTTTAGGAAAATTACTGGTCATCAAGGAAAATAAAAGCATCAATCTCTCTTAACTGTGTTC
>NC_043704.1:40644088-40645627 GCF_006229205.1 Suricata suricatta
ACTGTTGACATTGCTGCTATGAACATTGGGGTACATGTGCTCCTATGCATCAGCATTTCTGTCTCTCTTGGGTAAATCCCCTGCAATGCTATTGCTGGGTCATAAGGGAGTTTTATGGATAGTTTTTTGAGGACCCTCCACACTGTTTTCCAGAGCGGCTGCACCAGTTTACATTGCCACCAACAGTGTAGGAGGGTGCCCATCTCTCCACACCCTCACCAGCATCTATAGTCTTTTGATTTGTTCATTTTAGCCACTCTGACAGGCGTGAGGTGGTATCTCAGTGTGGTTTTGATTTGTGTTTCCCTGATGATGAGTGATGTTGAGCATCGTTTGATGTGTCTGTAGGCCATCTGGATGTCCTCTTTGGAGAAGTGTCTGTTCATATCTTCTGCCCATTTCTCCACTGGATTAATCTTGTTTTGTGAGTGTGAAGATTGGTGAGTTCCTTGTAGATTTTGGGTAACAGCCCTTTATCTGATATGTCGTTTGTAACTATCTTTTCCCATTCTGTTGGTTGCCTATTAGTATTCTTGATTGTTTCCTTTGCCGTGCAGAAGCTTTTTATCTTGATGAAGTCCCAAGAGTTCAGTTTTGCTTTCATTAACCTTGCCTTTGAGGATGTGTTGAGTAGGAGATTGCTGCGGTGGAGGTCTAGGAGGTTTTTTCCTACTTTCTCCTTGAGGGTTTTAATGGTTTCCTGTCTCACATGCAGGTCCTTCAGCCATTTTGAGTTTATTTTTGTGTATGGTGTAAGAAAGTGGTCTAGTTTCATTCTTCTGCATGTGGCTGTCCAGTTCTCCCAGCACCACCTGCTAAAGAGGCAGTCTTTTTTCCATTGGATCCTCTTTCCTGCTTTGTCAAAAATTAATAGGCCGTCCATTTGTGGGCCCAGTTCTGGGTTCTCTATTCTATTCAATTGGTCTATATGTCTGTTTTTGTGCCAATACCATACTGTCCTGATGATGACAGCTTTGTAGTAGAGGCTAAAGTCTGGGATTGTGATGCCTCCCGTTTTGGTTTTCTTCTTCAATATAACTTTGGCTAATTGGGGTCTTTTGTGGTTCCATACGAATTTGAGGATAGTTTGTTCTAGTTTTGAGAAGAATATTCGTGCAATTTTGATGCAGATTGCATTGAATGTGTAGATTGCTTTGGGTAGTAATGACATTTTCACAATGTTTATTCTTCCGATCCATGAACAGGGAATGTTTTTCCATTTCTTCGTGTCTTCTTCAATCTCTTTCATAAGTTTTCTATAGGTTTCATCATATAGGTCTTTTACTTCCTTGGATAGGTTTACTCCTAGGTATTTTATGGTTTTTCGAGCAATCGTGAATGAGATCAGTTTCTTAATTTCTCTTTTGGCTGTTTCATTTTTGGTGTATAGGAATGCAACTGATTTCTGTACATTGATTTTGTACCCTGCGACTTTACTGAATTCATTAATCAGTTCTAGAAGGCTTCTGGTGGAGTCGATTGGGTTTTCCATGTAGAGTATCATGTCATCTGCAAATGTGAAAGTTTGACTTCTTCCTT
>NC_043704.1:40645727-40671066 GCF_006229205.1 Suricata suricatta
AAAAAAAAAAAAAAAAAAAAAAAAAAAAACCATAAAATACCTAGGAATAAACCTAACCAAAGATATAAAAGATCTGTATGATGAAAACTATAGAAAACTTACAAAGGAAATTGAAGAAGACACAAAGAAATGGAAAACATTCCATTCTCATGGATTGGAAGAATAAACATTGTTAGAATGTCATTATTACCCAAAGCAATCTACAGGTTCAATGCAATCCCCATCAAATTGAACCAGCAATTTTCTCAAAGCTAGAAGAAAGATCCTAAAATTTGTAAGGAACCACAAAAGACCCTGAATAGCCAAAAGAATATTGAAGAAGAAACCAAAAGAGGAGGCATCACAATCCTAGACTTTAGCCTCTACCACAAAGCTGTCATCATAAAGACAGTATGGTATTGGCATAAAGAGAGACACATAGACCCATGGAATAGAATAGAGAGCCCAGAACTGGACTCACAAGTGTATGGCCAATTAATCTTTGACAAAGCAGAAAAGGCTATCCAATGAAAAAAAGACAGCCTCTTTAACAGATGGTGCTGGGAGACCTGGACAGAACATGCAGAAGAATGAAGCTAGACCACTTTCTTACACCATACACAAAAATCAACTCAAAATGGCTGAAGGACCTGAGTGTGAGACAGGAAACCATCAAAACTCAGGAGGATAATACCAGGAAACAACCTCCTTGACCTCAACCACAGCAATTTCTTACTTGATACATCCCCAAAGGCAAGGGAATCAAGAGCAAAAATGAACTATTGGAACCTCATCAAGATGAAAAGCTTCTGCACTGCAAAGGAAACATCATGAAAACTAATAGGCACCCCAGAGAATGGGAAACGATAGTTGCAAATGACATAACAGAGTAAGGGCTAGTATCCAAAATCTACATGTAACGCACTCAAATTCCACACCCGAAAAACAAATAATCCAGTGAAGAACTGGGCAGAACACATGAATCGACACTTCCTCCAAAGAGGACATCCAGATGGCCAACAGACACATGAAACGATGCTCAGCATCATTCATCATCAGGGAAATACAAATGACAACCGCAATGAGATACCAAGTCATGCCAGTCAGAGTGGTTAAAATGAATAAATCAGGAGATTATAGATTCTGGCAAGGATGTGGAGATGGGCACCCTCCTCACTGTTGGTGGGAATGTAAACTGGCGCAGCCACTCTGGAAAACAGTGTAGAGGTCCCTCAAAAAAATTAATGATAGAACTCCCCTTTGACCCAGCAATAGCACTGCTAGGCATTTACCCAAGGGATATAGGAGTGCTGATGCATAAGGGTACATGTACCCCAATGTTCATAGCAGCACTTTCAACAATACTCAAATCATGGAAAGAGGCTAAGTGTCCATCAACTGATGAATGGACTAAGAAGATGTAATTTATACATACAAAGGAATACTACATGGCAGTGAGAAAGGATGAAATCTGGGTATTCGTGCAACATGGATGGAACTCAAGGGAGTCGTGATAAGTGAAATAAATCAGGGGAAGAAGGAGAGATACCATATGTTTTCAGTCATAAATGGAACAGGAGAAACTTAACAGAGGACAATGGGGGAGGGGAAGGGGGAAAAATAATTGGGGAGAGGGAGGGACGCAAATCATGAGAGACTCTTGAATACTGAGAACAAAGTCAGGGCTAAAGGGGGAGGGGGGGCGGGGAAGGGGGTGATGGGCTTGGAGAAGGGCACACTTGTAGGGACGAGCACTGAGTGTTTATATGGAAAACAACTTGACAAATAAACTATAAAAGAAATAAATAAATTGGTATCTGAATTCTAGTAGTTAATTTTTTTAAATACATAGGATTAAACTTTAATTATACATATCATAAGCCCTTATACAGTCCTAATCCTTATGCGTATTTTGTCCAACGTAATTCTTCACTAACCAAGAAATCAGCAACTCATTGACTCTTCTCCACAATCCTATAACAAAAAGTGGCATTTGGTTTGTCCTTCAGAAACTTCTCATTCAATGTTTCTTACTTTTTTTCTTAACTATGACATAAGACTGGGCTAATGCCAATCAGCCTACAATCACATCAACTGTAGAGGCTTTCATTCGATATGTTTAAAATTAGTGTGGGCAATCACAGTCACGGCTGTCAAAGGCCTTAACAGTTATTTAGCTGTTGCTAGACTTTAATTAAATATTTGCTGTTAGCAGCATTTGCTGTATTATTTAATATCTAGTGGAAACAGGAATTTTATATATAAATTTGATCCAATAATACACATACACATATTATTATTGCTGTTCATATATAATACACATGCGTGCAAACACACATGTAATAATTATATTGCATGTAAGTTCCAGTATATTACAGCTACATGTACACATGTAACACATGTATACACTCACATATACAAATAATACACATATGCCCTTATAAATATATATACCTGCACATATAATAAAAAACAAGTAGATAATTACAATTTTAAAAATTAGTATAAAGTTTTTAACTAGGTATTTTTCAGGTTGTCAAATCTTTCAGATAATTCACAAATTAAAAACGAAAGGCATAATTAGACACGTTTTCCTGACTCTTCAATATTAAAATTTGCACCTCAAATATGACAAGTACTTGCTAGCACTTTATAATCTTATGGAATTATATAAGTAATATAACACGTCATTTCCATGACAAGGATTCAAATTTCATCATTAAATTTTCTTCTATTTCAATCCCTTGGCTTTTTTTTCAAAAATATTTTTAGGTGCATATAGATAAAGTGTTTTATTCTATCAGTGTTCCATGGCATTTAAACTCCTGAATACCCTCATAGGAAGGATTTTTCTTCATTTTAAAAAAAGAGTTATATAGTTTCATCTAAGTTCTGAAAATACTGTTTTATACCCATAAACATAGAACCTGGTCTTTGCCCTTTTATTAGTAACATTATGACTTTCCAATGTCCATCACCTTTAAAAGTACACTTGGGTTTACAACAGATCAGACAGCCGTTGCCCACCGACGTGGTTTACCACAACCAGTCAACCACGTCCCCATGGGGTATTGTGGTGGCAAATTCTGGGCCAGCCACCAGATTCATACCTTAACTTTAATTAATAAATCAGGCTTACTAAGCTTGATTCTTAATACTAGGAACATGAATCATATATTTATGATATATAAAAAATGAAAAGACATTAATTATTGCCATTAATTATTACCTAGAAGTTTAATGTTGATACAAGCATATGAATACTCAAAACATAATTTCACCATGTCCAATGGTAGATAGGACTCAACATTTTTTGAGAGATGGAATTTTGTGATTTATATACAACAGGAACAACACTTAAAATTATTCTTAAATGATTAAGGATAATAATTTCATATACTATAAGTAACATGCATGTATCCATGTGAATATATATACTATACATACAAGTTTAGACTGGAAGCTGCCTTTTACTATTGACATTTTCAGGATTTTATTCACATCAATTTATTGGGAAGTTTATATTCTTGTTTAGTAGAGTTATGATAGTGTCATGGTTAATTTTATGTGTCAATTCAACAGGGCCCGAGGGTGCTAAGCTATTTGGTCAAACATTATTGTGGGTGTTTTGTGAGGGTGGTTTGGAATGAGGTTAACACTTAGGCTGAGTAAAGATGGGTAGACTAAAGCAGCTTGCCCTTCTCAGTGAGGGTGGGCCTCGTCCAATCAGTTGATGGCCAAGTCCTCCCTTAGGTAGGAGGGAATTCTTCCTGATGATCTTCAGCCTGGGACATTGACTTTTTTCCTCCCCTCAGATTCAAACTGAAATGCTGACTCTTCCAGGGTCTCGAAGCTGCCACCTTCATACTAGAACTATGGCATTTAGCTCATGCCTCCCAGACTAGAGCGGACCCATCAGTTCTCTTGGATCTCTAGCTGGCTCTGAGACCTACTGGCTCTGTGATTATGCGAGCTTATTCCTCATAATTAATTGTGCTGGAGTTCCGCTCCAGCAGGTCCAGGGTTCTCTGAGGGATGGATGGTGTTGGTGAAAAGGACGGATGAGAGAAACACAAGATTCTTTCTGATCAACAGGCAGGCATCTCTGCACTGACTGAGACTCAGCTTTATTTATGGTCAAATGTATGGGGAATAGCACAGACACGGCATTTGCCTTAGACAATGATTTCTGATGATAAAATTCTTTGATAGGTAACAATTTACCAGAACATAGATCTGTAGAAGATTCATGCATAATCTTTATCAGTAGTGATTGATGTAAGGGATTTAGATGCTAATCATCTGGGACAGGAAGGTATCCTCAGCATTCAAATATAAGACAATGTTTCTAGCATAGCAAAGGCAAAAGGTAGTTCTTTGTGAGCAGGGGTCAATAGCCTGTTTACTTGAGAAGCATAAGAAAAACAGGATTCTCTGGAAATGCAATGGTTGCTTCCATAATCACAAAAGAAGAAGTTCCTATAATAAGTTCCTCCCCAAGGTGCAATCAGCATGTATTAGGGCCAGAATAAGGGGACACGTTACTCCATATGCCAATCAACAAGGGGCCTTGTTGGGGGGGGAGGGTTGGTGATCAGGCAAAAACAACTGAGAGGGTCATCATCTGATGGAAGGAGACCTTGCAAACCTGCCTTAACCTCACAAGGAGAATTCTCAACTTGTGAGTCAGAATGGCTCCCGACAACAAATCCATTTCATCTTTTGAGGCATAATAGCATATACATCGAGTTTAGCTTTTTATTATTCATTATCATCAGCATTTTGATGTATTTCTGAATAGAGTCTGATGTGCTACTTCCCCGTGTGAATTTGGTGACATTTACTGACATTTGATATTCAATTATATTTTTCTAAATATGTCTTTAAAGTTACCTTCTTTCATGCACTGTCTGGTGTACATTTGATATGAAAGCCATGCCTCATTCATGATGTCATGAAGTAGGATTTAAATCTCGTGTTTTTTTCAAGTATTGGTGAAGGATCAAACTCTACATGTAAGCACTGCAATTTTCTCTTCTCTTTCTCTCTTTTCTTTGCTATAGGATAGCTATGGAATTGAGCAAGTTGTGAGTTCCAGCTATCGGTGGGACACATTCTTTACTTTGTAATGTTTCTCCTCAGTATAAAGTCTGCGATCCTGAGTAGGGTTGAGCAGTCATATACATTTAACTACATTCTTTACATTTTACGTTTTTTCTCCAGGATGAATTCTGTGATGTAGAATGAAGCTTCAGCTGTAACTAACATTCTCTCCAAATTCTGTATATTTGCAACATCTTCCCTAGCATTCCTTCTCTGATCAGGAGTCAGGGTGTAGCAGTTCTTAGAAGTCTTGGCACATGCTGTCGTATTCAGTGGTTATTCTCCAGGATCAGGTTTCCAATGTGAAGCAAGGGGTGAACAGTCCACAAAATCTTTCTCACAGTCTTCAAATTTGGAAGAGTTGCTCCAATATGAATTCTGTGATACTGAGTAAAGGTTGAAAAGTGATTAAAGACCTTACTGCATTTTTTACATTGGGAAGGTTTTCATCTAGAATGAATTCTGTGACGTCAAGTAAAGTGTAAAAGTCACGTAAAGATCTAGCCATATCCTAACATTTGTAGAGTTTCGATCTAGTACGAATTCTGTGAAGTGGAATAAGGTGAGTGGTGGATAAATGCCTTGGCACGTTACTCACATTGCTAACATTTCTCTCCAGAATGGATTCTTTTATGTCTAATAAAGTGTGCGTGCTTGGTAAAGGTCTTGCCACATTCGTTACATTGGTAGGGTTTCTCTCTAGTATGGATTTGGTGATGTTTGGTAAGGCTTGAGTGGTGAGTAAAGCATTTGCCACATTCTTTACATTGGTCAGGTTTCTCTCCAGTATGGATTCAGCGATGTTCATTAAGGTCAGAGGGCAAGTGAAAGGTCTTTCCATATTCATTATATTGGTAAGGCTTCTCTCCAGTATGGATTTTGTGATGTTTGTTAAGGCCTGACTGGCGAGTAAAGGACTTACCGCATTCCTTACATTGGTAAGGTTTCTCTCCAGTATGGATTCTGTGATGCATGGTAAGGGTTGAGTGCTGAGTAAAGGACTTGCCACATTCCTTACATTGGTAAGGCTTCTCTCCAGTATGGATTCTGTGATGTTTGGTAAGGGTTGAGTGCTGAGTAAAGGATTTGCCACATTCTTTGCATTGGTAAGGTTTCTCTCCAGTATGGATTTTCTGATGATTGTTAAGGCCTGACTGTGCAGTAAAGGATTTGCCACATTCATTACATTGATAAGGTTTTTCTCCAGTATGGATTCGGTGATGTTCAATAAGGGCTGAAGTTCTCGTAAAGGCTTTTCCACAGTCTTCACATTGGTAAGGTTTCTCTCCAGTATGGATTCTGTGATGTTTGGTAAGGGTTGAATGGTCAGTAAAGGATTTTCCACATTCTTTGCATTGGTAAGGTTTCTCTCCAGTATGGATTCTGTGATGATTGTAAAGGTTTGATGGGTGAGCAAAGGATTTGCCACATTCGTTACATTGATAAGGTTTTTCCCCAGTATGGATTCGGTGATGTTCAATAAGGGCTGAAGTTCTCTTAAAGGCTTTTCCACAGTCTTCACATTGGTAAGGTTTCTCTCCAGTATGCACTCTGTGATGTATGGTAAGGTTTGAGTGTTGAGTAAAGGATTTGCCACATTCGTTACATTGGTAAGGTTTATCTCCAGTATGGATTCTGTGATGCATGGTAAGGTTTGAGTGTTGAGTAAAGGCCTTGCCACATTCCTTACATTGGTAAGGTTTCTCTCCATTATGGGTTCTGTGATGTTTGGTAAGACGTGAGAGTTGGGCAATGGCCATCCCACATTTTTTATGTGTGTAAGGTTTCTCTCCTGTACGGATTAGTCTATGTACATTTACTGATGAGGCATCATTAAAGGTTTTACCACCTTTTTCACATTCGGAGGGTTTCTCTCCAGTGTGCACTCGCTGATGTTGAATTAGTGCTGAGTGCCTGTTGAAGGCTTTGCCACACTCCTTACAATTGTAACCTTTCTGTCCGGCATGGATTGTCTTATTGATTTGTGGTCTTGATGACTGACTAAGTATGTTCCCAGGTTCATTGCATGTATATGGGCTTTTCCCCAGATGAATCCTCTTCTGATCACCAGCACTGGAGGACTGGTTAAGTATTTCCCCACATGCGTCATATTTAGAGTGATTCTCTCCTAAATGTATACTCTTACGTGTAATGAGGTTGGCGCTTGGATCAGAGACCTCCCCACATGGATGCCATTCACCGTCGTAGTCTGGAATAGGAGTCCCCAGGTATGCTTGAGGCCCCCCACTGTCCCCATCCTTGTTCCGGTCTCTCATTAAGTGTCCATCCTCAAGGGCACTACCTTTATATCCATCCATTGACCCTCTTTGGATAGAAGTTCCTATAAACGTCTCTGAAAGGAGGCTGTCAGTTTCATTTGGAAATACAGCTGAAAGGGAAAAATGAAAGTAAAGGCATTCCACTTGCTACTCTCTGATGCATAGAATTAGAATTTGTCATACAAAAAACTGAAATCAGAAAAACTCAACTTCAGGAAAAAGGAATTACTACTTTTCTTTTTCTTAAAATACTTTACTTTTTTAATGTTTATTTATTTTGTGAGAGATGGAGAGAGAGCGTGAGAGAGGAAGGAATAGAAAGAGAGAGAAACACAGAATGTGAGGCAGGCTCCACTCTCTGAGCTGTCCGCACAGAACCTGATGGGGGACATGAACCCACAAATGATGAGATCATGACCTAAGGTATAGTTTGACACTTGACTGACTGAGCCAGCCAGGAGCCCCAAATCATTAGTAGTACTACATCACTCAGATTGTATCTTAATGTAATCCCCATCTTTTTAAATAATGCTATTGTTGGCATATTTTTCAACTTTGCTGTTGTTTGTATGTTTAGAAATGAAAGGCTTTGGGGTGCGTGGGTGGCTCAGCGAGGGTTGTGTGTCTGACTCTCGGTTTCAGCTCAGGTCGTCATCTCATCGTTTGTGAGTTCCAGCCCACATCCTCGTCTGCACTGACAGTGTGGAGCCTGCCTGGGATTGTCTCCTGTCTCTCTGCCCCTCACCCCCTCTCTCTCTCCATCTCTCCAAGTAAATGGGAAAAAGAAAACTTCACAAGAAATGAACGTTTTTGCTTGCTTGATTCTGAAAATTGAGTTAGACCCTTAAATTCTGTGTAATAATGACTTTTAAGTGCTAAATACACAGGGGCTTTCATTAGAGATTTCCGGGGTAGATATTGATGAATATACGTTGCAATTTTCGTCTGCATGAAAACCAGCTAATAAATGAAAATAGGCCCTCTTTCATGGTTACACACTGAGATTGTAGTCTTAGAGCTACAGAGGTGGGTAGGTGGCTCAGTAGGTGAAGCGTCGGACTTAGGCTCAGGCCTCGATCTCAGAGTCTATGAGTTGGAGCCTTGGGGAGGACTCTGTGCTGACAACTCAGAGCCAGGAGCCTGCTTCAAATTTGGTGTGTCCTCTATTTCAGCCCTCAATGCCTGCTCTATCTTTCAAAAATAAACCTTACAAACGATATTCAAAAGTTTTTGATACAATGAATCATAATGTAATCTCATATACAACTACTCAGATCGTGAAAGCATATATGACAAAGTCATAGGAACTTCCTATTATACATGACAAAATTATTCGATGATTAAGAAAAAATGAATAGAGATTTTATTATAGGCTGCAAGTCTTGAATTTTAAATGTTCTATCTCCCTTGTGACATTAATTTGTGTAGAAATTCTAGGAAAATAATTTAAATTATTTTACGATTGAGGAATGGAACATGTAGAGTGGAAATTTTGTATTTTAGTTAATACCATCAAAAATGAATTTTTCTTACTTTTTGTAAGTTTACTTTAATTAATTTTTAGAGAGAGACCAAGTAGGGGAGGAGCAGAGAGAGAGGGAGACAGGATTCCAAAGTTGCGCTGTGCTGTCATCACTGAGGCCTGTGCGGGACTCAGACTCACTGACTGTGGGATCATGACATCAGCTGAAGTCAGATCCTTCAGCAACTGATCCACACATGCGCCCCAAAAATGGAACTTTTGAAGTGAAATGAAGGGTTAGATTTTCTCATTTTAGGGAGGTGCTTTATCAACGGATGAAACTGGTGGGTCTTAATTTTCTATGATTAGGATTAAAGCCTCCATATATTGGAAAGCATTAAGCAGAAATTAGATGGGCTCTGTCTCCTGTTCCTGGGATTTCTGCACCAAATCCCAATATGCCTACTGCTACCCTGACGCACTTCTCACTCAAGGCAAACACTCAGAAATGAATGAATATAGACTTCCTCAGAAACACAGAGAATACCCCAAGCCCTCAAAGCAATGGAGAGCCAATGAGATTATGGAGGCCCTCAGTGTGGATGTGAAGGACCTTTAAGTGGAACTGAAGGTGAATCCTTAGAGATTTGTGACAGTGCAATGTATTGGAAAGCAGATGTGCCTCTGTGAAACATATTGACATAAAACTAGGCTTTACAAACTGATTTCCATTCCAGAATGGCTGCTCAAATCACACTGTATGGTCTTTCTTCATCCTTCACATTTGGACCTCACCTCTGTCATCTGCCTCATTCATTCCAACTTACCTGGGTATGAGGCTACTGTCTCCTTTCTCTTCACATCCCATAGCTCCCTCTTTTGTTCCAAAAAGATGACCAGGTCTGGCTTTGACACAACAAGACCTATTTGTTAGAACAAAAGAATAGCGGATTGCTGGAGATTCTACCTTTCAACCCAGTATTGAACTCAGTAGAGAAAAAAGGACATTCTAGAATTCTGGAAAATCATGCCCAAATGCTGTTGCCCAACAGTCCCTTTGGAACACACAGGGTGGATTTCCAAGTTTCACATCCTGATCTCCACTTCTGAGTCTTACCACTACCAACATGAGTAGAAATTCATATTGAAGACGGAAATATCATTTTATGCCACTCAATACTTAGAAATGTCATCCATCTATGAAATGATGATGTGACTCTAAGGAAGGGAAAACTCACCTGAAAGGAAACATCATGAAGACTTTCCTCTACATCTGCTAACCCCTCCTTCTTTTTTTTCTGTAGGGATTTGAATCCCAGGCATGCAAGAGAAAGCTTCTAAGAGACAGTCTCCACAGGAAGGAACAAAACCCCTGAGTGGGGCTTGGGAAATCTAGAGGGAGTTAGCCTCACCCAAGAAGACGAGGTGTCCGTAGGTCTCGAACATCACATCTCTGTACAGTTCCCACTGACTGTGGTTCAGGCATCCCCACTCCTCCTGAGAGAACTCGATGGCCACATCCCTGAAGGTCAGCAGTCCCTGCAACAAACACCACAGTTACCATGTGGACACAGCAGGAGGTCATACTGGTACCTAAGATGCAAGAGGGAGATCATGTCACCAGCTGGACCCTGCGACCCGATCTGCACTGCTTACCTGCATGTGCCCACAGGCCTCAGTCCCTCATTTTCTTAGCCTCTTATTTACACCTCCCTTTTACTGCAGGAAAAACACCCATGAGCTCAGTGTGCACTGGTGAAATACATAAGGTAATGACTGCCCTGGGGAAGAGCTGAAGTGGCTCAATTTGGGCTTAGCCCCTGAGTTACATCTATGCAGATGAACATCAGAGTAAAGCATGGAGTGAACACAGGTACATTTCAAAAAAGTCTATTTCCTGAAAGAGAGAGCACGAGTTTGGGTGGTGCAGAGAGAAGAATTCCAACCAGGCTCCACGCTCAGGCTCCATGCTCAGGAAGAAGCTTGACTTGTGGCTTGATCTCAAGACTGTGAGATCCTCACTTGAGCCTAAATCAAGAGATGGAAGCTTCAGGGATGGAGCCACCCAGGAGCTCCCTTCGACCTCATTTGAAGACTTAGATCACGCCCCAAGGAGGAGCACAACTGCATTTACTATGTAACAGACAGAAAATGTATAGAACTGTGTTCTTAAGGCTCAAGTGCAATTGTATCCCCAGGTATCCCTTTCTAAATATCCACCCAAACCCTAAATACACGGAAACCATTCTGGGGCGCCTCAATGGCTCAGTCTTCTGCCTCTTGGTTTCAGCTCAGGTCATGATCTCACAGTTTCTGAGTTTGAACCCGCATTGGTGCTGATGGTGCAGGGACTGCCTGAGACTCTCTCTGTGCCTCTCTCTCTGCCCCTCCTCCACCCTCTCTGTCTCTCTAATAAAGTTAATTAAAAAAAAAAGGACACCATTCCCCTTCCTCTATGAATCTCCAGTTTTTAAGTTATACCTTGTGATCTCCTTATTTCTTGCAAATAAATTTTTCTTTGACATCCCTGCATGGTAGAATTTTCATGATTCATCAAGGACTAAATTCCTGTTAGTTCAGTTACGTTAGGAGTACTGGGTTTGGCTTAGATGAATTTCTTATTTTCTGCAGTAAGACAATTGGGGACACAGTATTATGCTCTAATATGTTCTTTAACTTTGAGGTAAATATTGGTTTATTCAAGAGAATTTGTAAAATAAAGGCGTCAACACATGCATACACACTTTATTTATTTTTTTTATAGAAGGGGAGAGAAAGCGCAAGCAGGGGAGGGTCGGAGAGAGGGAGACACAGAATCCAAAGCAGGCTCCAGGCTCTGAACTGTCAGCATTGAGACTGAGGCAGGGCTTGAACCCATGTACCATGAGGTCATGACCTGAACCAAGGCACACGCTTAACTGACTGAGCCAACTAGCCACCCCCTAGGCATACACACTTTTGCATTCTGCATTTACATCAATGGCACAGGTGGTGTCTATTTGTAAAAAAAAAATAAATTTGTGACTGTTTAGTTTTGAAAGACAGTACATGTGTCTATTATATTAAACTATATTTGCGATTGTCTATTTTTGAAGGAGAGAGAGAGACAGACTATGAGCAGGGAAGGAGCAGAGAGAGAGAAAGACACAGAATCCAAAGCAGGCTCCAGGCTCTGAGCTGTCAGCACAGAGCCCAACACAGGGCTCAAACTCATAAACTGAGAGATCATGTCCTGTGCTGAACATGGAAGCTCAACTGAGTGGGTCATGTGGTGTCTCTTTCTTAATGGAAAGTTTTGATGAGTTACAAATATACTTAGCATATTCTACCATGAATCAGAATTCACAGCAGTGCAATGGCCATCTTATTAAAATGCAGATTCTGTTCAGGAGTTTTGGGAAAGGTCCCTGTCCACATTTCTAACAAGGCAGTAGTCTTTGAGTCAAGGGATACATATTTCAATAACAAAGAGGAAGAATTCAGTGACAAGAACTCTTGGAGGACTTGGAACTGAATGGGATCATAGCACTTACAAGTTCTACTAGACTAGGAAGAAAGACAACGAGGTTATAAGCGTTTTCTGGTAGGTAGAGAGCATCTAACATGTTCTCATAAATTCATGGAAAACAAATTATAGTAATCTAAGAGAACACATGATTCTTCTATTTTTCGGGAATCTTTTGTCAAGCATCGGGTACACGATACACATCAGATTTTAACTCAGGTAAACTGACCTAGAGTCAGTTCCTATAAAAGGACACACAGGTTAATACACCCAACGGACCCTAAATCAATGTTCATACCAGTGTCAAACCTGAGAATGATGGTCAGAAGGTGTGCACACAAAACCGATCTACCTTTATACCTTCCATGCACACATTCATACCGTTTGCAAGTAGTTATATAAGATTAGAAGTGATAGAATAGAAAATTATCAGGGTGACTAAAAACAGTTCTTTGGATTTTTTTTAATTGTTTTATTTATTTCTGATACAGAGAGAGACAGAACATGAGAGGGGGAGGGGCAGAGAGAGAAGGAGACACAGAACCAAAGGCAGTCTCCAGGCTCTGAGCTAGCTGTCAGCACAGAGCCTGATGTGGGGCTCAAACCCACAAACGTGAGATCTGACTTGAGCCGAATTCAGAGCCTTAACCGACTGAGCCACCCAGGCGCCCCTAAAAACCAGTTTTAATGAGCGCGGTGCCTGGGTCAGATACTTAACCATCTTAGTCAACTAAGTCACCTGGCACCTTGAAAGCTTTTTTAAAAATGTTTATTTATTTTGAGAAAGAAAGATTGCTCACGCAGGAAAGGGAAAAGAGAGAGAGAGAGAGAGAGAGAGAGAGAATCCCAAGAGCCCTCCTAAGGTTACCATGAAGCCTGACATTGGGCTCTATATTATGAGCCTCGAGATCATGATCTGCACTGAAAGTGAGTGAAGACACAAGTAACTGAGCCACTAAGGCACCTCTCTTGGAAACTGGTGCCTTGTTTCAATCATCATTTGTGCTCTCTGGTACTTCAGGATTTTAAGGTACCCAAACATGTTAATTAAGTGATTCGTCACTTTCTAAAACACAAAACAGTACAAACAAGAGTATGCCTGTGTCATAACTACAAAGATAATAAACACCTATGGGACGAAGGACAGACTGACTCAGAACCTCTACTCCCAGAGGTCATTGCATCTACTACACGGAAGTGAGAACCTTCATTGCCCCATGAAAAGTGACCTCAGGTGGGCCAGGAATAAATAAATGCTCAAGAAAGTATTCTTGAGGCCTTTTGGGTGAGCGAGGCTGACCTTATTACAGCACAGGGACAGGATCTGTGGATAGAATAAGTGGCAGTAGGATTGTGAGGAGCCATTGATCATATACTTTAAGCCATGGGGTAGACATAAAAGTTTCTCAAGGGATTTTCATAAGAAAAGAAAGCTCAATGGATCCTGAGAGTCAGGCTATGGTCAAGCGAAGCTAGCTTTTTGCCTCTTGAAAAGAATTAACCTTAAAGCAGTTGTACATTCCTTGAGCAATATCCTCCTCTGCCAGTCTCCAGTATTTCCCAGTGGGTTGCAAGTTGTAAGAAAATTGAATTTTATCTACATTTTTTTGCCTTTGTTCTCCTCACCAGAAATGGCCAAACCAGGGTGCCTGGGTGCTCAGACAGTTAACCTTCTGACTCTTGATTTCAGCTCAAGTCAAGGTCTCATGGTTTTGTGAGTTTAGCCCGGAATTCAGGCTCTGAACTGACCCTGTGGAGCCTGCTTGGAATTCATGCCTTCTGTCTGCAACTCCACTGCTCCAGGTCTGTCTCTCTCAAAAGAAATAAACTTTAAAAAAAACTAGAGGGAAGGAGAAAAGGGGAGAAAGAAGATTCCAGTTTAAATATGATGGTGTTTGGAAATCACTCAGGGAATCTTCCTAAAATCATTTCACCTGATTAGAAGGAAAATTTGAACATGAGAGGGGAGAAATATGGCAGAGAGCATAAAGCCCCGTAAAATAAGATAATAACAGAGAACAGGAAACAAATGGATCACAGTGCCTCAGGTACACCTCCGGACACAGGACCACGCATGCGTTCTTGGGACCCCCAAGCAGTAAATCAGAATATAAACAACTTTAAGGATACAGTGGATTTATACACCCTTCAATCACATAGAGTTTCCGTGTCTTGTAGTATCTAGAATATTTTCAAATATCCTTTCCACATTCTAAGGAGCAGGAACATTCTAGGGCATTCTGTGCCTCAGAGTCATCGTATGTATTTGTGCATTTTCATAATCCTATTCTACCCAGAGCAGTGAAAGTGTTGATTTCAGACAGAAACGGGAACGGTTCTCCTTGAGTGCAACCCCAGGACCAGATTCCATCAGCAACAGGAAACTGGGATGCAACATCCTCCCCTCTGAACCTGTCACGAAGGGACTATTTTCAATACGGGCAGGAATTTAAATCAAAGTGACAAGTGTTGTTGCCCAATGGAAGCCATATTGGAGAGAAGGGAGAGAAGTCTCTGGGGTACAGAGGAGGAGTGTTCTAAACACCTTCCTTGAGTATCATTTCTGAGAAGGTTAAAAATTAAGTGAAAGAAGAAAGCAGAACCATCAGAAGCAAAATTTCTCTTGTAGCAGGATTCTCACACTGAGGCTTTTCTTTCCAGGAAACAACTTTATTCCTCCTGGCACCTCTCAGCTGGGTTCATACCCAAAGAACTGAGCCCTGAACATCACATGGCAGAGTTTTTTATATATGCTGTGCCCCCAGATATGGTAACACACAAACATGCAGTGCAGCCACGTGGTCTCTTATTACAAGGTCAAGACGGATGTTGTCAGGTACGCATGGAGCTAGGTCGTCTGCATGGTTTTTATTTTTTCATTCTTTGGGGAGGACACAGAGAGAAGGAGAGAAGGAGGGAGGGAGAAAGAAAAAATGCAAACTGAAGGAGAAAAACAGAGGAAGAGAATGAGAATCTTCACTAGGCTCCAAGTGCAGCAGGAATCCCGACTCAAGGATGGAACACAGGTCCCTGGGATCAGGGCCTGAACTCAAATGGAGAGTCCGGTGCTCAACTGTCAGAGACACCCAGGTCCCCACAATTTCTACATGCGTGAAATTTTAGGAGAAAAAGACAACAGGGCCTCTGGCCAGGGGCACAAGGCTTACCTGAGAACTGGCCATTTCTTCTTTCATCTTCTCCTCTATGTTTCTTTCTCAGAAGATCTTTGTGGAGAAATCCCAGCTCAAGTAGGAGAAATTTGTCTGAAAAGCCAGCAAAGCAGTCTCTTCACTGGTAAACTGCTGGCCTGCAGGCAGGACTTTCAAATGCAGAGAAGGTACAACTTCCCAGCCTTGCTGTCAGGAACAATTGAGAAACTATGAGCTCCGACTTGAAGACCCTTCTCTGAGGTTGCCTTCTCTGCTTTGGGGGCTGGGGGCATTCCTGTTGGGAGGTACCCTGGACTCAGGGTTGAGTGAAAATTCCTGGTGAGGGTAAGGCAAGTGGGCCAAGTGTCTTGTCACCAGGCAGCGACTACTATTTACCCTCCTGGAGCCATCATTTCTGCTTGGGCACCAACCCTTGGACTGCTTTGCTGATTGGTCTCAGGAGCAGCCTGTCCCCCTGCCCTGTCCCTGAGGTGTGATTGCACCTGATCAGGGAAAAGATGAGCAAACTCGCTACACCCTAATGCGACTAAGGCAAGCCACCTACAATTTTCCTCCTAGCTGAGCAGTTAACTGAGAAGTGACTTTTTTGTACTCCTGGATGTCGTTGCAAGTCACTATCGTGATAAATGTCAAAAATGTATCATTCGTCTTGGACACTGAGAGCAGACATTGTGTCTCCTGGGGATCCTGTTTTTCTGGGTGCCTTCTCTTAGTGCTATAAACAGCCTACTGACCCTTACTCATGTAAAACTGACCTTTACTAAAGAATGCTGTTTGCCTCGTGGCTAAAGATCACTTTCTCAGGGCTCTACTGGAGGTTTTGTATATCTTGCTCTTCTGCATCCTATGGGGAAAAAAGTACGCTTAAAAAATACCTGCCATCCCATATAATAGCACGAGTACCTGTAGCTGTTTTTTTGACAATCATTACGACTAAGATTAGAATTGTAACTTCTGCAGAATCCCCAATCTGCAAAATTGTCTGGAAAATGATTTATGAGAAATCATTTACTAACATGCCCTGCTCTTTCTGCTCCTTGTACCTCTCACTATAAATAAAGCTAGAGAATCAGACAGAGCAGATGCCTGCCTGGTGATCACAAAGAACCTTGAGGTATCTCACTCCCTTTCGCTGACACCATCCATCCTTCAGTTACCCCTGGACCTATGGGAGGTGGACTCTGGCACCTCCCATCCCACAGAGCCCACAAACTCTGCTTGAGCACAGAAAACGGCTTCTACTTGGACCTCAATCTCACCAACTCCTCTACAGGAGTCCTGCTACCTCTCCTTGTTGAAAAGCCTGTACTCAACTCTCATAGGTTTTGTTTTTTATCTTATAGTACGTATTTCTTTTTTGGGCGACAGAGACAGAGCATGAGCAGGGGAGGGACAGAGAGACAGGCAGTCAGATTCTGAAGCGTGCTCCAGGCTCTGAGCTTGAGCACACACCCAATGCGGTGCTCAAACCCACAAATCCTAGGATGATGACCTGAGCCAAAGTCAGGTGGGTAAACGACTGAGCCACCCAGCACCTTTCAACTCTCATAAATTAATGGGAAGCCTTCCTGCCTATCCCTGCGCCCCACTTAGAATCATGATAGAGGGGCACCTGGGTGGCTCAGTCGGCTAAACCTCCGACTTTGGCTCAGGTCAGATCTCACATTCGTGGGTTCGAGCCCCGCGTCAGGCTCTGTGCTGACAGCTAGCTCAGAGCCTGGAGCCTGCTTCCGGTTCTGTGCCTCCTTCTCTCTCTGCCCCTCCCGCTCTCATGCTCTGTCTCTCCCTGTATCAAAAAATAAAATAAAACATTAAAAAATTAAAAAATAAAAAGATAGAGAATCATGATAGAAAAGGATAAGATTCAGTAGGCAGAATGGAAAGGATCAGGACCTGAGGTCTCGGGTGGGGAAAAGCATTTAGAACAATGCTGGGAGTGTCTGATCACAGCAAACCCCCTCAGGTGGGAGTTTCCTCTTAAATATTTGACAGACACCACCTACTGCCCCTCAGGTTCCCCTCAGGAATTTGATTAAAGAGCTAACTAAAAATTAGCACTAGATCATAAAACCTAAGACCCACAGGGAACTGTCTGGCCTTAGACCACCCCTCATACAATTGAAATGAGACCATGAGGAGTGGAATCCTGACACCTACAGTTATTAGGCCAATAACTGAGGACTTGAAGAGGGACAAGAGGGAGGGTAAAAAGGGTGGGAGAGACCTGAACCTCATAAAACAAAGATCCTTGCCTAGGGTCTCGGATGTTCACCCTCTAATGCCCCCTCTCTGTACACAGAGCTTTCCTACAATCTCCCTCTCTTCTACTCTAATCAACTTTGGCCTGTTGCTCATTTTGGGTCTGGTTCTTCCTTCTTGGAAGCAGGGAGACAGGGAATCTCTGGGGCTGAGGTAAAAAATCCTGCACAGGGTGCCCTGGAGCACTTCACTAAAACAACACTGTTGTATCCACCCACCCACCTGAAGAACTCCGAAGGGGAGGGCAGCAGCAAGGATCCTTCTGGAAACTCAACAGGGATCCTCCTGGGAAGCACTGGGGGAGGTGAACTAGCACAATAACTGAGGCTCCCCTGGTTGTTGCCCAGATTAAAATCCATGCCTTCTCCACGGGTCAGAGTTTCTGGAGATTCACGCATTCTCCCTCTTTCTGCTACACAGAGGGAGACACCCTTCCAAATGGAACTTTCCCTCATGCATGCAAATGTCTCTTACAAAGGAAACTTGTCCTGGGTTTCAGAATTTTTCCTTTGTTAGTTGAAGATAAACCTTATGGCAAAAAGACATAATCTAAGGTGACAAACTGCTGACCTTCAGTAAGAAAGTTTATTTTCCTGAGTCACTGCCAAATAATTTTCCAGATGAATGTCTTTTAAAAAAATTATTGGGTGACTAGGTGGCTCAGGCTGTTAAGCCTCCGACTTTGGCTCATGTCAGATCTCACGTTTGTGGGTTCGAGTCCCGCGTCAGGGTCTGTGCTGATAGCTGGCTCAGAGCCTGGAGCCTGCTTCCGGTTCTGTGTGTCCTTTTTTCTCTGCCCCTCCCCCTCATGCTCTGTCTCTCTCTATATCAAAAATAAATAAAACATTTTAAAAAATTTTAATTATTATTTATGTCAGAGAGAGCGAGAGTGAGAAAGAGAGAGAGTGCATGAGCAGGGGAGGGGCAGAAAGGGAGACACAGAAGCTGCAGAACGCCCCAGCCTCTGAGCTGTCAGCAGAGTCTGACAGGGGCTCCAACTCCTGAACTGCGAGAACATGACTTGAGCCAAAGTCAGGTGCCCAAGCAATGGAGCCACCCAGGCACCCCAGAGGATACTTTGTAAAACTCCCATCGACAATACTTGAAAATTGTAACCTAAATGCTCATTATTTTCCTGAAATTTGGTGTTACCCTGTCGTTTTGGAGGTTCTTTTTAGATTTTCTGTGTGTTCTGTCCTGTTTTGTTCTGTTTTGTTGCAATTCTAGTAAATCTTGAATGGTTTCTCACAATAAAATATGAAATCATCTTCCTACCGATTTTCATGGTGACTAAAATTGAAATTGCTTAAAATTACAAAGTAAAACAGAAATCAAAACGACTGCATTTAAATACTGCATGGATTGGTATTAACCTAAGTAACCTTGTTTTTCATTGAGGCAACGACCCCACTTATTTGTTTTCAAGTGTTCTTATTTTGAAACCTGGAAGAGATACGGAGAGAGCACGAAAGCAGAGGAAGAGCGGAGAGAGGAGGACAGAGGATCCAAAGCAGGCTCCATGCTGACAGCAGAGAGCCAGATGCAAGGCAGGAACAAAGGGACTGTCCTCTCATTACCTGAGCGGAAGTGGGATGCTTCACAGGCTGAGCATCTCAGACAGAATTCTTAGTCTTTTTTTTTTTCTTTTTTTTAATGAGGAACCCAGTACCACCCAGAAAACCAGATCAGCAGGACTGGCAGCACAAACAATTCCTGTCCAAACCAGGTGGATCCTGTATTTCCCTACAAACCCCCAGCCCCTTCCTCTGGGTGGCCTTGCAGTTCTGAAGGCGATAACCTGCCTCAGACCCCTCCGTCTGGTAAAGCAAGAAAGCTACTGTTCCTCTTTATCCCACATTCTCTCTCTTCAGTTTCCTGTGGCTCTGAAGCACCAAGGTAACTTCTCAACAACGGAATGAATGTGTAGGACAGGAAAAAATTTCTCTTCATCAGTTCTCAATTCTTTGGCTGGCCTAGTAATCGACCTATTATAAGACAGATTCATAATGAAAAAAGGCTTAAGTATAGGAATATCAACAAGATGAGCACCAGGCAAATGATGCTTAGGTGCCATTATGACTTATGGAGAGGTGTAGAGATTTAGAGTTTCAAAGCGGGGAAAACACAGTCACAGGAAAAAGGAAAGAATAAATGTTGAGCAAAGAAATATTTGTCATGCCAGGCAGGAAACGCTTTTTAAAAGGTTCCTCTCTGGATCAGGGTAGGACCCAAGATGGCGGAGAGGAAGGGAGCACTGTAAACTTCCTCTGCCACATATATCGAATGATAAGGACATTACTGCCATCTGCAAGAGCAGAAGGAGAGGGGCACCTGAGTGGTTCAGTCAGTTAAGCTTCCGGCTTCGGCTCAGGTCACGATGTCATGGTTGGTGGGTTCAAGCCCCACGTCAGGCTCTGTGCTGAAAGCTAGCTCAGAGCTTGGAGCCTACTCTGGATTCTGTACCTCCCTCTGTCTCTGACCTTCCCTGCTCATGCTGTCTCTCTCTGTCTCCCCCCAAAAAATAAATAAAAAACATTTAAAACAAAAAAGAGGTGAAGGAGAAAACACAGACTCCAGAAAGAAGACAACCTCAAAGGTGCCTGAATGAGTGAGTGCGAACTCGGGGGATTGGAAAATGGGCCAGCCTGAGACGGGCGGGGAGGCAGGAGCCCCAGCCCAACATGGGGCAAGCTCCCGGAGTCAGAGAGAGAAAGGGAAGAGACAGAGAAAGTGAACACACTCATAATACTGTCTCTGGAGAAGAGAGAAAAACGATTAACCCCACTCGGAGAGAAAAACTCTCACTCCGTATATAACTGCTGGGTAGCCCAAATCCCGAACCCGGGTGGCACAAGGGAAAGAACAGCTTCCAGCCCTGCGCCATTCTGGCTGGGAGTCGGCGTCCCTGGCTGGAGGGTCAGGGGCGCCACTTCCACATCGGCTGTGGGAGTGGGGGCACATACCTCATTTCCACGGCGTATCTTGCCCCCAGCATTGGCTGGGCAAAGCCCGAATCCTGGGTCCCAACAGGAAAAATTAGCCCCCACCCCTACGTGATCCCAGCAGGAAGTTGGTGGCGGTGGGGGGGGGGGGCGTGCTCCCGCTGCAGGAGCGAGCAACTCATTTCCGGCAACGCCCAGTGCCTTGCACAGCAGCAGCGTGAATCCCAGTGGCGCCAAAAGAAACTGATCCCTCCCCAATGCGAGCCTGATCCTGGCTGGGGGCTGGGAGTTGGCAGTGGAGCCTGTCTGGGCTGCACCTCGCCTCCTGCTGCTCACCTCACCTCAGGCAGCAGAGGCGCAAATCCCAGCTGGCACCAAGAGAAACTGTCCCCTCCTCCTTGGAGATCCTGGTTAAGAAGACAGCCACCTGTTGAGGTCAAGGAGGTTGTTTCCTACTTTCTCCTCGAGGGTTTGGATGGTTTCCTGTCTCACATTCAGGTCCTTCAGCCATTTTGAGTTGATTTTTGTGTATGGTGTAAGAAAGTGGTCTAGTTTCCTTCTTCTGCATGTGGCTGTCCAGTTCTCCCAGCAACTCCTACTAACGAGGCAGTCTTTTTTCCATCGGATACTCTTTCCTGCTTTGTCAAAATTAGTTGGCCGTCCATTTGTGGGCCCAGTCCTGGGTTCTCTATTCTATTCCATTGGTCTGTGTGTCTGTTTTTGTGCCAAAACCATACTGTCTTGATGATCCTTGACCTCAACTGCAGCAATTGAAAGTAAAGGGATGGACAAATATCTATCATATGACTGGAAGCCAAAAGAAAGGTGGAGTAGCCATACTTATATCAGACAAACTGGACTTTAAAGTAAAGGCAGTAACAAGAGATGAAGAAGGTCATTATATATTAATGACAGGGTCTCTCCATCAGGAAGAGCTAACAATGATAAATATCAATGCGCCAAACTGGGGAGCACCCAAATACAGAAAACAATTAGTCACAGACAGAAACAATCTTATGGATAAGAATGTGCTAATTGCAGGGGACTTTAATACTCCACTGACCGCAATGGATACATCAACCAGACAGAAAATCACTAAATAAACAATGGACCTGAATGACACATTTGAACAGATGGAATTGATAGATATATTTAGAACTCTGCATCCTGAAGTTAGGAAATTCAACTTCTTTTCAATGGCACATGGCACATCCAAGATAGTTCACATACTGGGACATAAAGCAGCCCTTCATAAGTATAAATGAATAGAGATCATACCATGCACACTTTCAGATCACAATGCTATGAAACTTGAAATTAACCACAGAAAAAAGTCTGGAAATCCTCCAAAAATGTGGAGAATAATAACCACCATACTAAGGAATGATTGGGCTAATCACCCAATTAGATAAGAAATTGAAAAAATATAGGGAAACCAATGAAAATGAAATAGAACATTCCAAAATCTCTGGGACGCAGCAAAGGCAGTCTAAAGAGGAAAGGATATTGCAATCCAGGCCTATTTCAACAAACTACAAAAAGCGCAAATTCAAAGTCTAACAAAGCACCCACTGGAACTAGAAGGGGAACAGCAAGAGCACGCCTAACCCAGCAAAAGAAAAGAAATCAAAAAGATCAGGGCAGAAATAAACAATATAGAATCCAAAAGAACCGTTTAGCAGTTCCATAAAACCAAGAGGTGGTTCTTTGAAAAAAAAAAAAAATGAAAAACCTCTAGACAGGCTCCTCAGAAAGAAGAGGGAGAGCACCCAGATAGACAAAATCATGAATGAAAAAGGATCTATTACAACCAATCCCTTAGAAATACAAGCAATCATCAGAGATTTCTATGAAAAATTATATGCCAACAAACTGGACAATGTAGAAGAAATGGACAAATTCCTGAATGCACATGCACTGCCAAAATTGAAACGGGAAGAGATGGAAAGCATGAATAGACCAATAACCAGTGAGGAAATCGAATCTGGTATCAAAAATCTCCCAATGAATAAGAGCCCAGGGCCAGATGGCTTCCCGAGGGAATCCTACCAGACATTTAGAGCAGAGCTCATACCCATTCTTCTCAAACTATTCCAAAAAATAAAAATAGAAGGGAAACTTCCAAACTCATTTTACGAAGCCAGCATCACCTGGATACCGAAACCAGGCAGAGACCCAGCACAAAAAGAGAACTCCAGACCAATATCCTTAATGAATACAGATGCAAAAATACTCAACAAGATACTGGCAAATTGAATTCAACACCATATTAAAAAAAATTATCCATCATGATCAAGTGGGATTCATTCCTGGATACAGGGCTGGTTCAATATTCACAATATTCACAAATCCATCAATATGAAACATGACATTAACAACAGAAAGGGTAAAAACCATATGATCCTGTCGATAGATGCAGAAAAAGCATTTGACACAATACAATAACTGTCCTTCAAAGAAAAAACCCTTGAGAAAGTCGGAATAGAAGAAACTTATCTAAACATTATAAAAGCAGTTTATGAAAAGCCCACAGCTAAGATCATCCTCAATGAGGAAAAACTGAGAGCTTTCCCCCTGAGGTCAGGAACACGACAGAGGTGTCCACTCTCACCACTATTGTTTAACATAGTGCTGCAAGTCCTAGCATCAGTCATCAGACAACTAAAGGATTGGCTAAGAAGAAGTCAAACTTTCCCTTTTCACAGATGGCATTATACCCTACATGGAAAACCCAGCAGACTCCACCAGAAGCCTTCTAAAACTGATCAATGAATTCAGTAAAGTTGCAGGGGCAAAACCAATATACAGAAATCAGTTACATTTCTATATGCCAAAAATGAAACAGCGTAAAGAGAAATCAAGAAACTGAATCCATCCACAATTGCACGAAAACCATAAAGTACCCAGGAGAAAAGCTAACCAAGGATGTAAAAGACCTATATGATGAAAGCTATAGAAAACTTCTGAAAGAGAATGAAGAAGACACCAAGAAATGGAAAAACATTCCCTGTTCATGGATCGGAAGAATAAACATTGTGAAAATGTCATCACTACCCAAAGCAATCTACACATTCAATGCAATCCCCATTAAAATTGCACCAACATTCTTCTCAAAGGTAGAACAAACTATCCTCAAATTCGTATGGAGTCATAAACGACCCCGAATAGCCAAAGTTATATTGAAGAAGAAAACCAAAACAGGAGGCATCACAATCCCAGACTTTAGCCTCTACTACAAAGCTGTCGTCATCAAGACAGTATGGTATTGGCACAAAAACAGACACATAGACCAATGAAATAGAATAGAGAACTCAGAACTGGGCCCACAATGGACGGCCAATTAATTTTTGACAAAGCAGGAAAGAGGATCCGATGGAAAAAAGACTGCCTCTTTAGCAGGTGGTGCTGGGAGAAATGGACAGCCACATGCAGAGAATAAAATTAGACCACTTTCCTACACCATACACAAAAATCAACTCAAAATGGCTGAAGGACCTGCATGTGAGACAGGAAACCATCAAAACCCTCGAGGAGAAAGTAGGAAAAAACCTCCTAGACCTCCGCCGCAGCAATCTCCTACTCAACACATCCCCAAAGGCAAGGGAAATGAAAGCAAAACTGAACTCTTGGGACCTCATCAAGATAAAAACTTCTGCACTGCAAAGGAAACAATCAAGAAAACTAATAGGCAACTGACAGAATGGGGAAAGATAGTTGCAAATGACATATCAGATAAAGGGCTAGTATCCGAAATCTACAAGGAACTCGCCAAACTCCACACCCACAAAACAAATAACCCAGTGAAGAAATGGGCAGAAGACATGAACAGACACTTCTCCAAACAGGACATCCAGATGGCCTACAGGCACATGAAACGTTGCTCAACATCATTCTTCATCAGGGAAACACAAATCAAAACCTCACTGAGATACCACCTCACACCATTCAGAGTGGATCAAATGAACAAATTAAGAGACCATAGATGCTGGCGAGGGTGTGGAGAGACGGGCACCCTCCTACACTGTTGGTGGCAATGTAAACTGGTGTAGCTGCTCTGGAAAACAGTGTGGAGGGTCCTCAAAAAATTATCCATAGAACTCCCTTATGACCCAGCAATAGCACTGCTAGGGATTTACCCAAAGGATATAGAAGTGCTGATGCACAGGAGCACTTGTACCCCAATGTTCATAGCAGCAATGTCAACAATAGCCAAAACATGGAAAGAGCCAAAATGCCCATCATCTGATGAACGGTCAGGAAGATGTGGCATATATATACAATGGATCATTACATGGCAATGAGAGAGAATGAAATCTGGCCATTTGTAGGAAAGTGGATGGTCCTTGAAGGTGTCATGCTAAGCTTAATAAGTCTGGCAGAGAAGGACAGATATTATATGTTTGCACTCATAGGTCTAACAGGAGAAGAGGAGAAACCTAATGGAGGAACAGGGGGAGGGGAAGAGGGAAAGAGAGTTGGGTAGAGAGAGGGACACAAAACTTGAGAGACTATTGAATACTGAAAACGAACTGAGGGCTGAAGGGGGAGGGGGAGGGGGACAAGAGGTGGTCGTGATGGAGGAGGGCACTTGTGGGAAAGAGTACTGGCAGTTGTATGGAAACCATTTTGACAATAAACTG
>NC_043704.1:40671166-40704713 GCF_006229205.1 Suricata suricatta
AAAGAAAGAAAGAAAGAAAGAAAGAAAGAAAGAAAGAAAGAAAGAAAGAAAGAAAGAAAGAAAGAAAGAAAGAAAGAAAGGTATCTTTCTGGTATTAGCTCTTTTCCCAATAGAGGTCCCTCATCTAATTTATTCTTGGAATAAATGCCTTAGAAAAGAAGGCAATCTTTCCTTTGCACCCACAGAATAATCCTAGAAGACATTGTGTTATGTTAATCAAGCCACACAGGAAAAATATATAGTGTATGAAATTGAAGACATTTTGGGGTGATGTGGGGTTTCTGGAGTCCGGAATTGACGACTGAGAAAGAATTCTTAAGGGCGTCTGATTTTATGAAAGCATGGAGACAAGACCCATGGGCAGAAAGAGGTGCACCAGGGTAGCTGGGTGGGGGCAGGGATGACTCTTTTATGCAGTCCAGAAAGATAAAGTGTAGAGGAAGTTTCCAGAGAGACTTTCCCATGTTACACACTTACTGGAGACCTAGGTCTTCTCCAGCTAAGGCTGTTTTTCCCTCCAGCAAAGCATTAGCACTGAGACAGTAGGGCATTCCTGGACTTTAGGCTACGATGGGATTACCTTGTTCTGGTAAGCTGCTGCAGATTCTTCTCAGTTTACATGTTTGTTTGTTTCTTTGTCCTTTCCTGTTTGGGGTAGCCTGGAGTGTCCAAGGAGGGGGATGTGCTAGCCTGTGCTTTGCCCCTCAGCCTGCCTCAAGTCCCTCATCAAAATCACATGCATGTGGAATCTAAAAACCAAATGATAAATACTAACATTTTGTTGACAGGGGCAAAGGACAGGGAAAGGTTCAGACATTGGATCAAATGGTAAAAGGCTTACTGATGCAGATGTGTAGGACTGAACGTTTAGAGCATGGTGACCAGAGTTAAAACTACACTTGAAACTTACTCGGGGGATGATGCCTGCGTGGCGGAGCCGGTTGAATGTGTGACTTCGGTTCAAATCATGACCTCAGGGTTTCTAGGTTTGAGTCCCTAAGTCTGGCTCTGTGCTGACAGCTCAGACACTGGGGCCCGCTTCAGATTCGATGTCTCCCTTTTACTCTCCCCCACCCCTGTCCTCTCCATCACTCTCTCTCAAACTCTCAAAAATAAAAAAACTATGTTAAAAATGTTCTTATTTTTAAAAAACGGTCATTTGTTAGGAAAGGCTACGCTAAGTGGTGACAAAACACACACGTACACAGGTGTTAATTATGGGGGTTGGGGGATATATTTATTAGATAGATGGGGGTTATTACTTTGCAAGCAGGACCCAGGGGTTCAAGGGCACTTGGCTCCAGTGGCCCTAGACAGACCCATTTCTCCCACTCATGGCTGACAACAGTAAAGGCAAGAAAGACTTTGGCTGCCTCCATTTTGACTTGAAACTTTCTCACTGGGTTCCTTCCAGATTGTGTCTTGGCTCAGGAGGGAGACCCTGAGGACAAAGTCCCTGAGGGGACCTGGAACTACCCCCTCAAGCCTCAAGGAGTGTCCTGAGCCAGAAAGACCCCAGCCCAGCCCTGATGGACTCCTAGACAGTGACCGATTTAACCTTCATCGTATACCTGCAGGCACCCACTCACTTTGGCCCCACATTTCACTGACATACACCTTGAAGTATTGCCCACACATCCGAGCCAGCAGAAAACAACCACTGAGCACACTAGCCATGAATAGACACAAGCAAGGGAAATCATGAGCAAAGAATAGATGGGTAAGATTAATACAAACAAACATACATGTAATTTATTGGCAGCTGACATATGGCTGATTCCTTTCTGAATTAAACTCCTGTTTAAAATCTACTCTTGAAAATTGTTACCCATAAACCTAAAACAAAATGAAAACCCAAAACAAGATGAATAGATATTGTGGACACTATCATACAAGTGGAAGCATGATTAACAGAATTCTCAAATGAGAATAGGAGAAATTGCAACCATCAGAATCCTGAATAAATCATTGATATTTGTTATAAAAGGATCCTGCTTAAAAAGTAATGAATTACACTTTGAGAAAATTCTCCATTTCCAAGTATTACTGATACATAAAAAGGAGTAGAAATGAGAATTTCAGAAGTAGCCTCTACCATTTAATGTCACCCAATATTAGAGTTGTCCCTCATCTACAGTAAAGGATGATGGTAGCTTAAGAAGGGGATGCTGAAGCCGAAGATGTGAAACGTCATGAGGATTTTTATCTCCACATCCAGAAATCACTCCTTCTTTCCCCTACAGCAGTGATCTGAATCACACTTATACAAAAAGGAACCTTCCAGGAGACATTCTTAAAAAGGAAGCACCAAGCCCTACATGTGGATTTGCACCCCTGCCCCGTGAAGTTCATTAGGTTTAAAATGTACCCAGCAAGACCTCCAGCAACCCTCTTGTGTCTTCAAAGAATGTAAACCTTATCTTTGTTTTTACAGGAAAAAGAAATTCATATTTATTTCTGTATTTAATGTATATTCATTTTTGACAGAGAGACTTTTTTTTTAAAGTTTATTTACTTTGAGAGAGAGATTTGTTTTTAGTGTTTCTTTACTTTTCAGTGGAAAGAGGCAGAGTTAGAGGGGGACACGAAATCCAAAGCAAACTCCAGACTCTGACTTGTCAGCACTGAGCCCAATGCAGGGCTCCGATCCGTGAACCACAGATCATGACCTCAGCCGAAGTCAGACGCTTAAATGACTCAGCGACCCAGGTGTCCCAGATATTTCTAGTTATTGAGAGGTATCAGGATTCATGCTTTGATAACGAGGATTGGGCAATATCGTTGTTTTATGGTAGCCTAGGACAATCAATGCAGTTGCTTCAAGGTAGACTAGCCGATACACTAGTGAGTGGCTCATTCTAAAATTGTTAATGGTATACAATATGACAGAGTCACATTGCAGTATTCAAAATATGATTACATTTTCATAAGAACCACTTGTCAAAAATAAATAAAAATCATTTTGGAAAACACAACTACTTACTTCTGATGAGAGGCTGAAATGTCGTTTCTCCAATTCAAAATGAGAGGAATTCGGTGTTGTAATATAAGTATTTGAACACACAGTTGTAAACACTAAGGAAACAAATATACTGTTACTTTATATGAAATATTACTGTCTCTGTTCTTATGTAAGGATAGGTTCTCCACTTCATATGCCTCACACACAATGTTCTACAAGATGAAGCCTTAGGCAATGATGAGGACAGAAAGCAACTCCTCCATTTTTATGGCTGAGTAATAGTCCATGGTGTATATATACCACTTGTGCTTTCTCCATTCATCGATTGATGGTCACTGGATTCACTCCAGTTCATAGTTTTTATAAATAATGCTGCAATAAATACTCAGGGTGCATACATATGTTTTGGTATATTTTTTACGTATTTCTATTTCCAATTTATTTCTTTAAATTCAAGTTAGTGGGAGTGCCTCAGTGGTTCAGTTGGTTAAACATCTGACTCTTTGTTTTAGCTCAAGATCTCAGGGTGTGTGAGTTTGAGCCTGGCTTTGGACTCTATGCTGACACCAGGGAGCCTGCTTGTATTCATTCTCTTTCTCTCTCCTGTCTCTGGTCTGTCTCTGTCTCTCTTTTCCTCCCCTGCTCACTAAATCTAAAAATAGATGAATAAGTTTACAAATATAAATAAATTCAAGTTACTTCACATACTCTCTAGGATTGGTTCATACTCTCTAGTATGAAACCCCAGGGATTCATCACATACATATGACACTTTGTGCTCATTTCCTTAATCTCCAACGCCCTATTAGCTTATCCCCCAGACTTCCCCTCCAATAACCCTAATTTTTTTTCTCTATCATTATTTTAACGTTTGCCTCCCTCTCTGTTTTTATTTTATATTTCCTTCCCTTCCCCTAGGGACACTCTCTGCAGCAACAAGGACTCATTGGAATATTTGGGGATGTCCCATGGAGACTGGGGATAGGATGGCACTAGAATCTGATCCTGCTCCCCTTTCAGAGAAAGAGGAGTGAGTCATCCAGTGTCCTCTCCTTGTTCCATAGAAGGAAGCTCCTTCATGGTGCCCAGGTGAGACTCATTCCAAGCTCCTTTTACTATTTTGAGAACACTGAGCAAGTGTAGAGTTGCAAACAGATAGAAACTGACTGTTTGTATGGCATCTTGTCATTCAACAAAAGGATGACGAGACATGATTCCTGCCATGTAGGGATTTTAAGAATAGGGCAAATGGGTACATTGTTGAATTCAGGATTGTGGAAAGAATGAGAGGAAGACGTGATGTACAGGGGACTTGACTGCAGTTGGGCCAGTTTCCTTTCTGTGGTGTCACTTCTGATGGGTCATCCATGAACCAAAGAGTTGTTCATTTTTTTTTAAGAGTTTTTGTTAGCAGCAGTAGTAGTGGCATTTATTTTACATTCTCATTAAGAATATACGTTTTCTAACATTATTGTCCCAGAAAATTCTGTTTATGTAAAGTTGCTTTTTATTTTATTTTATGAAATAAAAGGAAAGAGACTAAATAGATTAACATAATCTGAACACCAGGTGTTAACATTCCCTGGGCAGGCTTAGGACTGACAGAGCGGGAAGCATCCCAGAGAGAGAGACATCAGAGCCTGCAGCCAGCTCCCTCCCTTGCCCAGACCATATCCGCCCCCTTCTGAGACTGTGTCCAGGTCTGAACTGGCTCTGGGATCTCCCCCTTTCCGAGGACAGATGAGAGAAGGGGAGATTCTGAGTCTTGTTCCTTTCATCTCCCAGGGCTGGTGCTCACAATTCCAGAAACCCAGAAGCAGATAGACGGGAGCAGAGGACTGACTATATCTTTTAGTGCCTTCATTTCTCTTTCCTATTTAATCCTGTTTTTCATGAGCCTTCACCCAGAATCCTATTTTCCTTTCCTGCAGATTTTCAGTAGCTGCTCAAGTAACAAAATATAAATATATGGATATATTATGACATGATTATAATAATCTAACTAATTAACATTCTCATCACTTCATATAATTAGGAGGGTTTTTTTTTAACTTTAATGTTTTATTTATATTAGAGAGAGACAGAGTGTGATCAGGGGAGGGTCAGAGAGACAGGGAGATACAGAATCCAAAGTAGGCTTCAGGCTCTGAGCTGTCAGCAAAGAGCCCAATGCGGGGCTCAAACCCACAAACTGAGATCATTACCTGAGCTAATATTGGATGCTTAACCAACTGAGTCACACGGGCTTCCCAGGACTTTTAATTTTTGATTTTTGTTGTGAACATCAAAGATACATTCTCGTAGCAAGTGTCCAGTATAATACACACATAATTACATGTATCTCCATCCTGTCCTTTAGATTTCCTGAATTTCATGCATACTGGAAATTTTGTACCATTTGACCCACTCTCTTACTATGCCTTCATTCAGCTCTTGGCAATTACTATTCTACTCTGCTGTGGGAGTTGAATGCTATTAGGTTCCAGATATAATAGAAATAATATAGTATTTGCCACTTTCGATGTCTTATTCTACTGAATATAAGTTTCTCCAGGCTCACTTGCATTGTCCCCAAGGGAAGGATGTCCTTCATTTAAGGTTGAATTTTGTATCTATATAGATAGAGAGATGATAGCTAGATAGATATAGATATCTACATTTAAATAGATAAATAGATGTATGATATATATGCCATTTTTATTTATGATACATAATATATTCTATGATATTCATTTAAAAAATTTTTTGTCTTTTTGAATTTTATTTTTGAGAGACAGAGACAGAGTGTGAGCGGGGGAGGGACAGAGGAAGAGGGACAACAGAATCTGAAGCAGGCTCCAGGCTCTGAGCTGCCAGCACAGAGCCTGATGCGGGATTCGGACCCACGGATTGTGAGATCATGACCTGAGCTGAAGTCAGACACTCAACCAACTGAGCCACCCCTCTATGATATTAATTTTTATATCATACATGGTATTATGTATAGATGACACGTTCCATACATACTCCTCCTAGAAAGCAGGGAAACGACAGGGTGATAACAATTTCTGTTTTCTCAAATGATTAAACTTGAGAAAGTGGTAACTCAAGTGTGGAGGAATTGAACTGATCGTATATTGCTGATGAGAGTGTACCAAGTACAGGAAACTGGCATTTATTTATAAACTCACAACATTTTGGTATCCTGTATAAAAAAAAAAAAAAAAACCTCAAACACAGCAATTCAAAGTCCCTGGATTTTGAATCTAACCTTTTTTTCTGTTTTTTTCAGTTCATCCATATTTCATTCCTGTGGTTTCAAATGTTCTTTTTCAATCCATAGGTAAACAGAAGATGGCAAATGGGTCAGGCCCAGTACCTACATCTTCATGGTTACTGTGGACGCCTAGTGGGCAACCCATAGGATATTATCGGGATTAAGTCACACCATGTATGTGAAGTTCTCTATAGGGGACACCATCAACTCACTGTAAACAGGAAATTAGTGCTCAATCCACATTGCAGTGATTGATTTCTACATATTGTTTGTCCCAGTGGAGATTGGTTCAGAAATTAGTGTATTCCAGAATCTTCTTCCAGTAAACTTTAAAGTGCAATGAAAGCATGTGGTCCTGCAGGATGGTGATGGTGGTCTTCGCTGGGAATCAACAGTTAACTCACAACAGTGGAACCTACGTGATATACTCGTCCCTGGAACTCAGCAGGAATTGTCTGTCTTAACATCAGGTGGTGGCTGTGGGGGGCTCATTGTACTGAGGCTGCGTTTATGCCACTAAAAGTGGGTCTCAGGGAGAAGGATCCACACTTACAAGGAACGGGTGAAAGATGCCAATTCACAGACCCCATTCCAAATTGCGGAATCACCATTTCTTCTAAGGGACTTGGAACACCAAATGATTTATACGCACATGAAAACCTGAAAGCACAAACCGCCTATCAGCCTGGGTTTACAATAAAGATCCCATGGCGAGTTTTAAGAACCAGCATCACCTGTGCCTTCTGCCATAATCCTCTATTGATCAGGATGAGAGCATCGGTGCTGCTTTAACTATGAGCTCCAGGAGATTCTCTGGTGAGGTCAGGGTTAGCATGAGGATTCACAGACGTATTTGGGAGGGCTGTGTCCGGCTTTCAGTTGTAGAGACAAGGATAGTCTGTTGGGCATGGACTTGGAAGGGGCAGGTGAGGGCTGCCCAGGTTCCCCGAGGTGTGGCAGGATGTGTAGCTGTCTGTGGGAGGGAAGGACATCAGAAACCGGGAAGGAGAAACTCACATGGAGGTCGCCATGCAGGAGCTCCATTTTTTCAGACTCTTTCCTGTTCCCAAGTCATTGAGAGGGTGAGCTTTTGAGCATTTCAGGATTTTTCTGCCTCTGAGGTGATGAGAGCAGGTGAAGAGGCTATGCTGAGGCCTTTAAAGGCCTACAGGTGTGATTTCTCCATGTAATGTCACCTCAGAAAGCACTCGAGAGCAGAAGGGAGAGGAAGAAATGGCTACTTCTCAGGTAAATTTTGACTTGACTTAGTAGGAGCTGTGTCCTCATTTCCTAGTGAAATGCTGTGCCTTACAACTTGCAAACCGTACATCTCTATCTCTGCAGGTCTTGCCTAGCAAATTTCTTTTGCACTAGTCAAATTCAGCTTTTGAGGACATTCCTGAGTTCCATCTCTGGGCTCTCTCTCCATTCTCTATGACCAGGCTGTCTATACAGCATGAGGAATTCCTGTCATGAATTTATGACCTGCAAATTGTTGAAAATAATCATTTGTTGACAGATCAATATGGGGATGTGTTGGAGACCCCAGTAAAGGTCAAGATTATATACTGAAGTCCTGTCTAGGTGTGGCATGAGTCTATGTAAACTAGATTAAGGAACATGAACAAATAGGGGCTCATGGTTGCTTCAGTCAGGTAAGTGTTGGAGTCTTGATTTCAGCTCATGTCGTGATGTCACAGTTTTGAGTTCAAGCCCTGTGTCTGGCTGCTCACTGTCAGCAGAGTTTGCTTGGCATACTCTTATCCTCTCTTTCCCCCTCCGCCATACACTCTCTCTCTTGCTCAAAATAAATAAGTAATCTTAAAACAAAAAGAACCTGAACAAAGAAATCAGATGGCTATTTGGCCCTGAATAAGAGGCTTTCTGAAAATTTGGCCCTGAAGGAGACAGCGTTCTGAAAAGGAGCCTTGATATCTAGATTGTTTCAAAGACTTACTATTTAAAATACATTGAAAGGGTGCCTGGGTGGCTCAGTGGTTAAGCATCTGAGTTCAGCTCATGAGATCTCATGGTTCATGGGTGTTAGCTCTTGTCAGGCTCTGTGATGACAGCTTGGTGCCTGTTTCAGATGTGGTTTCTCTCTCTCTCTCTCTCTGCCTTTTTCCCTCTCTGTCTCTCTATGTCTGTCTGTCTCCCTCTCAAAAATAATAAACATTGAAGAGTTTTAATAAAATAAAATACATTGCAGACGATAGGACATGGGAGGAATCTGTGGCTTGAAATTTGCCATAATCTTCTATATTTTCATGATCGGTATCCTATTAAAATCGGTAGGCTGTGTGTGTTTTTTTTTTTACCTCCTTTGGAAACTCTGTCACAATAATGATGAGTCCTACATGCATGAGGCCACTGATACCAACTTGTCTCATTACAGCTGATGTTCACATTGTTCATGTGGATCAGGGTCTCTCTGACAGATTCCCCCAGAAAATGGAGTCTTTCTCCTTATTTACAGGGGATCCTAGCCTTTGCAAATACAGATTTTATATTAGTCCTGGACCTCCTAAGTTGCAATTTTACTTTGTTCAGTATGAAAGATATATTCTCCCATTATTGCTGTTTTAAATTTCCAGCAAAAGGAAACCAGTATCATATAATTACTATATGTTCATGGTCTTAAAATTCTATAATGTGACATGGCACAAATGACATCATTTCAAGGAAATAATCGGGCATTTTTCCGTGTAAGGAAGTATTCATGATGTTTTATCTTGACCTAAACCTTCCCCTTCCCTGAGGTTCTCTGTTGCCGTCACTGTGAATTAGTGTTAATTTAGAATCTACATGGCATAGGACACTGTTGCCCACAGTTTCAAATCTGATATGTCTTCCTTATTTTTGATTCAATAGTACTTAGAAGTGGAATTGAGGAAGCTGAATATTGAAAAGTCTTACTAAGTGTTCCAAAGAGATGAACAGGAAACAACATTTGGAGAAAGAATTCTCTATACACTTCAGTAATGTGTCCTACTCTCTACTGAGCATAGTGCTGGATTTGACATTGTAGAGTTTCCAGCCAGGGTCGTGTATTTTGCTTTCAATATTTCTTGCTGTATCTAGAGTAGATCTGGTCAGGTTCTTTGGAAAAGGAAAGAGCCCTGTCACATGAAGAGAAAGGAGAGAGGAACCACACACCCAGGTAAGTGGGAAAAAATGAAGCAGATGACACTGTGAGGGACGAAAGTTAAAGGAGAAAACTCAATCTTAAATTGTGGTTTGGGAAGCTCAGCTTGAATGGATTCTAGAAGCCCAGGTTTATTTTGCTGGTGGTCACAGAGGTACCTCTCCTGTCTCCCTCTTCCTGTGCTCCTCCACCCGCTTAGGCTTACCCTCTGTCCCAATGTCTTCCATGACATTCACAGTAACATTGAAAAGCCTTCCATGGCCAGTTAGGATCTATTTGATTGGACTGCTTTTCTGTTCATTTTGGAGCATGTGGAAATAGGGAGTTTCTAAGTGGAGGCCCCAATGTGATTTACTCCTGCCCCACTTATGGGTGCGCTTGTCTCCTGGAGACTTACACAATGTCTGGTACAACATCAGGAATGTGAGGTGGACTGATGCTCCCCTATCAAATCTCACACAGGGCAGCCCTATCCATAGAGGCTTTGCATTGATGAGACCCAGTACTCTGTCCTCAGAAATATACTGGGAGCCTGAGTGTTTATGTTGGCCTCACAGGGGAGTCATTGGCCACTTCCTGAAGACCTAATTGATGCTGGGCCCCATTAAGGCCTAAGTGCCAGAATCTTTGGGGTTGGGCCATTACAGATGATAGTGCAAGAAACTATAATGGAGATTCCAATGGGAAGGCAAAGCTGAGAATGACATTTTCAACATTGCTTGTCTAAATTTCATGTATACACAAATCATTTGGGGTTCTCATTAAAAAGAGAGTCTGGGGCCCACACTCAGATATGACTTCCCTAAGTTTGGATGAGGGTCATTATTTGGTATTTTAACAAGCATTGAGGTTGCTGTCCCCAGACTTCATCTCCAGTAGCACTAAGGTAGAGAAAGCAGAAGAGTACACCTGAGTCCCTTATACCCAACTGTCTTATCTCAACGCAAGTACTGCTGTTGCCAGTGTAAATTACTAACAGCTTTTGAGAAGATGTTATTCTCTGCAAATCCCCTGCAAGTTGGAAAGGGACTAGACTAGGCAGTGGTATCTGAGCAAGGCTCTTTGGGGTACACATATGCACTCCTCCATCAAAGGGATGTTTATTGAGTATCTACCACATGCTCCAAGTGTATGAGGATGCACTGTGTCCAGGACGCTGGCCTGAGAATCTTACGTTGTGCACGTTAATCTTTCCCAAGCCCTGGGAATCGGGTACACTATGTTCATTTTTGCAGGAAGATTGATTCCTGGTGAGCCTCTGGAACAGAGTGATTCTCTTCTTTTGAATTTCAGTACTCTTGAAAACAATGTTGGATGTCATGGCACAAATAGAGCAGATGGGAGACAGAATAACGGCTGAAGTAGAGCCTCTGAGGGAAATTTGATGAGTATCATTTGCATTTATATATTTGGTTAATTTCCATGTGTTGAAAATCAAGGGACACCCCCGGAATGGAAGGTGAATGCTAGGTGTTACCTTGGAAAATCTGTTTGAACCAGAAAGATGAAAGGGACTCACCAATTGGTAAGTGCTTTGAAATCCTTTCTCTGAATCTGAGCTTCAGGAAAGTGCTACCATCAGTGAACTATCCAGGAATCTGAGCTGCTAGGAACTGTGTCCTCTGAGCTGTTTTGAGAAGGGAGGATCAAGGACTGGCAGCGGAAGTTAATTTCGTGGTGAACACGTCATTTATGACAGATTCTCTGTTATGATGACAGAGACAACTCATTCCCAATCTCTGCCAGTCTCCACAGGCACCATGGAGACAGAAGGACTATTTAAGATGTAAATTCTGGGACAGCCTAGCTGTGCCCACAATGTTAGCCCCGAAGTATGAAACAGGAACCCCTGAACGTCATAGGGTCTGCGGCAGTAGTGGGACTCATGGGAGCTTGAGCGTTTCTATTACACAGAGTGATCCTGGATAGCCAGTCCCTGCTCCCCATCTGCTCAGGGTCACTTGCATTGTGGGATGTGCCAAGCTTCATGGGTTTGCCTGCATTCTCTTTGGGCACATGTGTGAAGTTTGATAATACCATAGGGAGAAACGAGAGAAGGCAGAAAAACTCAGTGGGATAACATTGGTGCAAGGGAGGATTAGTCTATCCAGAGACTCTATCCCTTCTCATTTGAAATGTAAACTCAGGTGTGTGGGCTTGGTTGAGATGGGATTCAAGGCTGGCTGGTCCTCTGGAGACCTGGGCAGGTGAAGGGAAACACACATGACTGCAGATTTTGGCCACAGAAGGCCAATGTGTGCCACAGGTTCTCTCTGCACATGTGCAGCAAGTGGCCAGAAATTCTACCTATGCAGGCACTGTGGGGAGCCATTGCCAAGAATAGAATCTGGGAAAGTGAGGGCCAACTCACATCAGTGTCTCATGCGCATGAGCAAATATGGGCTGAAAAGGTGTCCTACTGAGTTTTATGCCCATGTTAGGAGTGGGCAAGGTGTTTAGGCCATGTGAGAAAGGTGCTCAAATGAAAGGTGCTACTGTATAATGTAAAAAGATGAACTGATATATGTTCAAATGTTGAAGAGTTAACCTGAACAGTTTTTTTCTTTCTTCAAATGGTTAAGCAGCATATTTCTTCCATAGGAGATGGTGGTAAGGTTTTTATAGAGATGATGTGGAAGCAATGGAAGGACAGTGCTTGACTGGATAAAGCTTCCATAGTGGTGCTTATTTTGGTGATGCAATTGTAAGCAAAGAGAAACTGCCCCAAAATTAATATCAGAAACCTTACAGAGGGGTATTATGTCTGAAAGGACAAATAACTTCTTTGGAGATGAAAATACCAGATAGCGATGTGTATTAAAAATTATATGAGAAAAAAATGCAGTGTATAATAGCAAAAGGTTAGAAAACAGGTTACTGTAAATTAGCCTGTACATGTTGGTTTTGACAAACTATAGGCTCTTGGTTACAGGAAAGAACCACGATTTTCATCAAAATAGTGTTCTCCCACACACATCAAAATCTGAAAACAGGAGGCCCTTTTGAAATTGTCATTTAGCTTTCCCCCCAATTACAGAAAAAGGGTTTTGGATATCAGCTAGTCATATAGAGAACCCTTGAGATACAGAGGTTCATAACCCTTACACAAGCTCTAATTGAGGAACTTACAGACACCAACATTTATGGGAAAAGGTGTTGGTCTGGAGAGTGGAAAGTACTACATGAGTTACAGAAACACCCTATTCATGTCCTTCTAAAACCAACCTGGAGGGAAAACCTTAATGTGTTCTTCTAAACACCATATAGCTAACAACCCTCCACAAATGACCCCCTATTTCATAATGACCTTTGCTGTGTCCTATTAGAGACCTTGCCATAGTCTCTTTGTCTGATGTAAGCATAGCTACCTGGCTTTCCTTTGGTTTCTGTTTCTTTGGAATATCTTTTTCCACATCAGCACTTTCAGTCTGACTGTGTTCCTAAAGCTGAAGTGAGTCTTTCTCTTTTTTTTTAATTTTTTTTTTATTATTCTTTTTCTTGAGAGAGAGAGAGAGACAGCATGAGCAGAGGAGGGACAGAAAGAGAGGGAGACACAGAATCCAAAGACAGGCTCCAGGCTCTGAGCTAACGGTCAGCACAGAACCTGACGCAGGGCTTGAACCCACAAACTGTGAGATCATGACCTGAGCCAAAGTCAGATATTTAACTGACTGAGCCACCCAGGTGCCCCTGAAGTAAGTCTCTTGAAGGCACCTTATAGGTGTGTCTTGCCATTTCTTTCCATCCAACTGATCTATATCTCTTGATTGAAGAATTTAATCCATTTATAATTATTTAATTTACTTATTTATTTTAAATTCAAGTTAGGTAACATAAAGTGTAGTATCAGTTTCAGGAGTAGTACCTGAAGATCCATATGACACCCGGTGCTCATCTCCAGAAATGCCCTCTCCAATGCCCATCACTCATTTAACTCATCACCTCACCCACCTCTGCTCCAGCAACCCTCAGTTCTCTATATTTAAGAGTCTCTTGTCGTTTGTCTCCTTGTCAGTTTTTATCTAATTTTGCCTTTCCTTCCCCTGCTTCATCTGTTGTGTTTCTCAAGTTCTACATAATGAGTGAAATCATATGATATCTGTCTTTCTCTGACTGACTCACTTCCCTTAGCAAAACACCCTCCAGTTCTATCCAGTTCCTTCTACATCATCGCAAGATTTCATTCTTTTTATTGCGAGTAATAGTCCACTATGTTTGTGTGTGTGTCTGTGTGTGTGTGTGTATACACAATATATATTGTCATATATATGACCTCATATATATGACATCTCCTTTATTCATTAGTTGGTAGACATTTGAGCTCTTGCAATAATTTGGCTATTGTTGATAGCACTGCTGTAAATATTGGGGCGAACGCACCCCTTTAAATCAGCATTTTTGTATCCTTTGGATAAGTAAATTGTAGTGTTAATTCTGCATTATAGGGTAGTTCTAGTTTCAAATTTTTGAGGAATCTGCATACTGTTTTCAAAAGCGTTTGCACCAGTTTGCATTCCCCTTAACAGTGCAAAAGGGTTCGCTTTTCTCTGCATCCCTACCAAAATCTGTTGTTTCTTGAATTGTGAATTTTAGCCATTCCTTTTCTTTTTTTCTTTAAGTTTATTTATATGGAGAGAGAGAGAGAAGAGACAGCATGAGGGAGGGAAGGACAGACAGAGAGGGAGAGAGAGACTATCCCAAGCAGATTCCACACTGTATAGCAGAGCCTGACATGGGGCTTGAACCCATGAACTGTGAGATCATAACCTGAGCTGAAAGGAAGAGTTAGAAGCTCAACAGACTGAGCCACCCAGTGCCTATAATTTATCTATTCTGACGTATGTGAGATGAAATCTCATTGTGGTTTGGATTTGTATTTCCCTGATGATGAGTGATGTTGAGTGCATTTTCATAGGTCTGTTAGCCATCTGGATGTCTTCTTTGGAAAAGTGTGTTTTCATTTCTTATGCCCAATTCATCACTGGATCATTTGGTTTGTCAGTGTTCATTTTGGTAACCTCTTTCTAGATTTGGATACTAACCCTTATCTGATATGTCAATTGCAAATATCCTCTCCATTCCATCTTTTGCCTTTTAGTATTGTTGATTATTTCCTTCCCCTTCCCTGTGCAGAAGGATTTTTTTTTGTTTGGTATGAGGTGCCCATAGCTCATTTTCATTTTTATTCCCCTTGCCCGGAAACATGCCAAGTAAGAATTGGCTCTGGCCTAGGTCAGAGAGTTTTCCTGAATATTTCTCCTATAGGATTTTGGTGATTTCCTGTCTCATATTTAGGTCTTCTATTCATTTTGAATTTATTGTTGTATGGTATAAGAATCTTGTTCAGTTTCATTCTTCTGCATGTCACTGTCCAGTTCCCCCAGCAGTATTTGGTGAAGAGCTTCTCTTTTTTCCATTGGATACTCTTTCCTGTTCTGTCTCAGATGAGTTGGCCATGTATTTGTGGGTCTGTTTCTTCACTCTCTCTTCTATTCCATGAATCTATGTGTCTGTTTTTGTGATGGTTCCATACTGTCTTGAAGATTACAGCTTTGTAATACATTCTGAAGTCCAGAATTGCAATGCCTCTCCTCATGGTTTCCGTTTAGCACAACATTTTGACTACTCAAGTCTTTTGTGGTTCCATACAAATTTTAGAATTGTTCTAGCTCTTTGCATAATGCTTGTGGTCTTTTGCATTTTCGTTTTTAAAAAAATTTTTATGGTTTTTATTTATTTTTGAGAGACAGAGACAGTGGGCGCAGGAAGGGTTAGAAGGAGCGAGAGACAAAGAATCTGAAGTAGGCTCTAGGCTCTGAGCTAGCTGTCAGCACAGAACCCGACATGGAGCTTGAACCCACGAACTGTAAGATCATGACCTGAGCCGAAGCCGGCTGCTCAACCGACTGAGCCACCCAGGCGCCCCATTGCTTGTGTTCTTCTGATAGAGTTGGCATTGAATGTGTAGATTGCATTGGGGAGTATTGACATTTTAACAATATTTGTTCTTCTAATCCATGACATGAAATGATTTTCCATTTCTTTTTGTCCCCTTGAATTCCTTTCATAAGCTTTCTCTAGTTTTTGCATACAGATTTTTTATATCTTTGGTTAGGTTTATTCCTAGGTATCTTTGTGCTTTGGGTGTAATTATAAATAAGATCAACGCCTTCATATTTCCCCTGCTTCATTATAAATGTGTAGAAATGGAACCTATTTCTGTACACTGATTTTATATCCGGTGACGTTGCTGAATTCACATATCAGCACTAGCAGTTTTTTGGTGGAGTGTTTCAGTCTTCTATGTAGAGAGATTATCGTGTCATCTACAAAGAGTGAAACTTTGACATCTTCCTTGCCAAATTAGAAGTCTTATTTCTGTTTCCTTTCTGATCGCTGAGCCTAGGACTTTGAGTACTATGTTTCATAACAGTGGTGAGAGGGGATATCGGTGTCATGTCCCTGATCTTAGAGTAAAAGCTCTCTGTTTTTCTGCATTGAAGATGATATTAACGATGGAGCTTTTCCTCTATCAAAAGGATTATATGGTACTTAGCCTTTATTTATTAATATCAGTATAGTTTATCACATTAATGTCCATATAGTGACCCATGTCTGCATCCCAGAAATAGATCCCACTTGATCATGGTGAATCATTAATTCTTCTTAAATGTTTGTTTATTTATTTTCAGAGAGACAGAGACACAGAGAAAGAAGGAACTAGCAGGGAAGGGGCAGAGAAAGAGGGAGAGGAAATCCAAAATAGGGTCCATAGTCTCATTGTCGACTCAACATGGGGCTAGAACTCGTGAACTGTGAGATCTTGATGTGAGCCACAAAGAAGAGGCAGACACCAAAGAAACTGAGCCACCCAGGTGCCCCAAATAATTTTTTGATGTACTGTGGCACTCCATTTGCTAGTATCTTGTTGAATATTTCTGAATCCAGGATCCTCAAGGATATTCGCCTCCTTTTTAGATAGGTCTTGGTCTGACTTTATAATCAGGGTAATGCTAGATTCATAGAATGTGTTTGGAAACTCTCCTTCCTTTTCTGTTGGAACACTTTGAGGAAAATTGGTATTAGCTCTCTTTTACGTGTCTGTTAGAAATCCCCTGTGAAGCCATCTGGCCCAGGACTCTTATTTGTAATGGGATGTTTAAAACCAATTCAATTTCTTGGCTGGTAACAGCCCTGTGTAAAAGGATTCTTTCTTCCTGTTTGAGTATTCATAGTTTATTTCGGGGAATTTTTCCCTTTCTTCCTGATTGTCCAGTTTGTTGCATATAATTCTCATAGCATTCTCCTATACTTGTTTGTGCTTCTGTGGTGTTTGTTGTGATCTCACCTCTTTCGTTCATGAGTCCATCTATTTAGGGCCTCTTGGTTTTCTTTTTGAGAAGGCTCGCTAGGGTTTTATCAATTTTGTTTATTTTTCAAAAAAAAACTGCTCTCAGTTTCATTGATCTACTCTACTCTTTACCTTGGATTCTGTATTATTTAATGCTTTCTAATCTTTATTATTTCTTTTCTTCTGCTGGCTTTGAGCTTTATTTGCTGCTGCTTTTCCATCTCCTTTAGGTATAACATTAGGCTGGGCATTTGGGACATTTTTCTTACCTTTTGAGATAGGCCCAAACTGCAAAGCATTTTCCTCTCAAGATTGCCTTTGCTGCATCCACACGGTTTGGACTGCCTTGTGTTCATTTTGTTTGTTTCCATGTATTTTTAAATTCCTTTAATTGCCTAGATAATGCATTCATTTCCTTTTTTAGTTGGCTGTTTTTTAATCTCTATGTAATTTTTTAATGTTTTTAAATTTATTTTTGAGAGATAGAGACAGCGTGAGTAGAGGAGGTTCAGAGAGAGAGAGACAGACACAGAATCTGAAGCAGGCTCTGAGCTAGCTGTCAGCACAGAGCCCGACACAGGGCTTGAACCCACGAACCATGAGATCATGACCTGAGCCAAAGCCGAACACTCAACTGACTGAGCCACCCAGGCACCACTAATGTCTATGTATTTGAGGGTTTTCCAATTTTCTTCTTGTGTTTGATTTCATGTTTCATAGTGTTGTGGTATGAACTCAGTCTTTTTATACCAGTGGAAGACTGATGTGTGGCTCCATATGTCATCTATTCTGGAGAATGTTCCATGTGCATATGGGAAGAATGTGTCTTCTGTTGCTTTAGGATGAAATGCTCTCAGCAGATCTGTTAAGTCCATTTGGTTCAGTGTGTCATTGAGAGTCATTGTTTCCTTGTGGATTTGCTGCTTCAATGATCTGTCCATTGCTGTGGGAAGGATATTAAGGTCTCCTGCAATTATAGTATTATTGTCAATATTTGCTTATGTTTGTTATTGATTTGTGTGTTTGAGTGGTCCCAATGTGGGGAACTAAATATTTATAGTTGTTAGCTCTTCTTGATGGATAGTCATTTGGATTATGATAGAATGCCCTTCTTCATTTCTTGTCATAGTCTTTGTTTTAAAATCTAGTTTTTCTGGAGCACTTGAATGGCTCAGTTGCCTGAGTGTCTGACTTGGGCTCAGGCATGATCTTGTGGTCAGTGAGTTCGAGCTCTGTGTTACGCTCTGTGCTGACAGCTCAGAGCCTGGAGCCTGCTTTAGATTCTGTCTCCCTCTCTTAACTCTCTGCCCCTCCTGTACTCATGCTCTGCTTTCTCTATCTCTCAAAAGTGAATAAATGTTTAAAAAAATTTTAACCTAATTTGCTAATTCTTTGACATGAATAAGCTTGATAGAACGTTCTCCATCCCCTCACTTTCAAATCTGCAAGTGACCTCAGTGTCTCTTCTAGTCAGTTTATTGAGGGATCTTGTTTTTTTTTATTGTTTTCATTTTGTTTGGTTTTGGTTTTGTTACTTTTTAAATCCATCCTGATACCCTGTGTCTTTTGGTTGGGACATTTAGTGCACTAAAAATCAGAGTGATTTGAAAGATATGAATTTACTACCATTGTGAAATCTGTAGATTTTGTGTTTGTGGTGATGTTCTCTAGTCCTTTATAGATCTTGCTGCTTTCCACTAACAGAGCCTCTCTTAGAATTTCTCTTAGGGTTGCTTTAGTTATCACTAACGTCCTTTATTTTTCCTTTGTTTTGTTTTCTCTTCTTTTTACAGAGAGAGAGAGAGAGAGACAGGGTGCAAGTGGCAGAGGGGCAGAGAGATAGGGCGATACAGAATCCGAAGCAGACCCCAAAGTCTGAGCTATCCACACACAACCTGATGTGGTGCTTCAACTCACAAACCATGACATCATGACCTGAGCCAAAGTCGGATTCTCAACATTCTGAGCCACCAGGGTACCCCAGGGATCACTAACTTCTTTAGTTTTTGTTTGTCTAGGGAAGTCTGTATCTCTTCTACTCTGAATAACAGCTTTGCTAGGGAAGGGAATCCTGGCTGCATATTTTTCCTCATCAACACATTGAATATTTCCTGCCACTGCCTTCTGGCCTGATAGGTTCCAGGGCACACTTCTGCTAATAAACTTATGTGACACTTCTGCTAATAAACCTATGTGAATACCCTTGTAATTTAAGGATATTTTGTCCCTAGCTGCTTTCATTTTTCTTTATTTATTTACTTATTTATTCTTAATTATTTTTAATATTTTATTTATTTTTGAGACAGAGAGAGACAGAGCATGAGCGGGGAGGGGCAGAGAGAGAGGGAGACACAGAATCCGAAGCAGGCTCCAGGCTCTGAGCTGTCAGCACAGAGCCCAATGTGGGGTTTGAACATACAAACGTGAGATCTTGACCTGAGCCAAAGTCAGAGGCTTACCCGACTGAGCCACCCAGGTGCCTCTCTAGCTGCTTTTAGAACTCTTTCTTTATCTTTGTATTTTGCAAGTTTCACAGTGACATATTGTGGTGTTGACCTGTTTTTGTTAGGTTTGAAGGCAGTTCTCTGTACCCCTTGGAACTGGATGCCTGTTTCCTACCACGGATGGGGAAGTTCTCAACCATAATGTGTTCAAACAAACCTTCTTCCCCTTGTTCTCCTGCTTCTTCTTCTGGGACTCCTATGAAATGGGTAATGTTTTATTTCATGAAATCACTTATGGATACTGTTTTATTTCATGAAATCCCTTAATTCTTTACATTTTCCCTCATGATAGAGTAATTTTCTATCCCTTTTTCGGCTTCATCATTTTGCAAAATTGTATCTCCTCTTTCACCTATTCTCTCCACTTCTCCTTCCATCTTTGCTGTCATTGTATCTAGTTTATTCTGCATCCCAGTTATACCATTTTTCAATTCATCCTGACCACTTCTTAGGTCTTTGATCTCTGCAGCAAGAGTTTTCTGGTGTCTTCTATGTGGTTTTCAAGCGCAGCTATTAGTCTTGTAACTGTTGTTGTAAACTCTTCTTCAGATAGATTGTTTATATCTGCTTTGAGCTATTCTCTGGCTATGATTTCGTCTTGACCTTTGTTTTGTGAAGAATTCCCCTGGATTGTCACTTTGTCTAAGTTTCTGTCTTATGCATGTTATAAGAGCTCTTATACGCCTGGGCTTGAGAGAACTGCTGTATTAATAAGGGGTCAGAGACTGTCCAGTGCCTGGCACCCCAGGACACACTTCTGTGTATGTTTTGTGCAGTCAGCTGTTATATTTTGGATGCTCTATCCAACTGGTCTGTTCTCTGCAGATCTCATTGGTGTAATCATGGTGAGTATGGACTAGGTGTACCTTAATTGGTTTGTTGAAGGAACCCTGACAAACAAAAGGTGGGGTGTGGGAAGTGGGAAGTCTCAATTCATAAAAAGAGAAAAAGGAGGGAAAGAAAATCAAACTGAGAGTAAAAAAACTAGAAGGCTGATTCCAAGGAAACAGAAAGGAAGAAAATAAAACAAAACAGAACAAAAAGAAGAAAGGCAGAAGAAAAAGCAAAGGATGGAATAAGAATAGAGTAAAAAAGCCTGATCAAATACATACATATATATGGAGGCAAAAAGAAATCAGAAACTCTGAGCCAGATTCCAAAAGAAAAAAGATAGAAGAGGGAGGAGACAAAATAGGAAAAAAGAGAGAAAGAGTGGTCTGTTGGTGCCTGGGGACGGTGGCTGTCCTGGTCTGGAGGAGAGGCAGGCTCTGCTGGGCCAGTCAGTCTTGCTCCACTCAATAATCAGTGGCCAGGCACAGCGGGGCAGGGTTTGGTGTAAGCATGTTCTGCCTCCATTGGGGGCCCACTGTGCTGCTCTCTGAAGTTGCATTGTGTTGATGTTGGGAGGGGGAATGGTGTCACCCCAAGCTCTCCTCCAGGGACTTGGGCTTTCAACCCACATCGTTCAAGCAGCGCTCAAAGAATAGAGAGGACAGTCAACTAGCCCTAAGCCACAATTCTCCTGCAGTTTCTCCTTTAGACTAGGTTGGGACTCGAAACCTGATCTCTTAAAGGATCAGCATGGCCTGGATCTGGATCTGCTCCCCTCCTCTGGAGAGGAGCCTGCCCACCCTGTTACTGAAAGGACTTTGGCTGGCACTTGCACAGTCTTTTGACCGTGGGGAGGCAAGAAACCCTCTTTCCAAAGTGCTCTAGGCAGAGGACTGTTCTCTCCAGTGCACCCCAGAGATCAGTACACCACACAATGCAATCCAAGGCCAGCTCCTTCTTCTTCAGGAGCATGCACCATTGCTCTGCTGCACCCGTTTGATAGTTTTCCCATCTGATTTATTCTTAGTGTGTATATATATCAGCCTCACAAAAGAAGGGTACCCTTCTATTGGCAGCAACACAATAAACCTAGAGGACTTTTTGTTTTTTAAGTTGTATTGAAACACTCCGAGTCCCCACTAGCCAACTTAGTAGTCTTCAGTTTTAGCTTGTAATGTTAGCCTGTAAGATTGATGAACCAAATCTTTCTTTGTATATCTATATATCATTCATTGTTTCCTAGAAAGAGTCAGAACCAAACCCTTTTATACATCCTTTCCTTGGGACACCAATACACACCTCCAAGCACCACAATAGTTCCTGGCATAACTGAGTCTGAAGGCAACCAAGAAGTGTTACAGATAACCGTATTCCTCTTTTATGGATTAACTGCCCTAAAGTTTTTGTTTTTTTTAATCTTCAGGGCATGGTCATGTGGATGGCTAAGTCTGGTAAGCTTCTTACTTCACTCAGGTATGATCTCCTGCTTTTACTTCAAGCCCATCCGTGGGCACTATGACAACAGCCCGTGCTTGGAGCCAGATTTAGATTTTGTGTCTCGCTCTCTCTCTGCCCCTCTCCCACTCACACTATGTCTCTCTCTCTCAGTATAAAGAAACATTATGAAAAAAAAAAAAACAACCCTATCAGCCAGGCAAAGACTTGAGTTGGTGTGTGGGCAAGAGCCTGCCTTCTTCCCAAATGGCTGGCCTCCTAAAAAAAAAAAAAAACCCATATTCTTCTCCATTAAAACTCCTGTCTTACGTGTTGGCTTTGCAGGAGAATAACAGCTGGACTTGGGATTCTTGTAACAAAATTGATGTGGGATCATTGAGTACAATGGTCAGGGAAAGATTCTTGAAATATTTTATGGCACATCATTGTAAGTTTATTCCAGTAGCACAGGACAGGCCCGGTGGGCAGAAAGAGCTGCACTTTGGCTGTATAAAGCTGCTCAGGGGGAGGGTATTAGATCATAAATGTTCCTACCTCAAATTTTCTACTAAAATAGTATGCCAACATTTCTCCCTTGGTTACCGCTCAGTTTGATAAGATGTACAGGCAGTCATGAGATCCTGGATGTAGCAACCAGCACATACTTGATCTTATCAAGTCTATGCAGGCTATAGGTCCACCTTCTGGGCGAAAGGTGAACACTTTTCTGTTTTCATCCCTCATCACTTCACCCCTGACTAATCTTTGGTCCTGAAATCTTTAAGGTTGTTGAAGGGTGAAGGGCTCATCTATAACCTCTTCAAGGTGCCAGGGGTTGTCAGGATGTCCCAATCTATGGACCAAAATTGGTCACTCTGTCCCTACATGTAACTATTACAGAAAGCCATGGTTGTGGAGGGCAGAGAGGACATTGGGGTGAATTTGTTTTCTGTAGTAGGCATCATCTGTTGGCTGCACGAAGGAGCAAGGAACTGCTTGCAAATATCATGACAACAGGAGAGAACAAAGCAAAAGAGAGAACACATTAGAATTATTATAATCAAAAATCAGAAGGGCAATTAGAAGACGTTTTAGGGAGCCCATCGTTCACTCCTCCACCAGGAATTTAATCATTACTTGACAGTAGAGACAAATCAAGAAATAAACCCTTTATTATAGAACATAATATGATGGTCCCCATCAGAGGGAAGGTGTGGGGGGGGGATGATTTAATACGTGCTGGGAATTAAGGAATGCCACTGTTGTGATGAGCACACACATATTTTAACTGGAATGAAAATAAAACCTTAAAAATTTATTACATAATAAAGAAAAAGTAGTGGGATGCTAGTAAAATACCGATATATCTTTGCAATATGAATGGATAAAAGTGGAAAATACTACTTGAAGTGGTCACGATGAAGACGACTTCCCAGATATCGGTAGAGGAGACCTCCTTCCCAAAAGGGCATATGATTGTACAACGATATTTCTTAATAATTACTTCACTCCTAAAAATTATTGAAATTAGTACTCCTAGGTCATCATATCAGAACAAGAATGCTTCATTTTTTATTTGGGTTATTTTTGAGAGAGATAGCGTGCAAGTAGGGGAGGGACAGAGAGAGAGGGAGACAGAGGATCTGAAGCAGGCTCTGAGCTGTCAGCACAGAGCTGGTCTTGGACTCAAACCTACCAGCCATGAGATCATGACATGAGCCAGAGTCAGATGCCAAACAGAGTGAGCCACCCAGGTGCCCCAGATCAAGAATGCTTCTTGAATGCTTGCAATCTTTATTTTGAACAAGGATTATACAGTGCATTTGGAGGCATACCTGTATCTAGATGTGATCTTCATATATTTTAATAAATACAACATATCAGTGTTTAATGTGTTAACATTTGTATGTAATGAATGGCACACTATCCTGCCACTAATATTAACCTACCTCACCTTATTGAAAAATGTAGATAAGAGATAGCATCTACCACCTCTTTGATATAGATACAGATATAATTAGATAGATATAGATGATTATATGGATATAGATGATGTAAAACTGCATATAAATAGATGAGATAGATAGATAGATAGATAGATGATAGATAGATAGATAGATAGATAGATATAGATACCTGATAGTCATTTTCTCAGTGGTCCCAGACTTTAAAGAATGAATGGTTATAATTCCCACACTCCATCTATTACATCATTTTCTCTGCCTTATAACTCCTAGGACATCAAGATGGATACATTACAGAAAATAAGGGTACTGTTGACAGTTTACCTCAAGTATTTCTTGATTGTGCTTCTTGGGATCTATTTTTATTAGTCGATTTTCCTTGCAGACGGCTTGAACCGACACAAAGCGTCATTAGCAAATTCTCTAAACAACATGCTACACAGGCACAAGTCAGTATAACTTCTCATATGACACCCCAACCACAGCCCTGGTGAGCAACCGCCTCCTCTAGGTCCCTAGGCATTCCACTGAGGAGCCTTTAGAGAAGATCCCCACAGATTTACCCAAATATGTTTTCGTTTCAAGGGCTCAATCTGGACTTACCCAGGAACTCCTAAACTCTGCACCCATGGTTCCTAATAAGAATTGCACCCCAGGTCATGATGGTGGGGTTCTTTTGATGTTTCAACCAAGTGAATGAACACACATGACACTGCGGGGTGTGTAGTAAATACTCCATAGGTGGCAGAAAAATATTCCAATAAGAGGCAAGGCACGAGAGAAGAAAAATTACAGGAAGAAGAATTGCATGAATTCTGCATGTGGAGAAAGGACACCTGTTTCCAGTTAGCACAACTGACTCTCTGAATAATGAAACGTAAACCTCACTTGTTACATTTGTTAAGTACGCCAGTTCTTCTCAATCTCCCACATTTCTTTTCCAGTTACATATGCCTTTCAGACAGCTCTTTGTCTGTGTTATGATTAGAGTGTCCCGACTCTCCTCTTAACTGAGAATAGAGGGATTCAAGACCACGGACTACATACTAATTCAAACATTTAGCACTGACAGGGATTGAACGTAGATGAAGAATGATGATGGACCACTCTTTAGAGAGAAATATAAGACCTTTTAAAAGCACATGTAGAGAAATAGTTTGAAAGGTGGGGAGGTGATTGGAGAGAGCCTGTAGTCAGTCCAAAGTTCGAGGCAGCTCCTGATGGTGTTATCTGAGAATAAATGTAACAGAGTTGAGACTTGGCCAATATGGTGAGTTCCAGAGATCAGGGAACTGGTAATTTTCTTCATAATTTATTGATTTCCTGCATATCCCTTACTTGCAGATGCTGCTGGATGACAGAGATTACTAATTTTTCTCAGGTAGTTTTGGATGCTGTTAGCTCTTTGCACATCACTGTACATTGTCATGTGGCAGAGTTGATTTGGGAACTGAAGGATCCTCCTGGGTGCTATAATATGCAGGATCAGCAAGGCATGTGCTGTAGTTCCACAAAGTACTAGTATACCAGGTGTCTAAACCCAATGTAAGTTGGGTCCACTGTACATGGGTGATCTTCCAGGGATGCTGACTCATAGCTGGCAGGTAGCTCCTTCATTACTACTTAGCCTGTGATTAGGGTAGTCATGAGCTCTAGGCTCTCTGTTACCCCTCCCCCATAGTGGGGACACATGTCAGCAGGCAGGCACGGTGAGCACTTCTGCTTCAAACAGTCCACCCAATTTTTAGGTCCAAAATTCCCATGGTCTTTCATAGCTCTTACTGTACTTACGCCCATGTTTTTGGTGTGTGTGTGTGTGTGTGTGTGTGTGTGTGTGTAAATAGGATTTTTATCTGCTGTGAAAACCTGTCTTATCAAGTTGGGTAGCATGTTACTCATATTTAACATGAATACAATGGAAATATAATAAAATTTTATTTTGTAGCTCTCATTTATGTTCAGCTATCCCAAGAAGAGTAATATTTCTAGAAAGTAAGATATATACCTTCTATTAAGAACACAAGGAATAAGAAGAAAGGCCATGTCTGATAAAATGACTGAGACATCATAGGAGGTAGTCACGTTCCCCTCATTTTTGCTGCGACCTTATCCATATGCAGGTATTATGCTCATCTTTTTTCTCTCATGGCCCCAATGTGGTGATCTTGCCACTGGGCATCAAACCCTGTTTCATAAACTTTTTTTTTAATGTTTGTTTTTGAGAGAGAGAGACACAGAGTGTGAGGGGGGGAAGATCAGAGAGAGGGGGGACCCAGAATCCGAAGCAGGCTTCAGGCTCTGAGCTGTCAGCACAGAGCCCCATGTGGGGCTCGAACCCACGAAGTGTGAGATCACGACCTGAGCCAAAGTCGGCCACTTAGCCAACTGAGCCGCCCAGGCGCCCCTCAAACCCTGTTTCATGATGAAGAAGGTGTAAGATAAAATCTGAGAGTACCTAGTGATTTTGAAAGGAAGTTACTTCCTTTGCTTTCAGGACCGTCGTCCCCCACACGCTAGTCTCCTCCATCTCACTGGCCAGAGATGTGTCACGTGGCACTCTAAGCAACTCACTTAGTGTTGGCACTCACTTCTTCTGTGAGAAGCCCAAGTGGACATCCAGGAATATGATTAAACATGACCATTTTTACCAACATTGTATCACAGCATCTGACACAGTGACTATTGCCCTCGTCACTGCAATAAGGTGTTACAAAAGGAACCTCAAATTTAGAAGATGCCTAATCCAGATCAAAAAGAATCATTATGTATGAAAATAGATTGCTTATTTTAAGGTAGGCATGTACAGGTGTTCAACACTGCACATAGATTATTTAGGATACTATGGGAAAATCATTGGGGCGAATTAATGTTCCTTTATTTTTCAAGACTATTTTAGCTGGCATAAGAATCAAATTGACAGAGACAGAACACAGGAGAAAAAATCCCAAAGAAATACATGCACCCCAAAACCAAATTATGAAGTTGAGACCTCTAGAAAGGACCAATGCACATAGTTTTTCTGCTTTGTAGGGAAAGAGACATTACGCCTGTGAGTATTTCACAGCAGAAAGGGAACTTCTGTTGGGACTTCAATGAGTATGAAATTCTAGATGGAATTTGGTTAGTGGTTGGTAGCAAACTAGTGAGCAGTAACAAGGTTTGTTCTTGAAGACTGCTCAGCTCTAAATTCCCTGTGTGTGGTGGGAAGACTCTCTCTTTAACTCTCTGTGCAGGATAGGGGTCTTTTACATGGAAGATTGATTTCCTGCTTTCGGAGGACAGCTGGGGGGCGGAGTGTTCCTACTACATCGGCTGTTTCTTAAGCAGCTTTTCTTTCAACATAATCAACATGGCAAAGGGGCCCATTTTTGAATAGCCTGCTACTGTCCCCTGCACACAGTCAGGAATGGACCTGGCAAAACACCATAGGGTAGAGAATTCAGAAACCTAAAACCCTCTCCCTGCACAGCACCACTCAGATGCACCTTCTTCGGAAGACTTTCCAGGTCTGGCCCCACTCTGGACTGCCCCTCAGTGAATGATTGAAGGAGCTGAAAATTTGGTTTGGCTGTTTATTTCCAGTCCCAAGGGGAGGTGCTCACTTTTTACTGAACCCCAAGAGCAGGTATATGGGAACAGAGAACTGCATATTTTGGTGCCTACATTTCACACATTCTCATTAAAGTCAGTGCTTCTTGTGCATACTCGTTCAGCACCTTGCTTTCCATTTAAAAACATCCAACTGTTGCGAAGATTAAAACAGTAAATATCCGGGGTGCCTGGGTGGCTCAGTTGGTTAAGCGTCTGGCTTCGGCTCAGGTCATGATCTCACAGTTCGTGGGCTCAAGCCCCGCATCAGGCTCTGTACTGACAGCGAGCCTGGAGCCTGCTTCGGATTCTGTGTCTCCCTCTCTCTCTGACCCTCTCCTGTTCACGCTGTCTCTCTCTGTCTAACAAAAATTTAGAAAAAACGAACAAACGCCAAACAAACAAAAATGAAACATTAAGTATCCACACACGTTGTGAAATTATAACCCACAATTGATTTCACTCTTGGTGGCTGCTGAGCCAAAAGATACCACCAACCAAAACATAGGAAAAGAACACCAGGTATATTTCCCAATCTATCTCCCCACACAGCAAAGTCAGGACAGATTTACACTGAGCACACGTGCATATTTGTCAAGGGATGTGGCAAAGCACATTTTATTTTCAAATCAGCCAAAAGTCATCTTAAATTGAGAGTCCAGGTCCTAGTTGATTGAAGTCACCGGACCAGGAAGGATAGGCATCGTCAGGTCTCTGGCACCCTTGGTCCATTATTTGGGTGCTCATAGTAAGTGTTCAATTCCCACAAAATCCACAAGAGAATGTGTGTCAAATCAGTCTCTACTCTGGATTTAGCAGTGGGAGACTATATATCATGGATTTATTGCATCTTCTATGATTGGACCATCTGCATGCCTGGTAGTGGCTGTTTGTTTCTACATTTTTTTTATGTCTTTAATTTATTCTTGAGAGGCAGAGAGAGACAGCGTGAGTCGGGGAGGGTCAGAGAGAGAGGGAGACCCAGAATCCAAAGCAGGCTCCAGGCTCTGCGCTGGTTGTCAGCACAGAGCCCCGTGTGGGGCCCGAACCCAGGAACCATGAGATCATGACCAGGTCCGAAGCCAGACGCTTAAGGGACTGAGCCCCCCAGGCGCCCTTGTTTCTGCATTCTTTTGCTGCTTGCTAACAACTGAATAATAGGCACCTGGGCGGCTCAGTCCTTTAAATGTTTGACTTCGGCTCAGATCATGACCTCAAGGTTTGTGAGTTTGTGCCCACAGGGGTCCCTCTGCTGTCAATGCAGAATCCACTTTGGATGCTCTGCCCTGCTTTTCTTCCATCCCCATTCATATTCTCTCTGTCAAAAATAAATACATTAAAAAAAAAGAATCATTAATTACTGATCTCTGTTATTCTGCAATTTTAATATATCCCAGGAAATTCTCTAACCAGGTGCTAGGATAAGTAGCAGGCATCATTCAGAAATGACTAACGTGACTTCTCTTATGTTTAGAAATCTAGTCTTCTCTCCCCTATTCCAAAGACCCCTAAGCTTATCTGCCTACAAAATCATTGCCTAAATCAAACTCATGAACAAATGCCTCACCCAACAGAGTTAAGATTAGCGTGTGTTTGGGGAGCATGCTTGAGATGCTTTCTTCCAGCAAATTTCAAGTGTAGAAAACAGTCACTGTGCTGTACAATGGAAATCCCATATTTATTCATCCTACATAAGTGAACCTTGTTACATTTAAACTTCTAAATAAGCACTGCCAGGTGTTTAACTGCTAAAAGATGGGTTCATTCTGGAAAAACAGGATTTGGAATTAGTGCCAAACCGGTTAGGCAAAACCGTAGCTGAGTCCAAGGAATACAGAAGAAGGCCTGCTTTTCTGGAGACCAAGGGTAAGTTGAGAAGTTGCTTATACGCTAAAGTTCTTTGTAATAAAATGGTAGTTTGCAGGAATGTGGGTTTTCAGTGGTTGAGCTGTTGCCTGGGAAAGATACGGAAACGTCTTTTCTTCTGGCGGGAATAGGAGAGAGTATAAGTCAAGTTTGTGGAACATGAAGACTTTCCCTTCCTGGTGGATCTGCCATTGACTATGAGTGACGGGCTTGAGAGGTCCCCCTGCTGACACCTTGAGATGCCATTACCATCTCAACATTTCCTTCACCCTCAGGTGCTGGCAATATTCTAATCCACACTTCGATGACTGTCACTTACTTTAATAATTTTTTCAAAGTTTATTTATTTTTCAAAAGAGAAAAAGCATGGGTGGGAGAGGAGCAGAGAGGACAGAGCAGGAGTCCCAAGCAGGCTTCATTGGCTGTGGGAGCCCAATACGGGGCTCGAATTCATGAACCACAAGGTCATGACCTGAGCCAACGTTGACACTTAGCCAAATGAGACACCCAGGTGCCCCAATTTTGACTTGTTTTAGATTCCATGTGATTTCATAGAGGATATTTTTGTGATGAGGATTACGCACTGAACTTGTGATTACAGGGTGATGTATGGAGTTGATGAATCATTATACTGGACATTTGTAATTAATATAACACTTGGAATTAAAATAAAATCTTAAAAAAAGTATTTGGATGGGAGTGCTCAATATTTACCCTGCTGATACACATAATCCTAATTTATTTTTACTAATTAGAATATCCATTATAATATAAAATTTTTAATCTGTTCTCTATGTTGATAGACATTTACATTGCTTCTACTTCTTTTTACTCATACAAGTGATGTTGCTAAAACCACTTCCTTGGGGCGCCTGGGTGGATCAGTCGGTTAAGCCTCCAACTTCGGCTCAGGTCAGATCTCACGTTCATGGGTTCGAGCCCCGCGGTAGGCTCTCTGCTGACAGCTCAGAGCCTGGAGCCTGCTTCCTGTTTGGTGTCTCCTCTCTCTGCCCCTCCCCCTCTCAAGCTCTGTCTCTCTCTATATCAAAAATAAATAAAACATTGAAAAAAAATTTAAAAAAACCCCGCTTCCTTACATATATATTCCAGTTTTTTTCCCTGAGTTTATATACCTAGAAGTTAAATTACAGAGTTGTAGGTGTGCCTGGGTGGCTCAGTCAAGTTGAACATCTGACTTCAGCTCAGGTCATGATCTCACAGTTCATAGGTTCGAGCCCCATGTCAGGCTCTGTGCTGGCAGCTAACTCAGAGCCTGGAGCTTGCTTCAGATTCTGTGTGTGTGTCTCTCTCTCTGACCCTCCCCTGCTCATGCTGTCTCTCTCTTTCTCCCAAAAATAAATAAAAACATTAGAAAAAATAAATAAATTACAGAGTTGTAAAATTTGTTCCAATATTTACTTTTAGCATTGATCTCATTGCTCCACCTTCTCCTGAAATTTGGTGTTTTCAGTGCTTTTTAATTTTTAGTTAATGTGAGAGATATGATTTATTTCTTACTGTAGTTTTAATTTATACTCTTAAAATTATATATGAGCTTAACAAGTCTATTAGTCACTTGTCTTTCCTCTCCCTCTGCTCATCCCCCACTCATGCACTCTCTCTCTCTCAAAAATGAATAAACATTAATAATTCTGTATGACAGATTGTATCATTCTTATATTTTCAAATATCTTTGCTTAACTTTGGCTTATCTTCCCAGTTTTTATTTATGTTTTCATTAAATGGAATTTAAAAAACAATAATTTTATTCATATGTAGTCAATTTAACTGTCTTTCCTCCCATAGTTTGTGCTATTATGTCTTATCTAAGAAATATTTCTTTATCTTTCAGTCATTACATGTTCTCCTTTATTTTTTTTGAGACTGAAAATTTTGTTTTTCTCATTTTCTTTATTAAATCATATGGAAGTGACTTCTGCAGGAGGTTGAATGGTCATTTGTTTCCATATGGAATATGAATAGTACTAATAGCTAAAAAAAATTTTATCAGGTTTCACCATCTCTTTAACAGGCAATTTATTTCACTTACATTTATTTTGGCTACTAATATACTTGAACTTATTCCTAACATTTTAATTTTCTAATTGTCCTGCTTTTAAAAATAAATTTTAACTTCATTTTCTGTTAAGTTCATATTTCCCTTCATTCTACTTCTTAAAAATTGTACTACTGATTTATATTAGTGATCATCTTTAAACTTCTAGCATACATGATTCCATAAATTCTAAAGTTAATATCTCTACCATCCTCCTAAATAATTTTTTAAAAATATTTATTTATTTTTGAGAGAAAGAGAGCGAATAGGGGAGAGGCAGGGAGAGGGAGAAGAATCCCAACCAGGCTCCACAATGTCAGCAAAGAGCCTGATGTGGGGCTCAAACTCATGGTCCTGTGAGATCCTAACCTGAGCTAAAATCAAGAGTCTAACACTTAACTGACTGAGCCACCCAGGTGTCCCACTAAATAATTATTTTAGATGTCTTGTTGGCCATATTTCCAGAAAAGAAACTCTAGATAGTACTTACTACTTCTTTTATAGTTTGTACCTTAAACGTCTTAATAGTATAGTTATTTGATTATATAGTACGCAATAGATTGTAAATTCCTTCAGAATATACATACATCTTCCTCATTTCGCCCCCTTCCAAGTGCCTTTGAAGAATGCTTGCATAAAGAAAATGTCCATAATACACTGCTGTTGAAGACTTATGGCTGGCTGTCCTAACTTCTGGAGGACAGCAAATCTGTGAAGTGCCAAGCTTTAGACTATATGAAATAAAAGGGATTAAACACATCAGGCTGCTGTCATTAAGGTATTACTTATTTTAGTTACCTAGAGAAAATGAAATAGAAAAGTTTCAAGGAAATTTTCCAATTCTATTAAGTTAGCAAAAAGATCTAGTAAAACCTCTAAACTTTCTTTTTTTTAATCTGCAGTTAAAGTGGCCACTGATGACCTTGTTGAGAGGACATTTAGGTGGCAGAGTTTGAGCAGAAGGCAACTTGCTGTAGGTTGTGAAGTACATAGGAGATGAGGGAGGAAAGGAAACAGATACAGAGTAGTTTATAGAACTTTAGAAATAGGGGATAGCATCGACAATAGTGAATAGCTTTATTTTCAGATGTTGAACACACTGAGTTAAGTAATCAGCATCTTGTGTGGAATTCTCTAAGCACAAGGTAATCTGAAGTTCCTTATATACATTTTATATCTGGCTTACTTGCTGTTACCTTGAAACAAGATTCATGGCTTTTCATCTTTGTGGATTCCATATATCTAACATCAATAATGCTCTCTATGTATCTGATGAGGGAACCTATCTAGAAAGACAGTGACCTCCTTCTTACCAAATATATTTTGAGGAATTTGAGTAACTACCCGTAATGAAATACTGTAGAAGTCAACTTCTGCATTACTTTTTAGGGTGGAATAGATAATCCCTAAGTTCTCTCCAAACTCTCAACCATGTAATTATATGATAAGTGCATTATTTATATTCAATGGAATTTTAATTAGAGATATTTAAATTACCAAGATAAGTTTCTCACTGAAATCACAAGTACTAGAAAAATATAAACAAATAGTTATTCATATGTAAATGCTAGATATAAAATAATGTCATTAACTCAGTCTATTTATATATTGTAATCATTATATTAGAAATACAGTTTTCAACTTATTAAACCAAATCTTATATATAATCGTTATAATCACCACAGAGAATTTACTGCACAAATAATCATCTTTCAATATCCGAGGCATTATATAAACATACCTACAGTACAAACTGTTGAAAAATATATCCCACATTAATGGAACACAATAAAATTCATAGTCAAAACATAAAATAGATGTTATTGAATAAATCAGCAATATTTGCAAATGTCCACTTTGTGTTTCAAGGATGTGATTCTCTTTAAAGAACATAACAAGAATATTGTATTTCCCAATACAACAGAAAACATCTAGAGCTGAGATGACAGTTGGATTTTACCTGTTTTTCTTATGCCAATTGATTAGGAATGGTGCCTGGAAAACTGTATTCAAGAATGTGTGACCCCCTTTGAGCTCAGTGGGAAGGATGGGAAGATTGATGATGGGTGTCTGCTGTGGTTTGGTGGTGAGGACAGAGGAGGAGCTTGGAACCACGCATTTGCCAATCCTTTTTAGACCATTAAACATTTACATTCTGCAAACTTTTTCCCCCACTTCCACCACCTTGACTAGCTATAAAAATCTCTACTCATTCATCTCTAAGTTGTTAGTCATTCTTCCAGAATACAGCTCTTCCAGCAAAGTAATGCTTATTTTTGGTGAGCAAAACCACTTTTGTTCAGGTTTGTGTAAGACCCAGTGGCAGACCAGAACTTCCTTTCACAGACAGCCATTAGCCATCATCAGTACAATATTAATGAAGAGGGAATGCAGGGTCAATCCAGAAAACATTAATTTAGAAATAAGAAGCCAGGAGATGTGGATAACAACAGTGCCAAAAAACAGAGAGAGAGAAAGAGAGAGAGAGAGAGAAGAAAGAAAGAAGAAAGAAAGAGAAGAAAGAGAGAGAGAGAGAGAGAGAGAGAGAGAGAGAGAGAGAGAGAGAGAGAGAGAGAGAGAGAGAGAGAGA